>NW_020451093.1:6742982-6907545 GCF_003343035.1 Apteryx rowi | reverse complement strand
GCCTGGATGCAATCCTGTGCAATGTGCTCTAGGTGACCCTGCTTGAGCAGGGGGGTTGGACTAGATGATCTCCAGAGGTCCCTTCCAACCTCAGCGATTCTGTGATTCTGTGATTAGCAAAAAGAACAAATCTGTGGCTGGCTTTATATGGAATGTAACTTTTATGTGATTAGAAGAATGGAAAATAAATCATTTTTAAAGGGAGGTTATAATGCCAGTCTTTATAGTGGCATACTGGAAGAGCCCTATCAGATATGAAGGACTCAGGCCTTTACATTTCACAGGGGTGCTACAAGCCTGCACTTCGAAGGCTTCCTGTTGGAGAAGGTTCTTTCAGCAGGGCGTTTTCTCCCTGAGCTGCAAGCCTGGGAGATCTGCCTGCCCCTGCCTCAGGTCCTTCCCAACATGAGGAGACCCTGCTTTGGACTCTTGCATTTCAGCATGGAAGCTGAAGCTGCTTTTGAGGCTCTCTGCAACATTCATTAGAAAATGTGTAGTTCTTCATCTAGCTTTCCTTTTTTCAATACTGCAAACAGTGTTTTCATATGAATTTTCATGAAATTTTTAGATGAATTTAGAGCACAGATCCTGTTGTTCATATTCAAGTCACAATGTCTGTATGACTTACATGGACAGTGTTTCTTCATTGATAAAGCCCATGAATATTCCAGATACTGTATCAAGACTCATCACTTCCAAGTAGTTTTTACCATTACGCTGAAGTCTACTAAAAATAACTAATTGTTCTGTCTGTGAAGAGCAGACTGAATAACCCATATAAGCCCACAGAAATAGTGGAGACCTGCAAGCTCATAAGCCTGCAAGCCTAGTGTCGGCAAAGTAGGCTCTGGAGAGTGTTGTGCTACTGATACTCCCAAGATCAGTGTCAAAATAATAACCTAGGTGTGGTGGATTTAGCTTCTCTCTCTACGTTTTCTTCTAACAGTCCAGGAGATACTTTTTTTGTGTGTAAACAAACTTTTTTTTGCATTTTAAGCATGGAGGTATTCATTAGCCACTGACATTATTATGGTTACTTTGCTTGCATCAGCCTTCAATGTACAGACGAGCTAAATTTTCTTTTTTCAAACTATTGTCAGCTGAAAGGTGGGCAGGAGAGAGCATGTGCTGTGTCTGACTCTGGGCTAGCAGCATCTGAATGGCCAGAGGCAGGCCAGGCATGGTGGGTGACTGATGAGTTCCCATTTAAGCCTTTCTACCAGTGATGGTACTAATTTGTGTATTTCTTTTCCAGCCATCAGTTTTCATTAAGCTGATAGAAACTCATATCTGTGAGATGTCTACCTGGCCTTCAAATTTGATTAAAATTGGTTGAAAGTTATCGGACAAAGGAAAGATGGCCAGTGTGATCACATAGCTCTTTTCATTAGCAGCGGAAGCCAAAAATGCTGCATTATGGAACTATGTCATGCATTTGTGGGAGATCTTACGTCTCTTATAAAGTGTTTGTCTAGTCCATCTTTGGCATTTAATGGCAGTCATACAAACTATAAACATTACCAGTAGTTTGAAGTGATATTTTATATCGCTTGAAAACCACAGTGATGGAAAATCCAAGAGGATTATCTTGCAGGAGTGAGAGATTCTGAGAGGAATAGGAACAATGTGAAAATTGTAAGGCCCAAATGTTAGCAAGGCTGCTGAATTTGAAGACATTAGGTAGTTTTCCTACTGTTATTCGTAGAGCTTCCTAATAGTTTTTTCTCATGGATCTGCAAAACACAAAAGACTTTAGGTTAAAAGAATAGTAATGAATCATTTATGAGATATTATCTACAAAGATGGATTGGTTCCATCTGTTACAGTAATAAAAATAATAATGCTTAGCAATTACATAAATGCTTTACAGGTTTTCAGTGTGCATCACAAACATTAATCTAAGATCTAGCCCATAGCACAGTTTTTAAGAGCTTGTAAAATGGCTTCAGCTTATATGTACTGGTTTATTTATTTATTTTTAACAAGGAAATTTGTTGTAAAGAGTTTTCAAACTGGTTTAGAAAATTCAGTTGTAGTTACTTGGACTAAGACACTATATGAAGATAGCCATAAAATTTGTTTCTTTTCCTTTTATTAACTTACATTGCTGCAAATGTCTATGAAAAACACAGCTCTAAAGGCAGGTGTTAATTAACATATGGATGAAAAAAACATCTTCCAAGATACAGTACCCACATTATCTCCCTGTTATTTGATAATTTCGCTTTTTGTGTCTTGTAAGCAGCTCACTGATTGAAGGCCAATATATTCTGAACCTTAGTATATTCTAACTGAAGTTATGCTATACCCATGTGTTACATTTCACTATGTATAGGATCACGATACCTGAAAGAAAGAGCTTCTTTTGCTCAGTCCAGGATGAAATTGTATATATGAAGTAGCTGTTTTCCATGAAGTGTACTTTTAGATGCAACCTAATTTACCCAATGGAATGAGTATTAAGTTTAATTTTGCTCTTTTCAGTTTTTAACTTGAATTCTTGAAAAATAAATCATGATAAGCTTAAACAAAATTTTTTTAATAGCTATTGGGATTGTTTGATGTACCCCCTAGCAGACAAAGATCTGGTAAAGCAGTTTATTAAATGCTTATCCCTACCAATATTTGAGTATGTCTATAGGTCATATGAATATTATTACACTTGGGGTACATCACATTATAAATAGCATGTAAGTGTGTGTAAGTGTATATATTACAGTGTCTTGAAGTTGGCTTTTTTGCTCTGTAACTTGTGTTCTTGAAAGATAAGGTGCTATGTAAGCTATTGCTTTGTAAATCTGTTTATCTATATATGTCATAGATTAGACATGGGCTTTCTAGTAAGACCTGATTGAAACAAGTGACATTAATTCCATTAACTGTGGTCAAAAGTACTGTATGTATTAACAGATTGAATGAGGTGGGTTACATATCTTGAACTACCAAATGTTTAGTTTGGAAACATTTAAGGCATTAGAGTGTGCTAGATAATAGAAAGGTTTTAATACAACTAAAACAACCCTTTGCCAAAATAAGATATAATTTCCTTAAGCAATATTCTGTTAATTTATATCTGATGAGATTAAAACAGACAAAAAAATTCAGTGTTTCCTACACAGAGAATGATGGGTTCTGTTTAATCATACCTGAGTGCTGATAATCATTTACAAAATAGAGCAACAGCTTCAAGTTTGTTATCCATGCTAGCTCTGCCCTTTTAATTATCTATGACCTGGAAAGCGGTTCTCTAGTCTCACTATCTGGGCTATCTGGGTTAGTGTTACAAAGTATAAACTGCAAACGGAGGAAGCGATTAGCAGTGAAGAGTCAATCTTGCTCAGTCGCTTCCCGGCACTGCTTGGTGTGCTGTGTGGTTGGTCTCCCACCGGAGAGCTGGTGCAGGGCACTTGTAGCGTGAAGAAGCCTCTCCGCTGGCGTGTGCCAGTTCCTTGGTTCTTCACTGGACTGCAGTGTCTGTCTGTTCACAGGTGCCAAACTATGACTAAATAGAATTATTGCTTGTAACACACTTTTCCTTCCCTGCCTCCTCCAAAGCGGGAAGTATGCTGCAGAAATGCCTTGCTACAAATGAACATCAACAGGTTCCCTCTGCCACTGGAGAAGGATGGTAATCCTGCTAACTGTGGTGGCAGCAATGGAAAACTGCCTAGGAATCTGCCTGAAGAGACTTCTGGAGGAGGATGGAACTTCCGTGGCCTGAAACCTGTGATTTATTTTTTAATACCAGGCTGATAAGAGTTAGATTTCACTGGCATTCCTCTAAACTGGTTTTGTTTCATACAGTAGGGCATTAAGGTCAACACTTCCAAGTTGGTGATGCCCAAGAGCTTTTACAAACCGGTTCCAGCAAATCTTAATTTGAGGTGGTTAGATCTCATGGTCCCATGAGATCGGGACCATGAGCCTGCCCAGTTTTTCTGCCAGGACTCACCATCCCAGGCCAGAGTTTGCAGAAAGGAATATGCACTTCTGTCTTAACCGGAGTCTTGTCTCAAGCCTGGTCACCAGCAACTTAAACCAACATGTTGCTCTGTGAACTGGCTTAGCTGAGACATCACACACGGTGTGTTCTGCTGCCCTCTTGGATGTGTTGTACCTCCCTGAGGATTAGAAGTTATAATAGTAAACCTCAGTTGCAAGATTTCCCAGAAATCTTGTTTCAGGTAACCTTCACCTGCAAAATCTGTAGTTAGGCTAGTTAGTAACCGGTTTGATTTTTTTTTTTTTTAATTCAACTAGGAACAATTTCAGTATTGTTAGTACTCTTTACCTTCTTAAAAATTGGTATTTATAGTTGAGAAGTTTGTCCCAAAGTTCTAAAATGGGCACATTTTATGAGAAAATGGTCCTACGTTGTTAACCCTCAAATGAGATCTCAGCACATACCAGGGGTTCAGAATATTTTAAGAAACGGGTTATTTAATACTAACACAGTTTGTCTAGAATACATAAGTAATTATCTGTGTTACACAGCAGGAAGATACCTAGAGCTGAGCTGAAACATAGCATAGTATATTAGATTGATTATCTTGTAATAATGGAAAAACTGTGATAACTTCAGAAATTACTACATTCTTTGTTGAAAAGTTGCTTGTTAGCAAGCTTCTTGTTTAAATATGCCTGTAATATTTCTGAAATGATTTCTTGTTTCATGTCAGTGCTGGTACAGGACTATTTTGGAAGCTTTCCCTTCTTTCACCTTGCAGATTCTACTTAAAAAAAAAAAAAAGTGTGTGTGTGTGTGAGAGAGAGTTCTTGGTTATATCTTACCTCTGATGAGTTGCCTTTGGCTCATGCCCCAGATCTGCCAAGGCAATGGAAAACTGTTAATTAACCAAATCTTTTCAGTGTTTTGCAGGCATAGGTGATATTGAGAGTTTTTTCTTCTCTTTCTACTGCCTTATAAAGAACCAGTACAGTGTCTTGTAAAATTTGATTGTGGAAAAAATGTATTAATGACTAATGAGAAATAATCTGTGGTTAACACAGGCCATCCCTTTTTTTTTGCCTCCGTCATGATCAGAGTGTATGATTTAATTGCTATTGAATGTTGGATTATCAAACTCTAATAATCCTTTTTGCAAGGAAGTTTTGCTTTATCTCTTCCCATCATCTCTGCAATCACATGGTAGCAAGTAATACACATGCCTGTGGACTCCTTTGCTTGTAGAGAGCAGCTAAGAGGAAGCCTGAGAAATGACTGAGAGATTTAGATTTCCTAATGTGGTTTAAGATTCCTTAAAGTGCAAGCGAGTTAGCGTCTTAAAATGGTAGCATGCCATGATAAAGTTGGATGTAGACTCTTGCAAGATGGGATGTGGTCCAAATTAGTTGTCAGCTGCAAGCTGGAGTACCTACCAAATCTAAGGCTGATCCGGTCAGAACTCTGAAGTTGATAAACAAAATACTGCTCCACTATCGATTGTTATCAGACACTTGTATTTCAGCTGATTACCAAAATGGTTTGTTAATGTCCTTGTTGCTGAGTAAAGCAGAGACAGTTTCCTTTAGTGGAATTTCCTGTGTTGTTCCTGCCTGTGTCCTTAGCAGATGATATGTCAGGTAATCAGGTCCTAAATTATTAAGAGCCTGAAGATAAACTCCAGGAACACCTCCCAGGCAAGCAGCGAGCCACTGTTCTTGGTGGTATCATGAAGACAGAAGGAACTGTCTTCTCATTGTGGTCTTGAAGTCCAAGTGAAGCAATGATAATTACTTATCACAGAGGGACAACTTGTTTTTCTTAGTAGGTATACTCAGAGTATTAGGCTGCAACTACAAATGAGAAATTATTTTTATATCCTTCCGTGCTTTGCAACATTTCAGTGATGTCATAGTTCATCTAATTGCATGCTATGCTCATTTGGAAAGTGCAGAAATTGGGGTGAAGGATCACAAATAACATTAAAATTGGGGTAGAGGTCAAAGCTTCCCAGCTTCTACTTTCTTCCTTCAGTTTACATTGCCAAGCAAAAGCATAACAGAAGTTGCTATCATGACAGAAGATTCCATTAGATTCTCTTTCAAAAATCATAATAGGGTCATTTGGAGAATAACCTTTAGAACATGAAATGTTAATGACAGCTGAGGTCTGGGCAGGACAGATACACTCTGTTTACATAGCCTTAGCTTCAGGTTTTCAGGAGTGTATGAAACATAGGCAACTACAAAATAACTCATTACCCCATGGAAACAAAAATGTTCCTTACCTTCAAATTTTCACTTAAAGATCATCAGAGTTAAAGATAGACCTTTAAAAATGTTGTTTCCTGAATGTTCTTACCATTATTGGTGATATCATTTGACCAGATTTAAAATCATGTGAGGAAGATGAGTACAAATAGCTATTAGCAAATTATTCCTCAGGGAAAGGGAGTGTTGTGGTTTGGAGTGTGAGGTTGGCTGATTTTATTTTAGACGATTGCATTTCAGCTTGAGCAGTGGGATCTCTGACTCTCTTTGCTGTATGACTGGTCACACAAGTCTCGTTTCTCCTCCATGGAGCAGACGAGATGATTTGAACTCTTTAAATAATGAATAAAGAATAGTGAATACTATGGTGTGTGTGTGGGCAAGGTTAATCATGATTGTACAATGTGGGAATTCATGTAAAGAAAAGCCAAGAGTCTACTTGCTTGTGTATTTGTCCGTAGTGGTTAAGAAGGGCACAAGCACATTGAATCAGAGTTTGTGATTTGTGCAAAGATTTTTAACCTAATCAACCCAAATATCTTCTGGATGTCTGTCCTAACCGCTGCTGAATATTGACACTTCCTAAAGTCATGACAACCAGTGAGCCTATGATGAGAGACTGGCTAATAGAGTCCTATTAATGAGGGTCTTTGGAGGAATCTGTATATTAGAAGGGAAACTTGTCTTTGAAAGTGTTGTTGGACTAGTTGTTTTTAAATGTTTCTTGAGCCTCCCTGGTCCTTTTTTTCTGGCAAATGTATATAAAAGGTGGAGTGAGAGAAGGGGCGGGCTCCTTTCCAGAATGTATTTATGATTTAGTAAGAGAAGTGGATTTTGGTAGTGCATCATCAACAACAACCATGAGACTTCACATGCTGATAAAAATCGCTGGAGACTGCAATGGACACTGAAGCCAGAAATGATCGTGGTAATTTGGCTGCCTGCCATTCTTTTACTGTCTTTTGCTAATTTATGTATGGTTTTGCATGATGGTTGTTCGGAAAATAGACGACTTCATGAATGGTGTCTTTTATTGCAAACGTAGCTGTCAGATTTGATTTAGTTTTATTAAATGTAATGCTCACCCCTGATATTCACATGACAGACACTGTGACCTATAGTGCATATCTGTTGGGTTAGGAAAAGCAAAAGCAGTCTTTCTTGTGTGTGTTTGGGCTTATTTGAATGTGTTTTCCTTGGGGTGAAATCCCACATTCATACAGGTCCCAGATGAATCCTCTCCTTTCATTTCGCTTGGGAGAGGCAGGAAGGCAACAACAGTTACTCCCTCAGGAGTGAGCTCTAGTAGTTTCCTGCTGGATGAGAGTCGGTGCTGATGCTGGGTGCTAACATAAAGGCTCCACAGTACATTTCAGTTGAAAACACAGCGTTAGGAAGCTGCTTGAGGTTGTTAGCAACATCAAGGCAACTTTGTAAGAGAGTTAAATGAAAGAGTCAAGAGCAAAACATCCGTGCAGGAGTGCGCTCTGGTGCGGGTGCGGGTGGGGATGGATGCAAAAAAAGTAAAACAAGCTGAAAGGAAGACAAAAGTTCCTAGGAGAATGGCTCAATATGTTTCCCAAGAACAAAAGTAGAAACCCCTGTGGAATGTATAACAATTTATGTAACTTTTCAATTGTTGTATAATTGGAGCTTTAGCATGACATTAACAGTGCAAAACTTAATACTGAATAGGGTTTATCTCCTGAATGGGGTGTATGCCTCCCTTCTGCAGAGCAGCGGCTCATTTTGCTGTTACACTTTGCTAATTTCTTCATTTCTAGTGAGTTTGGTTTTTAAATATCTGCCAACTCTGTGAATTCCAACAAGCATTGGCATGAGTAATGAGTCAAGCGTTAGTACAGTATTATTCTTTGACAGTTCTAAAAGGATTATATAACTAGAATTTTAAATAATATTTTTGCAATGTGTAATTTAAAAGGTCCTCATGTTCTGTAAATGGTTTAATTTTTCATAGCATTTAATTGACATTGCAAAAGAATCATTAAGTCAATGATGATTAAACCAGCACATTTATGGATCAAACTCTCTTTTTAGTCATCATGAAAGAGATATAGACATATGCTTTTGAAGGAGCTGCAATATAAGTAAGGACTGAAAAGGTTTTCCAGTCTAACCTAGAACTCCCTTTTAGTCAGTCCAAGACACCTTCGAGTCAGCCCTGAGTACTGTGGAAAATGCTGTTGTGCTGTTACAACATGACATTTATTTGAAAAGGAGAAACTTATCTCACCCATGTGATTTCAGTTCAATTTGAATCAGATTCTAGACAAGTGAGAATGTAAATAAATTACTCGGTGTATTCTCATGTTGATATTAAGCTGCTTAAAGTTTCTGCATAGTAAACTTCTGCACTCGCTAAAGTAATGAAGAAGTTTTGCTTGCTTTTGTATTGCTCAGTTTCATGTTTCAAAATTCTGCATGCATAACTAAGTCGCTGCAGATATATTTACTTTTTCTACTTTGTATTATACTTCACTCTACTGTGTAATACATATATGGCAGATTCTGAAATAGGAAAAGAAAGGAAGAGCACCTAGATGTGTTTTGTCTTTCATTATTTCCAATTCCTGTAAACAGTGTGTATGTTAGAGCATATAGTTTTTGTTCCTTCTGAAGGCTGCTAGACTGCATTATCCCGTCCCATATAGAAGAGGAATGGTGTCATTACAGATTCAGCTAGGTTAGTCTCATCTAAAATCTTGTAGTACATTTAGCTGTGTTTGCTAAATGCTTCTGTTTAAGTTACCTGTAGGAGAACTGTGTAAGATGTGAGCTTTATCGTCATAAATCAAAGAATTAAAAAAATGCCATTTAATGGACAACATCTGTACAGCAAGTTATGTAAAAAAAAGTTCATAAAAGGAAAAATAAAGGAGTTGAGAAATAAAGAAATGATAAATATAGAAAAGCAAGTATTAATGTATCAGATCAGGAAAGAGTGATACTCTAACAGGGTTGGTGATAAGAGGGAATTGAGATAGGACAGGATTACAGTAAGAATGACACCAGAAAAGAGCCAGGAACTGCTCAGAGAGCATAAATAATTGGAGGTAGGAGCAGATTGTCTACAAACCAAATATAACTGATCTTAGTTTGAAAATCCACTCCACATTAATTTGTAGAGTTAATGAGCGTGTTTTTAATTTTATTATAGCAGGGAATATTTATTATTACCTTGAACAGTATCTCTGTTCAAAAGCACTTTTTTCCAAAACTTAAAAGTTTGCAAAACCAAAGGTAAAAAATTATCAAAAAGAGGAAAAAAACTCTAGAATATATAGATTTAAAAATATAAATTGGCCAACAAAATAAGCTCTTTTATTTAAGTTCTCAGACCTCTCAATGAAACGTTTTAGCAAAAGCTTGGAAAAATATTTGCCTTGCAGCATTTTTCTGAAGATCAGTGAACTTGAGTTGGACTGAACATGACTGTGATGCTTTCCTGAAAGAAAAGAGCAGGAGCTCATCCATCCACATCTCTGTAACTAAAGGTTTGCCACTAAATAGCATGGCCACTGATGGTAAAGAAATTTTCCAGACCTAGCAAAGCTTTTGTAGAACTTAGTAGTTCCTGTTCAACATTTGTTCAGTCTATGCCATTAGCAGTAATAATAAAGAAAAATCACTGGCTCCAAATACACAGACTGTTCCCAGATATACACACAGAAACATATAAATCTGGACTAAATGTCAGCACTTACAAGGTAAAATGGCTAATTGCAACTAAAGCAAATTAGCCCTTCCCCTAAAGATAAGGAAACCAAATCCTGTATTCCTCTCATCCACGGCCTCATGTCCCACTTAATCATGTTCCCTAATACAGTTTTCTTCCATGAGTTACATTCCCTACCCTTCCCCTTTTCAAAACTTCAGTCTGTTGGTGGGTAGGAACTGGAAGTAGACACTCCTGTCTTGGGACCTTTTCCTGTGGGTTTTCCCCTGGCATTTCCCCTCCAGGTGGAGCAGCGGGCACTTCAGATGCTCTTTAGCGTTCAGTAAGGTCCCCCCTCCTTTTCAGTGTTTTAGAGTCTTTTGCCTGGTCAGATCTTGCACCAGCAGTCAGACAGGTTAAGAGATACCGGGTGTCTCCCAAGCTGCAGGGAGCGAAAAAGGCAGGGAGTCAGTGCTGCCAGTGACTCGGGTGCTTTACATCCTCGTACTACAGGCTGAGTAAAGCACGCTGTATAAAACTGAGCAAAAACTGAGAAATCTCAGTAGAGAATTTCTGCAGCAGGAGGAGACTGGGAAACATAAGTAGAGATGTGCTTTTAGCTCGGTTTTGTTTCAGTAGCAGGAAATAGATGAAAAACCCTGCACATCAGTGTTTCAGTTATGCTGATTCTGTTCACTTCACTCCAGTGAAGTGCACTGTCAGATGCATTTATTTTATGAACCAGGACTTCAGCCAGTCTTAGTCAAAGCAGAGCTCTTCTCTCTTCCACATACACTTTGCAAGAGCAGATCTTTGAGCTGCCTCCTTGCTGATGGTCTGCTGGGGCTGTGCCAAATAGTCTGGGAGGCGTCTTCCTGTTCTGCTTATGTATGAAGCATCCTAGCACTTATGGGAGGCCAAATAAATTTAAATAGTGGATCAATCTATAAAATCTTAATTTGCAACTTAAATGATTTCTTTGGAGGGGAACAGATGAGGCCTCCCTAAAATGACAGGACTTTTAAAGTCCCTTTCCAGGCTGGTAGCAGCAAAGCGAGGAGGCGTAACAGCAATCCTGGGTTTGCGGAGCGGCTGAAGGATATGATGTTTCCTGAACAGCTAGCTGAAGGCAAGGAATTACACAGAGGATTTTCCTGTACCTTGAAAAAGGCCCTTAATGTGATGATCTGTTTGCGATATTTTCTTTGCAGCTTAAGAAATCCATTGGTTTGCCTGCTGAAGTTTTCCCCTTGGCTAACTTCAGTATTTCTTTCTCTTTACAAGAGTTTGTGATTGATATAGTTCTATTTGCTTTGCTAGTAGTCCCTCACTTTTAGTATGGGGCTGGTGGGCCTAACTTTTGGAATGTAACTATTTTAACTATTTCAAGCAAATATAAGGAACATGTAAATGCGTAATATTTTAGTACATCTTTTTGCATCTAGAATCACTGGCAATTATGTGGCAATGATATCTGAGCTGAACTTCATTCTAGAGTAGCAGGAACCTCAGGGCAGCAGTATCTTCTAGATGTAACTCTTGTCTATCTCTGGTATTTGTGCTGCTCTATAATAGTTGTCCTTGAATACAAATTCTAATGTATTTATCTGGCAGTGTTTCTGAGCATTGTGCGCCTATTGTCAATGTTTTACAGAGATCAAAAGATTTTATAGTTCTGAAGAACATTTTTAACAGCATTAGGATTCAACCAATACTTCCCAAGTCTGAAATCTCATCATGAAACTATCACTCCTCATTACATCTTTCTGGGGAAAAAGCCTTCAAAAATCTCCACTGGAAAAACTTTAGTGAAAGTCTTCAGAATGCGTCTTCACATGCAATCATCCAACTCTGTGGCTTTGGCTACCACTCTTGGGGAGTAAATATTTTTATGCCCTTTAAAACTTTTTGAAGAAACTGAATTCTTGTATTGCATGTGTAATCGGATGCAGTGATTTCCAGATTCTGCATTGAGGAGCTGATCCTTTAGCTTCCTCTGACTTATCTTGTGGCCCTGCTATATAGTAAAACCTCTGGTGGAAACAGCTTACATTAGTCCTAACTTCAGACCGCCTAATAGCTCTGATAACTTGACTACAAGGCCCTATATCAGTGAAGCAGGATTTTGGAAAATTCAAGCCTGACTGTTCCTATTACAAGAATGTTAGCAAGTTTCATGGGATTTTGTCATTTTTTTCCCCTTCCCGTTTCAAATTTATGCTGTATTTTGCAATTACTGGTTTATAATAAATTGTTATATTGGAAGTGTTATTAAAATACAATTAACTTTCTTTTACTTTCCTTTAGGTCCTATAATATCCAAAATATTTTCATTTACTTGGGTGTATGAGATACTAGTGAGAAACCTGACTTCTTTGTTTCTACCTTTCTCTGTAGTTTTGGTATTTTATTGAACAGCTCAAGTTTGCTCCTATTTCTGCTCATCAGCTCAGAAAAGTTTTATTTTAGCTCCATGATGAAAATTAAATCTAAACACTCTTATTTAAGGGTTTTTTGGAAACTATTTCCTGGAAGAGAAATCTGGAATACATGCACATATGGCCTGCTTAGGATCTTATTTCAGTGTTACTCAGAAATCTTACATAAGTAGATAGGGAGAGCAGGATGATAGAAATTTTGTGACCATTGACTTCCTGTCTCACTGGTGCTGGTACATTAGCCCTTATCAAAGCTGGACGAGCAGCTACAACACAGCCATTGTAGGCAGCGGATCAATAGCTGGCAAAGAGCCCGAAGGTCAGATAAAGTACTTAGGCAGGCAGTATGCCAGGCTAAAGAGATGTCAAGAAAATCAATTAGATACTAAAGAAAGAGCAGCAAGCTAACTAAAAATCCAATCTTGAAAGGCTCTTTATATTTTGAAGTCAGCTTATTAGTGTTAGCTATATCTTTATCTCTCTAATAAAATTATGTTTGTTAAGCAATTAAAACCAGACTCAGGTCATACAAGGCTAGCACAAAACTGATTGTAAACACCTGTACAAGACTAGATTAGGAATAGCTACAAGTGATGGAGATTAAATCAAACTACTTTCATGGTACAGCATTACATAACTTGTGATTAATTTGTTCTCCTCATCCCCATATTGATTACTTTACCTATGTGCATTTGGCATATATCTAAGATACTTTCTCCTCTGAGTGGTAATGGAAAACATAGACTTGGAGTTCGTCTACTGGTGCCAGGTAGTTTACTTAGTAAATTATAGCTGTCTGTAATCAATAGATAAAAGAGAAATTCAGAACAGATAGGTTGTCATGTCCCCCCTCTCCTCCTCTTCTCCTCCAAGTTGCAGCAATGGAAAAAAGCATAAATTTTACTGTATTAGCAGGTGGAAACCCAATTGCTATGAGTAAGCATGTTGCAGCAAAACCTTTTTTTTTTACTAAAGACTGACTTTTGTGCATGTGGACAAATGCAGTGAGGCAGCTGCTCTCCTGGCTGTGCAAGCAGCATGCCCACGGACCGGTGGGGAGGCCATGCTGTGGTCTACGGCTCCTCCTGATCGCAGCCGCCCTTCCCAGCCTCTCTTCAGCGACCGAGAAGCACCTGAGAGAGCAGAAATTCACTGCATGGGAGTACCCAAAGAGAAACTAATGCCATTTGTGCCTTACTGAATTCACTGGCAAAAATTCATAAACCGTTCCTGCCAGCTAGTCAAGCTGCACAAAGCTCGAGCCTTCAGAGGTCTGCAATGGTCTATCTTCTCCCCAGACAACAAGCAGGTTATGCACTGCAGAGCAGGTTCCTTGTATCTCTGTTGTGCATCGGGCCACTGCCACATTGCACCTTTTAGCCAAGATGTGGGGTGCTGGCTCATGCCCAGTCCTTGTCTGATGGAGGTCATAACCCTTGGAAATGGGAGCTGAGGTTAGTCATTGAAATGAAGCAAGTCCCAGCTGCAATAAAGGTATGTGCACTTTTTGGCAAGGTCACTAGCTATTCAAAAATGTCTGTACTGTTGTGGTAGATTATCACTTGACATCTTTGAGTAAAATTCTGGCCTTGCTGAAGGCGCTGGCTTCATCTGCTCTTTTGAGATAAGATTTCATCTCCATTGAGTATGATTGAAAATACTAATTAAAGTTAGGTCATCTTGTTGCTTATATTAATATATTCATCCATGGACAAAAGTGCTCAGTGGTATGCTGGTTTTATTAGCATGCATTTGGGGTGACTGCTAAATAGCATTCTTTTCTCGGAAAGGAATGGCACTATTTTCACTACTCCACAAGTCTTGTTATACATACGCTCTCTTTTGACTGACAGCTTTGAACTTGTGCTGGTCGGATGCTGAAAACATCATGTGGTTTGCATGCCCGTATGTGTGGGTATGCTGATATATGGACAGGCGCTCGGAGCTCATGCTCTATAAATCACTGTGACAGGTTCTTGAAACCTAAATAATTTCCTTTTCCATTTTGATCTTATGTGAAGACACAAAATTCAACACATATTAATGAAACAAAAAAAAATTGTACATAATTAATAAGGTTAATTCATTTTATTCAGAGTCTTATTGGATAACTGAGGAATCAGGGTAAGCAAACAAAATGGGCACAAATAATGACAGCAGGAATTCAGCCTATCACTGAAGAAAACAATATAGTATTTTTGCCACTTCTTTTCTGATTAAGGGCTCAGGTTCTTTCTTCATTTTGTGCTCAATTTCCTGCTCAGATGTATTTGTAATAACCTCAACCTGTAGTGTCAGCACACGCACCAGCCTTTAATTCATCTGAGCCTTTTGGTTACAAATGATCTAAATAAGACCATATTTTAGCCTTGTGTTGTAGGTCTTCTCACCCTATGTTTTCTTTTCAAGTTCTTTGCTAATGTCCAGGACATGCTTGGTTTGTCCAGGACAAATCCGTAACATCCTTGTCAGTACTCATGAAGATTATTTTGTCACTGAGATCCAGATTTCGCTGGCTGGCCTATAACATAATTCAGTCTTTAGGGATAAAAAATCTTTCAGAATTTGAGGTGTTGAGATTTGAAATTAAAAAAAAAAAATAGGAACTTTCCATGAGAGTATCGTTTGCTGGTTTGACCTGCACCAGTCAGAACTTCTCAAATCTCAAAAGTTTAACTGGATAAAGAAAAATTTTTTTGATCTTTCCCTTCCCATCTACCTACCTCTTCCAACTATCTATATATTTTCCATAAAACCAGCTTTATTTAACGGAGTTTGTATGTATGCTTTATACATACATACATACATACATACATATATATATATAAAGCTGGTTCCTCACCAGCTTTCTAAAAATAAAACAAACTAGTTTATCCTTCACAGGCTTCACTATTTTATGTTCAGTATTGATAATTATATTGAACTTAATTCATACCTGAGTGTGCACCACTGTTCTTTCTCCCTTGAGAGGAATAAAACGTTTCCCTCAGTGTCACATAAGACAAATTCTGCTCTGAGGAAAACCTGTTTAAAAAACAAAAAAACCCTAAGTCAGCAGTGTTTGACAACTTTTATTTACTCTGTTATTAACTTTATCATGGAAGCATAAGAGATTCGAGAGGCACACTTCTCCTTGGCGGAGGCTGTGCAGTTTGGATTTTCGCTCTTCTTGGCTTGTCCTCGGTGAGACTCTCCGTTCAGCTCTCGCGTTGCTGCGATCTGAAGAGCGCTGCAAGAAGCCAACGAAATTGTAGCTTTCAAGAATGGTAGCAGTGATGTGTGCACAGTAAATTAGGGAGATTCGTGAGAAATCCTTTGTACTGTTATGGAGATCAAATATAAATCTCAATACAGAATGAAATTTAGCTATTGTGGATATTAAACAGAAGTTAAGCTTGCAGTTTAAAAAGGGGAGAAGGCAAGTAAACCAAGAGTAATAATTTAATTATGAATGTTCCTTTTTTGAAGATTAATAGATACTCATGTCTTAAACTGATTTATAAACTTGTCTCAAGGACTTTTAGACGTTTCAAGTAACTCTGAAGGCTAGAGCAGATATGATAAAGTTGCTCCAGTTTTCACCTTTGGCTTCATCTCTAAGCTCTGGAGATTCCCACTGGGGTGGTGCTACAGGGTCCCTCCTTGCTGTCCCGTCCCCCTCCGACAAAATGTGCCATCTCCATTGGAGTCAGGAACATGAGGTGTGCACTGCATCGAGCAGCCAGATGCTGCAGCCCATGCTGCTGGTCTAAACGTAGAGTCACTGTGCTCGTATGGCCTGGAGTGGGCACTGAGCTCATTCCTCGATGTGGACGCCAGTCTCTTCTGCGGAGGAGAAGGGCGAAAGTCTGAGGTCCGTCACGTCGCTCAGTCACGAGATAACAAAACCTGTGAGTCAGCTAGCGGCTTTCCAGCAGCATCGAGTTCTCCAGGTGTCTGGTGCTGACTGCGGGGTCAGGTGATGATACCCCTAAACGACTGCCAGGGAAGTCATTTCTCTCATTCTCACAGCAAGACTGAACAGTGTTTAAGTACCTAAAGTATAAACCTTTGATTCTCATGGAAAGCAGCCCTCGTTGTCTGTGCTTACTTCATGAATACAGTATCACTCAGAAATGCCTATTTTATTCAGTGTTGTCACTTTCCATCAAGGGTATTTTTCCTTTTAGCAAAGAGAACAGGTATTTCAGGATTGTAAAAATATAACAAAGTGGGAAAATCTGTTCTGGTGTTGGCAATCAGATTACTTCATCTTGAAGAGAAAACACAGATGAAACTGAGCTCCAGTCAACAGTTTTATTAAAAACATAACAACAACAACAACAACAAAAGCGTAAAAACATTCCGACCCAGCCTAGGATTGCTAGCAGGAAGTAAAACTGGAGATTACTGCATGTAGTTCTGGTTTTCCGACATCTACAGACATATTCTGCCAGTAAGTATTTCATATCTAATTCAGTTTTTTACAATTCCATGAATGATTTGGGTGCTTTGACACAAGAATTCACCAATTAAGAAACAAGCAAAAAGACTTTTAAATAAAGCTTAACCACATTTGTTCGAGTCATTGAAAAGCAGGAAATTACTGTTGCTCTCCAAAAAGCAGCTGTGTGTATACAGTGACTTTTTATTTAATGATTCAAATTATAGCATAAATATACATTGTATTACTTGTTATTCTCATTTGTATTACAATACTACCAAAGAGCCTTTGGCACAGACAAGAACTGTAGCAACTGAGGCTTTATATAAGAGCAGCAAGAGACGCAAACCTTACTAACGTTAGAAAATATTAACTGTCTTTTAGAATATGATGCTGCAAAAGTTTTATATATAGTTTTTGAATCCCGTCATACTACGTGCTGGTCTGCTTCTTGCTGAATGTGACTGTTGTTATTTAATACCAGTATGAAATAATAATAATGTTTTAGGAGTCATTAAAGTTAAACTTACAAGAAAAAAAAAAAGACTACCCCATCAGCAAAAATAATCATACACAATTGATGAAGGAACTTAGATCAATTGCAAAGTAGCTACAGTGGTTCTTTGCATGTGATGTCTTCCAAGCCTAACTATTCCACACCAAGAGGACGGGACAGTCTGCAGAGCCACTGGGCTGCCGGAGAACCTCCCAGTGGCTTTGTGCATAAAACATCTTGCTCAAATCTCTGCTGCCTGCTGCTGTGGTACTCGTGTGGTTTCTCAGATAACCTGCTCTTAAACCATTTCAGTCTTGCAAACTCCACCACAGGCGAAACTACTGATGCAGATCCTGGAGCACTGATCCTTGGTTTATTTAAATAGATGGAGAGAAAGCACCTCAGAATTGTGCAACAGTTAATTCCCTTGGAAAAAATGCAGCTGGACTAGTTGCAGTGTTTGATGCTTAGGAAGGTATCTGGAGAAGAGCAGGAAAAGATCCCGATTCAGAAGGAAAGGAATTCAGCAGGAGGCCTGCAGAAGCCTAGTGTGAACACCTGAATAGACTGGAAATATAAAAAATAGATGTCTGACATTATTTGAGTAATGGATGATGAATAATGAACTGGGAAAATGAACTATGGTGTTAAGAGCATTCTGTATTTTAATTATAGGGTGGATTGTAAATTATGTAATTATGTGCATTTCTCTTTTTCAGAGAGAGAGTGAAGCCTTCTGCATGTGGAGGGAGCTGACCTCGACCTCTGCTTTGGAATGGAGCGGGAGATGGGAGCCAACCTGGGTGCTAACGCCCCTTTGCTTCCCTGTTAGTCCACGCTTGATGGATTTCAGAACGAAACAAGAAACTGCAGAAGTCATCAGATAAGGTAGCTGCAGGCATGATTAGCCTCATGACCACAGTGGAGGGGTGGTGCTGGAGACACAATGCTGCAGCGCCCCAGCGGCCAGTGCTCCTGGCCAACCCAGCCCCGAGAGCGGGACGTGGTTTGCTGGGAAGAGCTTTGGGATGCAGTGTTGGGGCATCATTGCTTCCATTTATGCATTCTTGAAGCCTTGGTTGCACTGTAAATTTGCAGCCATTCCCCTTTTGGGTTTAGATTTGAACTTTTCAGTTAATTTATATACATATAGGGCTCCAAACTGTACTTTGCCCTCTATGCTCTCATAAGGTATGAGCCAAATCCTGTGGCTGGCGTGGGAACACTGACTTAGAAAACCAGAGAGGACGGTCTAGAGCATTGACTCTCTGCACTAGAGCTGATACTCTCACAAGATAATTCATTTCTTCAAAGCTAGGCAGCAGCTCAGTTTAAAACCATTTATATGAAAATAGATTCTCCAGGAAGGAGAATATATTGCTATTGTGCTTTTATAATGCGGTGATGCTTTGTGCTCTTGCGAGTGATCTCTGATGCTTGGTACCAGGTACTATTTGAACTCCTGACTGTAAGCAAATTTGGTAGGGCAACAAAAGTCCTGTAGAAAGGAGTGAATACATACATAATGTATAGCTTAATTTAACTTTGTTACAATTTTGAGAACTTCAGCCATACTCAGAGCATTAATAATAATTAAATATACTTAGCCTGCCCTTAAAAGCAGGTTATTTTTCTGAGATTTGCTTCTTGCATGATGAAATCTCAGGGAGCAAAAGAAAAGTGCAATGTCTTCCTTTTGACAAAGACAGTATTGGTTTTATTTAATACAAGGCAATATATGGTAAAGCTATTAAACGAATGACTTTCTTGAAATTAATGTTTAGGCACATTCTAGACGCTTTGACAGTTACCATAGAAATTTGCTGATTGATTTAAGTTAGATCTTTTTTATTTATTTGTTTATTTTAAGAAGTAAGGTTTTTTTTACTTTGGTTCTATAAACTTTCAATTTTTTTTGGCCATATATTCTAGATGCAGAAGAAATTTATTGTCTATTTTTTAATCTAGAAAGTTCAAATATGTTACTTGTAGTTAATTTTCCAGCAAAGAGAAACTCACTTGTGTGAAGGAAAATGACGCCAATTTTATTCAATCCATCAGCACCGATAATTCAGTTGTTGTAGAGAACCATCTGCATTGATGAGATAGTATTTACGTAAAACTGCATGTAAATCAAGCCATTCATTCCTGAATCCCCACCTGGGGAAACATGTGCTTTATAGGGGGATTTGGGATTTTTTTTTTTTGGTTTTGTTTTATTTAGAGATGTGAGATAACTACTGCTCTGTAATAGTGGAAAACAAGAGCAGTACATCTGCTTTGTTTTAAAATGTCTAGTTGGTTGGAGATTCAGTGTCTATGTGAAAACAGTCTGAATTGTCATGTTGTGGGGCTGGGCAAGAAAATGATTAAGTGGTTCTATTTATATGCAGATCAGGGCTATGCAATTAAATATGTACTTACAGACAAAAGCATAAATAGAATTGCTTCCTCAGTTTCAGCGAAAAATAATAGGAGAAGATATAGAATGGTATGAATAAAGAAATAAATGAGAGCAATAAATGGCCAGTCAACGAGGTGTATTGGGATTAGAAGAGGTCAAGCTAACTCAATCTTTTATTCTATTATTTTTTAGTTTTTCTGAGACTGCAGGTTAGACTGAAAAAGATAATGTAATGTAAGAAACCTAAACTTCAGTAAAACATTTGACTTGAGTCTTATTTGAAAGGTTGATTAAGAAATATAAATCATTATCTGGCACATATTAAATAAGTTAAGAGCTGGCTAACTGACTGGCTTCAAAAGGTAGCTTTAAATGGAGAATCATTTAAAAATATGTTCCTAGTGGAGATCCTTCCCGGCTGTTTCTTGATCCAGTGCTATTTAAATTTTCTGTCAATGACCTAAAAGAAAACATGAAATCAGTAGTGATTATGTATTGATACATGTAGACAGACAGATATAGATATATGTCAAAGCATGTATGGTGATATCATATATGTATGATAGAAAGAGTAGGGGAGTAGCACATGATGAAGAGGCCAAGTCATTTACTTAGAGTGAGTTGGATTAGTGAGTGACCTGGTGTGGCGGTGTGCTCCTCTCCCCCCGCGATGTGCTCTCTCCCCCGTGTCAGTAGGAGGGTAGGCAGCAGGTCAAGGGAGGCGATCCTTCCCCTCTCCTGGCACTTGTGAGAGCACACCTGGAGTGATGTGTCCAGTTTTGGGCTCCCCAGTGCAAGACACATTGATGTGCTGGAGCGAGTCCAGTGGAGGCCACCAGCCTGGCCGGGGGCTGGAGCACAGGGAGTCCAAGGAGAAGCTGAGAGGGCCGGGACTGTTCATCTGGGAGCAGCTGGGAGGGCGTAGAGGGGACGGAGCCGGGCGCTTCTCAGAGGTGCACCGTGGAAGGATGAGAGGCAACAACACAAGTTGTAACAAGGGAAATTCTGATTAGATACAAGGGAAAAATATTTTACTGTGACAGTGGGCAAACACTAGAGCAGGGGTGCAGAGTATTTGTGAAATTTCAGCTCTTGGAGATATTCCAGACTTGACAAAGCCCTGAGCAATTTGATCTAACAGGACCTGCTTTGAGCAGGAGGTTGGACTAGAGACCTCTAGAGGCCCCTTCCAACCTCAATTATTGATTGATTTTGTGATTCTCTGTGTTTGGCCCTAACACAGACTCTTCTACTTACAGTTTCAATCCTGATATTCACTATCCTCATTCCAATTCACAAGAGTGCAGAAAAGCTAAGAGCATGACTAAAATATTGGCAAATACACTTTATTGAGAAAACATATATTCTCTTCATATGGAGAATATGACATATTGGTCTTATCAAAATAAAAATTGTGGGATGACCTCATCTGTAATAAACTATGTGGTGTATAAAACACTGCTTAGCAGACAAAGGTATAGTAAGATCCAGGACTAGAAGCTGAAACTAGAAAAATCTGACTGTATGTCACGTAAGGGTGCAGCGTCTCATTACTTTTATCTAACTTCTGTCTGCTTTTAAAGGAGTAGATCTGCTTATATTCCCAGTCCCCTGTCACCTGCCTTATGTCTAATGACTGTGTAATCACAAGGTGGATCAGATCAGCTCTCTGATGCAATGAAAACCCAACCCACCAAAAAGCCCCAATCTCAGCTAATTCTGCTCATCCTGCAGCTGGATGAATCTTATGGAAGGGAGAGAATGAATGATTCCTCCTGGTGATGGTGTGGTTATATCAAATTAAATAGAATGTGAAACTTTGCTCTGAATTATACTGGAGGTCAAACTAAACGACTACAATGGTCTGTACTGCATGTCTATGGCCTCTCTGCTTCACCCTGTTGCAGAAGATTTCCCAAATCACGTTCTTGCTGCACTCAGGGAGTCTTTGTAGTTCCCCAAATATTTTTAATGGATCAGCTGGAAAGGTGCAGTTTTGTAGAAATCAGTAATCTGGATGGAAAGATCAGGGAACAATTCTATAATACATTTATGAATAAATTAACATTTGCCCAAATTAGCTAAAATGAAGCTAATGAAACTAAGATACTGTCTGTCTGGGCTTTGTCTTTTAAAAAGACTTTATTTGCTTTTTGACATATGTGAACGCTAGCTGCTTTTCTGGGAAGCTGTGCCATTAGGACTGCCTTACGCGCCTTGTGTCCGGAAACAACGCGAAGGTTGCCCTTCTTCCCCGTTGGCAGGGTGGGAAGGTAGCTGCAGAGCTGCTGTGTGCTCTTCCTGAGACAGAAGGGAGTAAGCAGAAATCTGGCTGGTCCACAAATCTCCGTCTGTTCCTGAAAGGTAGATCCGAGACCTACAACAGCAGGAGTGTTTATAACCACCACCGTGAGCAAAAGTACCCAGAATCTCCCGTCGGCCATCAGATTCAGACCGTCAATCCCGCCCTTCCATAAGGCAAGTACAGTGGTGAGCGTCTCCCTGCTCTTCCTATTCTCGTAGTTCATCCTCATTTTGATTCTCCTTATAATGTATTTGTATTAAAGGTTTACAATTTTGTAAGTAGAAGTCCTGTAACACAGGACTTAGGTGGGGAGAAAATCTTCTTTTATCCTAGTTTACCCTCCCTAGGGAAAGTGCTGTGTAAACAGTATTTTGCGATCGGTTATTAGTGGGACATCTCCCTCTGATACAAAGGGTGGATGCATGTGTGACTGTGTGCACTTGTGTGAAAGCTTCTTCTTTGAATACATGTGGTTAATTCAGCCGCTCTCGTACGGTCGCTTTTTTTCTGGATCATTTGATATATTATGTAAACTGCTTACTAAGATATCATGTAGACTGAGGCTTGCATTGTTTCGTGGGGAACACTGACAAACCCGCTGAATTTATAGCCCTGATTTCCAGGTGAATGCTGAGGCTTGTTTCGATTGTAATTCAAAGTGCTGCCTGCATCCCTCTGTTTAGAGTGTACTGGAGGGAAACTGTTTATGTTGTGGAATTACTTTTTGACAGTGATGCATGGGGAAATTATTCCACAAAAACTGAAAAATAGGGTGCATGCTCTAAGAAATTCAATGAACTTACCAGGATAACCCTCCAGCCAGGCCAGAAGAATGGAAGCCTTTCCAAGGATTGTGTCATCCAAAGGCAATTGTATGGTGTTCTGGAAAAATTCCTGCAGGACAGTCACACTCAAAATTCCCGCAGATTAGCCTATCGTCAAGTCATCAGGATATCGCTATCTGAATAAACACAGCTGTTGTTTTCCAAGAAATATGGCAAAGAGCAGCAAGGAAAAAAGGGACAATTAGTGTTGCTAAATGCCAAGAAACTCAGACTGGCACAGTTCTATTTAAGAGAGTTTGGGCTTTCTGGAAAGTCCTTTTACAGTGCTGTGATATAACAGAAAAGAGAAAGTAACCTGCCTCGTTTGTATCAGAGTGTCATTCATGCTTTTATAAATTCGATATGATATGGGAATTATTGCTTTCCTGAAAATATATTTTTTTTCTTTCTAAAATATTTCAGTTTATCACAGCTCTGCACTCTGACTGTAACCACGTGCAGTAGTTTAGCTATACAGAGCATGGAGTCGATATTTCATGGCATAACTAGGTTTTTTTGTCATGTTTCTTAGAATGATTTTGTCCTGCAATGACTTGATTACTTTGCTCTCCTATTTCTGTTCCTGGTCTGATTCATATCTTAACCAGAAAAAGGATCATTAATATTGAAATACTTGACTCCACTATTACTGCTTGCCTCTCTCACATTGCCGAATCTTCTGGCATGTTTTGTGTTGAGCTGAGACTTGGGAAAGAACTTATCATTCGATTATAGTATTTTCACTGACATGCATCATAGCGGGCTAATCTGTTTTGTCCTTAATTCCCTAGAATATGGAGGGCATACTGTGTTTTCTGTTATCTTAAAATGACTAGTAGCTGTGCAGAAGTCCATCATACTCTGGACTAAGTCTGTATCAGTGTTCCTGGCACTGCAGAGAACCAGCTAGCTTAAAGCCACCTAGTCTGAATTTCCCATCTTCTGATCTTGTGCCAAGGAGAGTTCAGCCAGCAAAAATCTCAGGAGCCAGAAGCCTGTATGTATATAAAATCTCTCTGGGAATCATATAAGTTAGGCCTGAATGTATATATATGATGAGAAAGAAATGCATTAGGCTTTCTGTGCTTCAGAAGGATTTATTTTTGAAATAACTGCTCCCAACATCTTAGTCCATAGCAAAAGGAAACTTGATTATTTTGGAAATAAAAATGTCCCACCGGCCTTTTTTGTTCTTGATGTAAGATCCAGAGGAAAGCAAAATAGAAGGACTATGAAATAAAAAAAAAGGAGATTACACTTTCATAGCATCTCCCTCCAAAAAATCTGCAAACATAAAAAATGAAGTCAAAGGCTTCTTTCTGAGGTATGGCTTCTACAGTTGTTTTTTTTTCCTCCCAGATAATGCAGCATACTGTTTATTAGTGCAGACAGTAGACCAATAAGGGCCATAGACATGGAAAATTGCAGTTTAAGTAATTTGTTCTTTCCCGACATCCTTGAGGATTTTAGCCACTCTGCTTCTAGCTGTTTTCCAGCCTTCCCCTTGTAAGCATGAAGCACTTATTTCCACTGAAGACCTTATGCAGCCTGTAGGCCAGGGAAGTTCTTCCCTAATATCTTGCAAATGTCATGATAGGTGGTCCTGGAGTCTGGGCTGTTTTATCTGACCACATATGATCTTTAGTGGGCTCTGTTATTTACAGCTAGTCCTCTGAATAGGGGAAGCTTGGTTCAGATACTTTAATTAGGGGAGAAAGAGATTAATTTGGAAGACAGAGGAAATAGAAGAGTCTTGACCTCGTTAAAGGAAGAAAATGGAGAGAAAATGAGAGAATAATCACATAATATACTTACGGACAATGTGGTGGTCCCTCGACAAGACGACAACATAGACAATCAGATAAAATATAGGAAATTAAGATTTGTTAATTCCCTCTGGATCAGTCTGAGGCATCTCATCTCATCTCATCTCATATGCTTCAGTGTTGTAGAACTTTATTTATAGCTGAATTTTGGCAGTATGCATGGAGTAATTTCCTTAGCAGTCATTTGATATCCAAACTGGAAATAATCCTGATATCTCCATTCATTATGGGAAAGACAATGCAAAATTGTATTAGACCTAGAAAAGGGACATAGGAGGTTACTTGTACTAGCAAGTGTTAGAACTGTCACTCACTTAACGGCATTCAAAATGACAGAAAAAGTATAGCAGGCTTCTACAAAGCACTTAGCAAAGGCCTAATTTGGCTATCCAAAACCCACTGTAAAATTATCGTGGGAGACAGCATTATGCCAGCTGAGGGCTCTTTGGAAGATGCCACCTGAACTATACACAGAATTCAGAAGCTTTTAACAACACTTTTTAACTGAAGTCTGAAAAGCCTTGCTCATCTGTGGGCATAAGGTGGTCTAGTTGGTCGTGGTTTTGCCACAGGCCACCGTTCAATGTGTGAATGGAAGTTGTCTTGTGGGGCACAGCTACGTCCTATCCCTGAAGGTACTGAAAAGAAGAGGAGTTGAATTATTTTCCTTGAACATTACTCAATTCACCTTACGCTGAGAAATTTACCTCTTGCTCCTGCTTTTAAGCTTATTAGTACAAATTTCCAACTTCTTTACTCCTGGCAATGTCAGAGAGTTCAGAATAAAAATTCATGTGTGTATTTAAGTCCAGACAAGCTGGCAAACTTTATTCAAAGTAAGAATGGGAAATCTGATAAAATGAATGATTCATCCTCTACTGGAGTGGTTAGTAGAATCTTTGTTATGTATTATTTTTCACCACTTAAGGTGCAATGTCATACCTTCTGGCATTGAAACCCTCTGTAGAGAAGTCCTATTTATGAAGTTAAATGGAAAGTCCCATGAAATCTTTTCAGATTTCTTTTCTGTCACAGTAGGTTGTGGAACCACATGTTGATATCAGTCCACACTTTTGTCTCTTAGTAATAGGAGGAACTAGAGTTTGTAAATATTGGTGCATAACTGAAAGACTGGAGAACATGGAAGTTAAGAAGTTAATTTATTGAAAAATCAAATCTATGATGTATGAAATTCCAGAGTTAGTAAATATTAGCCAAGACATACCTCTAATTTGATTTTTATGTGGAATTACCGAGTGTGAATGGCTAAGAAGATCATTTTATCTGGCATGTATATTTTTTAATCTGGTAAAGTAATGTTCTTGCTGAATACCACTGTGGGATCAATTATTTGAATGCAATATTGTGGTTTAGGAGCATACTACATACACGTGGAGAGAATATACAGCAGAAATATTGTTGCCCTTCTTGCATCCTTCCTCTGCATCAGCCCAATGCTGTGCTATCCCGTACTGGTGCTCATGGTGGTTATTACACTTCCACTGCTGGAGAGGGTTGCGTATGGTGTGGTGCAGTGGTCAGCCGAGACAGCACGTGTATATGATGCATGGGTGGCCCATGCGTGGCTGGGGTCCCTAGCTGTTACATCAAACTCGTGTAGGAATGTGGTGCACATGGTGTTTGTTCCAGCTTTTCGCTCTCCTACTGGCTAATATCATACTGCACACAGCCCTGTGCCTCCATCTGAACCCTCTGTGGCAAGGATCTGTGCTTTATGCTTGTTAAGCACTTTGGGACTCTAATCTTGAACGGAGCCTGCGAGTCCTACTCCAAATAATCAAGTAAGAATAATAACATTAAGTTAAAAGAGGTAAGAATAACAAAATACATTTTGAAAATATTTTCGAAAATAAGATAAGTGGTATACATTGAAATGAGGGAGCCAGTTTTTTGAGTCTAGGCTCCAACAGTAATGATGTGATTTAGATTAATTGCAGTGTTTTATTGCTTTGAATGGAAAACAGCATTTTTATAGGCTAGACAGCAGGTGCAGAATATCTCAAAAGCAAAGATCCAGTTTTCCTGAATGCTTACTAAGTAATAAAAATGGGAAAGGAAAATAAGACATAAAATTCACAACACAAAGTGATTTTTTTTTCTAATAGAATGTCTTATCCTCCCCCTCATCTCACTTGAAGCATTCACAGGTCTCGAAGGAGCATATTTCTAACATGATTCACTGTGCACCCTAAAGCTTGAGATCCAGGTCTGATCTTTGTATAATGTGCCATTTCAAAGCATTCAGTTGTGTGGCGGAGATTTATTAGAGGCTCTAGAGTAGCTAATTGTAGAGGCAAGTGCTGAGCACCATGATGCAGCATGAACACAGAGCAATTGCTTCAGAGAGCCGAAATGTGCAGTGAGTTCTGTTCATCACCAGTCTGTACAGCAGTATGGCTAAGTATGTTGTTCTAGCTTCAAAATAAAAAGAGAGTTTATGAATGAGGCACTTAGATGTGCAGCAGCTGCCCTCCTGAAAGTACATCGTTATTAGTTTGCAACAACAGAGCTCAGCTTTCTGCTGAAAGTTGCTGTTTGTTAATTCTGTAAGGGTACGGAGATAGGAATCTGTCATCAATGCACGTTATGCTGCTCAGCACTGAAAGTGCTTTTCTTCCTAATTTAGCCCAGAATTGTTCACCCTGATGTCATTAAATGCTGAGAGGTACTAATTTACAGTCTGTTCCCTGGGATAACCGTAAATACGTGGTGCTCTGTGGCTGAGACCAGGAGGATTTGGGTTTGTCAAAGGCAAAGGGAACATGGGCTGAGGAGTGCGGCGGGGTGAGCTGTGGGTTCCCCATGTGCGCGGCTTGGGAGGGATACGGCTTCATCAGTGTGTTGCCTCTGCGATCCCTTCAGGGAATACATTTAGAAATATCCACAGTGTCAGCGCAGGACAGGCAGTTCTGCGGTGTGCTGAGGGCTTTCAGGGCTCGTCTGGAGGAGCGCTGCAGGCAGGCAGGGAAAGCATGGCCTTGGATAACAGCGGGGAGCAGCAGCAGAAGCAATGGAGCGCGGTCTTTCTAGGATCCTTCTTAGTCTCTGAAACTGAGCATCAGCAGATGATACCCAAGGTGACTGGCTTTCTCACTCCCTCAAGGAGCTTCATTTAGTTACAATAAATGAAACAGCAAATGCTCCTTGTTAGAAGAGAATTTGCATTTGGAAATGCAAATTCATCATTTGTAACAAAAGGAAGAAGCATCTGGGCTCTATTTTGGCAGCAGAAACATGAGAGAGACCTAAAGAGAGGAGAAACAAGCCTAAACATAAACAAACATTTGCTATTTTAAATAACAATGTGATTCTGGCATTTTTCAAGAGTTGTTTTACCAGTGGGTTTCCTTTATTTTCCTTACCATTAATTTCCAGGTTGACTTTATGTATGTGATAAGGGTAAGGAGAGAAATCACCTATCTTTTTGGCAAGAATCAGTCTGAAAGACCCACGGAGGACTATTAAGAATGGCTGGCTCAGCTAAGTGGTCTAGACCTTTTTGTGGCTGGTAATTGAAGTGGCTGCTGAGCAGGCAGCTGTGCTGTGGTGCAGCCCCCGTGGCTGCCGTGATGGCCACCAGCTGCGGCCACCCTCCTCCTTCTGTGAAGGTTTCTACCTGTTCATGGGAACACTTAGAGGAGAAACAACAGCTCTGGATATTCACTACATTTAAATGCAAATAGAAAAATTAGCATCAACATGCCTTTTGCACAAGACAAAAGATGGTCAGATGTTGGCCATGGGTTCTGATCAATTTGATTCTACTTCTGCCTTTGCCACAGGTTTCCTGCCTGGCTTTATGCAAACCATTTTAGGCTTTTGGAATTCACGTGCCCAGTGAAAGCTTCAGTTGCTCCCTGCATCTGAAAATCCTATTGATCAGACTGTTAATTTCTCTTTGTTATACAGAAGCAGCCATATATCTCTGCCACTCAGTTAACTTGGTCCGTCTGCACCAATGGACAGAGCATGTCAAGCCAGCTGTGCAAGTGCAGGTCTGAGCTCACAGCACAGAACCCTGAATATAAGTAGATCCTGATAGTGGGGTAAAAGTGTTTTCCATTGTTATTGCTTTGCTTTTAATGAGGTTTAAAAGAAGGCTTATATTCCCCAATAGTTCACTGAATTTGTAAAAAGGCAACTGGGAAAGGGTAAAAAGGGCAAAGGGCAATCTCTTTATTAATTTAGTGTTTCTTGCATGAAGAATGAGCACAGGAACCAAAGATCTGAAAAGGAGAAATTTATCCCACATAACGCTGCCAGCTAAGCACAGCCTGCAGGGGCACACAGGGCTAGCTTGTTCCTCCTATAGATAGGTTCTCCTATCTGTAATAGGAGAATTAGGTAATAATGTATAATTTTAGGTATAAAGGATGAAGGTTTATTTGGTGTAGATGATTACTAGAATGACTGGAAAACTAGATTTCACTTAGTTGTGACACTCCAAAATATTTGTTATATGGATGATTGAAGTTGCTGTCATAATTTGTTTCCCTCCTAACCCTGTCCTTATGGTAGTCCTATTTACATTCTTAATGTGCTTATTCATGTGGCAGCAGAGTGAGAGCTGGTCTCATTCAAATCAAGGAATTTTTTTTCTTTCTACTTCCGTTTGTCATTTTCTGGTGTTACAGATGAGGTTGTAGTTGTTGGCAGTGATGCTCACAGAGAGACAGAAGACCCAGATTTTTGTTTAGTGTTTTTCAAAGAAGAACAATATGTTTGGCACTTTTATTTTCTTAAAACATTCTATGATTTGTTACGTCTTGCTCATTTATAATGTAAAGCTAGGGTATGACCAAAATGAGAGATTGATACCATATAAATAGTCTTCAAAAGCTCACAGGTGAGGAGAGCTTGTGAACTATTAGACGCTGTAATGTTTAGATTAAAATGAAGCAGTCAGCAGTGTTCGGGAAGACCTGTTACATTCCATGAATTTAAAATGCCAAGAATTTTGTGTGTGACGGAGCAGACTTCTCGCTTGTGTAAATTGGCATACTTCTCTCAACTACACCATTTTGTACTGGCTGAAGACTTGTTGCAGTATGTTGAACTTGGTTTTGTAGCACCATAAATGACTTACTACCTGAAGTCAGGTAAAGGAAGATATCCCTGCTCTGAGGTTGTCTAACTTTACTTCAGCTATGTTATAATGAGATTGGTAAAAGGCAGTTGGAGGACTGAAGAGGAGGCAAGTGGGATAAGTAGAAAAGTGCTGTAGCAGTGAGGTAAACTCCATTTTGATTTATTCATCTACCCACAAATGAAAATATTTAATCTGAGGCTAGATGACAGGACATCCAAGTCCCTTGAAAACAGTATGTGATGAATTATAGGCAGCAGTGAGGAAAAGCAGTGGGACTCTAGTTTTGCTTCTTTATTTCTGCCCCCATCTTCACCTTGTAAGTGAGTGTTATTTTTACAAATATACTTATAAAAGAAATCTCCCACTGGAGATATCATTGTATATTTTTAATGCCTTAGTAATGCTTTTCACTTCCCTGTGCTGCCTTTTTCATGGATCTGAAAGTGCTTATAAACTAATCATCACAAAAATCTGCAGGAGGCACGGAAGAGTTATCGCCACTTGACAGATGGGGAATCTGCGGCACAGATGGGGTTTCACGACTTGAGCAGAGAGGTAAAGTCGCGCGTGGCGACTTTGCAGAACCTAGAACATCTCGTCTCTCTCAGATCCTTTTCCAGCCCTGAACTGACACTGCTGCTATACGTGCTAGGGCAAAATTAAGTCAGGAAAATTCTGAAGTAATTCCTGTGGTTGTTTCTGATCCTCAGTGCTTCTGTGTGATTTCCACTAAGAGCTGTGCAACTGCAGCAGAGATGCATCGCGGGGAGGAGGGCGGCTGGTGGTAAGGGGCTTGCAAGAACTCTTTGACCTTAGACAAGTTGTGTACCTTTTCTGTGCTAGAATCTTAGTCCTCTTGTGGAAGAGGACTTTGAAATTTGTTTCTTTCTGATACAGAATAAAGGAGTCCCTGGCATCCTCCCTGGTAGTTATCAAGTGTCTAGAAGGACAAGATGGTTGGAAACAAGGCAGGTTTCCTCCAGAAACTCTCTTGGGTGCTGGCCATCCTTGGCAAAATTTGAACCTTGTCTGTGAAATGTTCTGATTTCACGGAATTGGCAAATTTCTCAAATTTCAGCTTTTCATCTATTAAATGTGGGGTACTGTGAGAATGAATACATTAAAGGTTGTGAGAATCTCAGAAAGAGAAGTACCAGGAGAAAAGGAGGCAGCACTTTAGATATTTTAAATAGACTAGAACATAATGGCAAATGTTTAAAGGTAGATAAATCATTTCTATCTATCTTTCTTCGGCAAACAAAATTTCCTGTGGGTATAGAGAACATTAATTGGTGGGAGAAGGCAAACACCTATTGAGTGAGCAGTCACCAAGAAACCGAGGCATTTACGTTGACATTTGTGATTCTTGTATTTTAATATAATTCCTTATGGAAGTTAGATCAGGCTTCCTGGTTGAACTTTTTACTGGTGGAACAATTAATTGGTAAAGGGTTTCATGCGAGGCCTCAGCATCTTGAATGATTCATTCTTCAAGGAGCATTCACCATGGAATGGACAGTGGTTGTCTTCATGAGTGATTACCATTTCATCTGCTTCACTTGCTAGCAGGAAGTGTTCAGGAATTAAGTGATCTTTTTTTTATGCATTGGTGTAAGAAACACAGGCATTATATTGAGTTGAGTAATAGCAGTTCTGTATCATTTTACAAAACAAATGAGAAATAGTATACTTTAGAACTAGATTTAGCATGTCAGAGTTCAGAGCTCATTTTGTATTTCAGTTTGAAGATATTATTAAACTTTGCATTGCTGTGAATTATGTATCAGTCAGCACATTATCAGAATAGCAGCATCTTGAAATACTTATTGAACAAACATGAAAGTAGCTTCTTAGATTACTTATGAAGTATCTTTACCCAGCAAAGGAAAACACGAGCTTTCTATTTTTCATGTAATAAAGGGCAAACAGATTCAACAAATAGCTGCTTTTCAGAAATATGATATGATATTCTTGAAAGTCATCATTCCTGGAAAATAAAATAGAAAAAGAAAATAGTCTAAAAACACAGGACTCTCCTCCATACAATAGCAAGAACTTTCATCCAGCCCACTTTGACACAAGGAAGGAGTTCAGCTTTTGTCAGTCACAGGCAGTTCTTTATTTGTCGCAGAAGAATCTCCAGAGTCCAAGATTCACCAAGTGCTTTAGGAAGTGCTCCAAGCTCATTAAATGAGATGGTGGTAAAACTGAAGAAAAGATGATTTTTATAAAACACATTTTTAATGATTTTCACTGATTTTAAACATTTTTATTAATCTTTTTTGGTATGTATTTGCTGCTGGTACCTAATATGATACTCTGTGAAAATAATGGGACAATTTAATGCTCAAAAAAATGGTAACAGCAAGAAGTCATACCTCAGTGAGCTCTGAACTGAGTCCTAATGCTGTCATCATTCCTTAATGTTCATTTTATTACAATAACCTAAAAGTTGCCCAGAAGGAGATCCCTGTTTGCTGAGGACTGTGCAAACAGTAATAAATGTTCCCTGTCATGGAAAAATGTGTGGCTTACATGGATGAGACAGAAGAAAGGCAGAGTGAAGAATGAGTTGGCAAGTAAGATGTTTTTTCTGTGCTTGGGAGACAAAAGGTCCTAACTTACTAATGGAGATATCAGTTAAATACAAGGAAAAGAGCAATAGGTGAAGGGCAGGCAGTAGGGAAAGGAAGGAAAGAGAAGGAGGGAAAAGATGTGGCTTGAACTTGAGGTGACAATCTCAATCTCCTCAAATGTCCGAAGGACCCTCCTCTGCTGCTGCTGCCACTGGATGCAGTGTCCGTGGGGGTCCTTTCTGCCGTTTTCACCAATACTGCGTAAGAGAAGGAAAGAGAGGGTATCCCTGGGCCCTGTAGCACCCACAGTAATATGGGTGATGCTTCAGGAGGTTGCTGGGAGATCTTCATTTTGATCTCTTTCTTCAGTCTTCTTTGAAGTGATGAAATTGGTTTAATTTACTTACCAATACTTAATTGGTTTAATTTACTTATACCTGCTATTATTAAAATCACAGTGCAGCTTTCTTCCCGTGAGCATGGCTTTACTCTAGTATATTACTCAGTCACTGGTTGTTTAAATTATCCCTTGAAAGTAAGTGACTGTGGTCGGGCATCTGGTTCTCAAGGTGTGCTATTTACTACAAATCTCTGTTCTCCAGAACAGTGGTCTGAAAGGCTTCAGTGCTGCCACACTCCCAGTCATTCTCAGCCCTTGCAGCAAGCTGAGGTAGCAGCATTAGCCCCGTTGTACTGAACGCAGTTTCAAGCTATGCATAATCTGTAAAAATCTTTTGGCAGAGTGTAGGCATCCCTGAGTTTCCTGGCAGTGTTACGGATCACATCCAAGGGAGGGTGGCTTTGTCACTGTAATTATATCTAAGCTTAGCCTTCGCAAAACAAAGTGATGTCAGGACCAGTCAGTCATGCTTTTCCAGTAAAAGTAAATACAAGAGACTTCTCTTTGTGCGTCTATACATGGTGGTGTATACTTGTAAAAACCCTACTTCTGTGATGATTTTTATGGCTACTTGTTTTAAGTGATGTTAAAGTGCACCTGTTTCTGATATCACTCATGCCTATGAAATGTGCAGTAACTCTGGTCAGTAGATGTCAACAGACTTACTTGGTTGGTAAAAAACTATAAAATAATGGAGACCCAATTATAGTTTTATAATCTTGTTTTATCTCACCTCCTTTTTTATATTATGTCCCTCATTCTGTATTTGTAGGAAGCAGTGCTAACAGCAATTTTGGTAAGCAGGACAACAAAAGTGTTAAAATTTTGTTTCGGCTAACTGCTGACCTGCGAGTCCTCCAGTATAAGTAGCCTTACAGGCACTAAACTAAATGTAGACAAAGCCATGCTGTCACTTGATGTAAACTGATCTGACAGTACTAAAGCATTCAGAGCTGGGCTGATTTATTATAGCAGCTGAGGATCTGGAAATCATAATTCTCAATGTTTTTAACCATTTGTAACGTTATTCGGACTGGCAGGAGCAAACTAATATGTACAAGTTTCCTGGTAAGGTCATCTCCTGGAAAGCATGCGTGTGGCTCCTGCAAGGTGAGGACCCCTGGCACCCTGGGATCCCAGCGGCACCGGCCAGCACAGCACCCCTGTGGTCGGAGCAGTCGGACAGAGCTGTGGCGGCCGCTATTCGTGCTCCCATTAGGCTAACTCAGATGGCAACGCCGCAGTGAATATGTTTCAGTACACGTTATAAAAGAAAAAAAAATCACTGAATTTGCATGAAAACTTTCGATACTCTTGGGTTAGCCCTGGCTTGCTCATCTCCGCTGCTATTTTGCCTCCATAAGAGGCACAAATGTTCTATCTGCTGCATTTGAAAGTGGCTGATACATCCATTGACTTTGATCCAAAAGCAATTGCAAACCTCTATAAACACTCATTTCATGGCAGTCATCATCACTACTACTTCTCAGCGCTGCATCCTTACCTACTCTAAAGCCTTCTGGTTATCTAAAGCAGCCTTTAGAATCCCATTTAAATGAGTGTAATCAATGGTATTTATGGACCAGTTTGTACTAGTAAGCCATCCCAGCAATTTTTGAACATATTGCAATATGAACAGGTTGCATTTCAAACCTTAAATTGTTACACTAGACTTCTAAATACTTTTTTCACCCCCTTCTAGAATAATAGAAATGCAGGACAGGGTGCAAACAGACCAGAAATTTAGAATGACTTTTTGTAGCCTGATAGGAAAATTGACATACTTAATCAGTGTCTTTTATTGTTTGTGAAATGCCTTGTGGCCTTAATAATATTACCAATTAGTAACTGGTAATTTCCTTGTTAATATTACCAGTATTAACAGTGAATTATTGCTAAGTTAAGAATATTGGTAAGAGTCTCCTCCATTGGCCAATAACGTTAATTAAATGCCTTTGATATTTTATGAGTCACATTCTCTTCCATTTTGCTTGTGATCAACAAAATGACATTGTCTAAAATATTATTCAGTTTTGCAGGGGAATGCTGTGTGTGCAGGCCTCAGTCCATGATCTGATGGTAGTCAGGCTTTCAAAACATTAAGAAAATCTTTACATATTCTATATGTCAACCTTCTGACTCCTTTTGCAAATCAGGTGAGACGTAGTTTGAAATAGGCCTGTTGAAGTTCTCTCATTTAAGAATATAAAAAATATTTGCAAGAATAATAAGTTCCAATTTAAATTAAGGCTGTTGATTCCTAGATCAACTTTCAGGGAAATTAATAAGTGCAAACGCAGCTTGCCATTTCATGAAAGTGATATTTTCTTCCGGGTCTCAACTGTTCCCTGAAGCAATAGAAGTGGGGGAAAGTATCCTGAAGCTTCTTGACATTTGTAAATTCACTCTTATTCATCTTTGTATCTAAGATTTCTCAGCTGGATGACAAATGTGTGTCATCCGTGGAGTTATGTTTTTTAGATGTCTCCCTTTATTGGATGCTCCAGGGTGTTTGGATTCAATTGGAACTTACAGCTTGTCTATGTTTTATTTGCATAATAAGGTTATGAATGACAGAGCAGCTACAGCCAGACGTGTTGGCTCCAAAGACTGCAATTTAAGCAGGGAGTATTTTGCAAGAGTGAAAAAAGAATGAGAGAGAGAGAGAGAGAGGGAGGGAGGGAGAGAGACAGCGAGAGAGAGTGTGTGTGCAGGAGAGTTATAGGAGGGAAACACCATTCGGTAATACTTGTGGTTGTCTGACATGAGTGTTCTGGACTGATGTGGTTATAAACAGCCTGAATCCAGATCATTTGCATTTCAGTGCTCTCCTGGCCAACTGTGGTAGTAGGTAAAGAAGTTCAGAGGGACAAAGAGCTTTACAGATTTGACGAGACTTTGAAGGGCTGCCATCGTCTTTGTAGTAGTAGTTGCAACTACTGAATGTTGCTGCTGAGGAATCTGCCCGTGTAAGCCTGTATCGCCCATTAGCTTGGATGTGAAGTGACTCTTACCTTTAGAGACCAGAAATAGAAACAGATAGAAAATAAAATTAAAAACCAGCCCACAGCTTCCCACCGAAGCCCCAGTGTATATTCTCACAGTCTCTCTGTGTAGTCCCATAGGCCGTTCCCAACCCAGCTGGGGTCCCCTACTGCCTGCCACTTATCTCTAAGAGCAGCAAACAAGCCCTTGCCCTGAAGCCCCCTCTCCACTCACACATACACAGCCCTGTACAGCAGGTGCTTTGGGTAGGAGAGACATTAGCCTGTGATTTTAACTAGAACGCAGGGCCTGCGTTACGTGTGTGTTAGATAAGCCTATTTAGACAATAGATTTCTGTATATTCCAAAATACTTCCTTTTTTCCCCGTAAGTCACAGTCTGTGGCATTTCAATTATGAACCTGAGGAAGGCTAGACATTTGCACATAATGTCCCCAAGAACCTTTATTAAAGGTTCATTAAAGGTGTCTTGTGGTACTACACGTCCTTCAAAAATATCAGTTTCAGAGACTGCCCATTTGAGAAACACCTTTGTCTTTCTGTGAGCTGACTTACAGAGACAGAAGAATCTGCTTAAGCGTCAGTGTTAGTCGTTGTTTCAGCTGGTGCCGTCCTCTGCTGCTCGTAGGCTATGCCGGCTGGCTGGCACCATCTGTAAGCATGCATTAACTGCTTCTCAAGAGCATTGTTTTTGCAGTGCTGAAATGCTGCAAATATTTTTCAAAATATCTATGGATTTGTATTTATAAATATGAATAGTAAAATTGGGCAACATATACAGACATGTAGGCTACTGACTTGGAAGCTAGTTCTTTTATACTCCAAGGGTTAATTCTCATGTAGAGAGCCAATCAGAGCTTCCCTGTGAGGCTTTGGAGATTTATTGAGCCATGAACTTTTATTTCTAAAATGAGTACTTTTCATCTACGTCAGGTAAGCTCTCCAGCTATGCCATTCTGGTAATGGAGCTCTTTAACAAGACATCAATAGAATAAAAGATTTTTCTTAATATTCTCTGATCATAGAGGCTATTGATTATACACGATGGTCACGTCAGGCAGTGCATTTTTAGATGATTACTTCATGCCTCAGGTGATGCGATGTAACATAAAGATGATGGATGGCGCTTTGCACTTCTGGTACCTTCCAAGTGAAGCTTAAATAATGCCTGTGATTTTCTTCCTTACTTTCTACTTGGGCAACCACAATACTGAAACTGTTGGTCTTCTCCTGAAGCAACAGAAATTGGTCAAGTGATCCAAGCTGCTGTGTTAAGTGCCATCTTGTGTGAATCATTTTTCTAATAACTGCATTTATTTTCTATTGATTAACTTGCTTCTTGTGCAGCTTTTTCAGTCAGAGCAGTATGCTAGCAGACATTATGAAGTTAGTAAACACTATAAAGTGTGAAAGCATTTGCTGCAGGAACTGTAGTCTAAACATTACAGGAGAAAGCAGGATTCCAGCTCTAGTCTTGGCTCTGCCTCTGAATATGATTGTAACCTTGGGCAAAGCATTTAAATTTGCCTTTCCTTAGTTGACTTAGTCAGTGTAGCAGCATAATGGGACTTAGTTAGCCTCCTGATCCCTTTTTTTTCCTAGGCGGTTGGTGGAGAGAGGGTGGAGGGGAGCAGGAGGAGCTGGTGCGGTGGCTGCGCCGTGTGCCGCGGCGGTCCCGGAGGCTGCGGGAGGAGAACCGTGCCGGGGGAGCGAAGGCAGCGAAAGGGCTCCACGCCTTGCCGTTGGAGCCGAGGCTGGAGAAGTGCACTGGGCAGACTTAGTCTTCATTAACTTATGTTGCTTGGCCCTGTGTTTGAGAACAGCTTGATGAAGAAAACGTGTAATACAAGCAACCGATAACGCATGTCCGGGGAGAGATGTGCTGCCCTAGACTGAGGCACGGCTAGTTGGAAACCTCCTGGAAGCCACTGGTATGAATTATTAGGGGGATACCAAGCTCCTGCCCAGGACTTTCACCTCATCTCCCTAGCATCAGTTTTTATTTCTTCCATATTAACGTAAGGCATTAGCTTTAAGAAACCCAGTTAACTATGAGATTGGAACTGGTCTGCTTCTTCTCTTTTGCTCAGTTTCACCATTATACTGTTCCCACTGGGATGGTAGATTCACAACTGTTAAAGAAATTAAAGGCTTATTTCATTTTCCAATCCATCTTTTGGCAAAAGCATTAATGTTCCCTGTTCTGCATGTACTAGGGCTCTTGCCCAGTCATGTTTTAAAGAGATGGGGATTAACTGCTTGCTTGGGAGATTGTTTGAAGCTGAAACATTTCACTGTCAGGAAGTTGCTCTTCAGATTCAACCTGAATTATCTTTTTTAATTTAATCACATCACTCCTAGCTATGCCCAGTGAGTTGCACTAAATCTTTCGTCTCCGTTCTTTGTGTTTACATCCTTCATGTGTGTGTTGACAGAAATATTGCCATAGGTACTGCTTGGCTTGACTATATATATTTAATTGAAATGCTTGTAATTACTCCTCCCATATCCACCCTTATAGTCCCTGCTCTGTTTTTCTTTTGCTTTTCTTTTCCTGTGCCCAGCTTGTCAGTAACTTGCCGGTAAAAGTGTTTTCCAAAGTGTGTTCAGTGCCCACGTTCTGGGTAAAGCAGAGCAAGGGAAGAGGCCTCCTTTGTGACTGACAGGAGCTGATTGCAATTTTCTAAATCCTTGCAGAGCTTTTGCACAAAGCAGCAGCCTGTGCATCTGTCCTTTGCCTCGCTTCCCTCACCAGAAGAAAAATAGTGCCCTAAGATATTTATCTTAGGCTGGCCCCCATTGCTGTCCTGGGCTTTGGCATTTGCCTGGGATTTCTGACTAATATTAGAGGTCTGTTATGTAAAGGCCATAAAATCCTATTTCAGAGAAGATGGAGGCCATAGACTTTCAAGCAGTGAATTTGTATGTACAGCACTGGTGCAGAAAACCCCACGTGGTGGTAAATCTGGCTTGAAATCTGCTGGGTACCTATTCTGTATATGTCTCAAACAGTCGTCCTAACTTCTGGTTTTTAAAAATCTTCTGACTTGTCTTGGTTTGTCATTTGGCTAATACTGAAAAATTAGTAAAGTGGCTTTCACTGAAAGATTTCCAAGTGCGTTGAAATCTCTAACTTAGTACAGTTTGGATCACTGCTGTTGTACAGCATTAGCCACAGCATCAGCTCCTGCAGGTTGAGCTGATTTTTGATCTAATAGTTCCCCTTTTCCTCTTTGCCTTGAGGGAGCTCTAGAAAAGTTACCCTCCTCCTGTCTAAAGCCAATAAGTAGAAAACTTGATTATTTCACTGCCACTGTTCATCCACTCCTTACCTTCTGTTGTTTTTACCAGTCCTTCTCAGCACCAAGCTGGAGAGCCAGGCTCGGCACATTGTAGGACTCAGCACAACTTCTCATGCAGTTCCAGCATCCCTCCAGTCCTGGAGGACTTGTCAGTCAATAAACCAGGAATAAGTAAATGCTATGGATGTTATGAAAAAGTTTTACCAATACTGACTGAGAAATAGTATTTAAAGGCTGAATGCTCTGCAGCCTAATTTCGCTTATATTTATGCTTTGATATGTGGTGGTGGATGCCTTTGACTGTACACAGATGTTCATGAAAATTTAAAACTGCAACTCGGACTAGCAAAATGTGTGCTTTCTATTGCACCTAAAAATTCCTCTGACTACAGACTGACATTCAAAGATCCCAAAGCTCTTCAAGAGCTTTAAAACCCATAGCCTGTTACCTCTGGTTATTTTGTGCAGGATTTGGCCAGAGTCACAAAAGCACATCCACTGCATTTCCACTTCTCTCCTGGTTTTCCAGAATCACTCGTATAGCAGGTGCATAGAGCTACATGAGGGAAGATGCCAGCTTGGGCTGAATAAAGACGTGTATGTAGAAAACTGTTTTTCTTCCCTGCTTCATGCTGCTAACATCACAGAGCAGCAACTATACCACAATTTCACCTAAAAATGAGAGAGGATTTACCATACTACATACAGAGGACTCTGCCATACTATGAAACTACCCACAGCGAACCAAGTCTGAAAGCTCATCTCCGCACTACTATTGAGTGGTATTAACAAGCTGTAATTGATCATTTTATTGTGGACTCAGCATGCCAATAAATACAAAATGCTTTCAGTTCATTTCAAACTATCATGCAATTCCCTTTGCATTGCTCCAAAGTGAATCCTTGACAAAACGATTTACCGACAGTGCCAGTCACTGTCTAACGGTGGGACTGCTTGGACATCCTCTCCTTCAAAGTGACTGATACCCTGCAGCGTCTACAGCAGAACAAACAACTTCGCTAGACAATGCAAAAATATCTTGACAAGTTCAACTGTTTTACTTTAACCCCTTGAGCACTTGTGTGCCAAGTGTTTTGTATTTGTGGACTTCACTGCAGTGCAATAGGGTAAAGATAGCAGATCTTGGTGTGCCTCTGTAGGTGCCAGTTTTTAAACATATGCTCTGTAACTTCTGAAGTTGCAAAATTTGTTCAGCATAGCAGAATCACACTACTTTTCCACTCTTAACTTTTAAGTTGTCAGGAAGGCAAAGTGTGGTAGACTACTGACAGAGTTTGACTTTGCTTGAGGCTTTTAATGTTTTTAAATTGAAATTATACACAAACCTGGAGATTTGAATTTAATGCATTACTTTATGCAACAGCAAATAGTTTTTCCAGTGAAATTACTATTTCTATCCATAATGATTTGTTCTGTATAATACATGGAGAACTTAATCTTGATTAAGGTTCTGCTGGGGTAGGTGCTGAAAGAACATATAAAAATTCCACATCCAAAGACATTACGGCAGATCTGTAAAAGGTCTTAGATGCTTAATTCTCATGCAAATCAAGGCTCAACACTTTAATACTGCTCAAGTAAGGCCACTGCAAAGTATGAACATATATGTTAACACTTGACCTCCAGATGGCAAAGAGGTTTCAAATGATAGGTCCAAAGTGTAAAAATTAGAGTTCAGCGCATTCAGAAATTCAAGGTGTTTCAATAATGCAACACATTTAAAAAACCTAATGCCTTCATTACCTTGCAGATAAAATGGTCTTCAAGGAACCTGAACAGCATTAGGTAGGCCCTAATCTAAATACAAGACTGGGATTTGGTAAGGGGGAAAGGGGAAAGAGATGTTAAGTGATAGATTTGGGGAGTGGCTTAGGTCATCCCTACTTCCATCACCGTTGAAACCGAGCCCCCAGAACCCCCTCTACTTTAAGAGCATCTTAAAAAGTCTTGTCTTCCTTTCTGATACCTTCTATCTCGTGAGTTCTGGTAAAAAGGAAGGTAAATAACTCAGAAAATACAAACCCTAAAACAAACTAACAAGAAACCTTTAGGGAGAAACCAGCAGAGATTTCTGCCAGTGGGAGAAGCTGCAGAAGCTCCCCAGGACACCTGGAGAAACGTCTTTTGTTTTTCCCATGCTTTTTCTGATCCAAGCTGCGCTCCAATCCCACTCTTCTTTTCCTTCATCTCTTCCTCTTCCCCTCAGGTTTGTTCTCCCACTCCGCTCCTCTGTTTGAGCCTTTTCTTGCCATTTATTTGCAGAAGAATGCCAAGGCGTTTTGGCACGAAAAGCGGGTGCAGATGCCCCCGCGATGCGCTCAAGAGAGCGCGGAAGCGCGAGGACGCGGTGAGGTGGGAGCAGTGAGGCTGCTCCGACCCCGGCTGGGCGATCCTGAGGCTCTAATGCAGGTGCCAGTCATCTGCGCTAATGGTGCGCTGCGCACGCAGACTCAAAGGTGTATTTCTCTCTTGGTGCCTGCTATAAATCATTTGTATATATATTTAGAAAAACCTCTGTGTTTAAGCTTGTCTCTTCACTGGTGCCTGTTTGTTTATTTATCCTCAGGCTCTCAGCTCCTTGCAGTAAAAACAGCCATTTCCTGAATGTCAAGTAATATGTAAATGGTGGTTACTTTTCCTTTCAAATTAATTCATTATTATTTTCATTTTATTTTTCTGAAATAGAAGCGAAGGATTCCTATCAGTGACTGTGGGAATCCCAGACTAACTCTGCAGCAGTTCAGGCCTGCAGATAGGTTTTGGGTCAGCGGCCTGGGAGCCTGCCTCCCCGCTCCATCCGCACCCTCCGGTACCGGCAGCGAGCCGGGCATTTCTGACAGGCTGTGGGCACTGGCGCCGCCAAACGACCTCCCAGCACTTCCGTGTTGGTACTGTTTTAAGACGTAGGTGAGCTGCTTCCTACCCAAAGCGATGCTTGTTAGCGGCCAGGAGAGGAAAGCCAGGTGTCCGAGTTGGGACAGGTGCAGCCGGCTTCGGCGCGTGACGACATGCCGCTTGTTCCCTCGTGGCCGATGCAACAGGTTCAAGCACAGCAAAATGTAACGCGACAGAGAGCTTTGCAGGACGTGCGAATGCGGTGGGTTCTGCTGATGGAAGAATATACATTTGGGGACCAAAAATTACAGAACAGATTGTTTTCCCTCCTGCCGGAGAGCTTCCTTTGAAGATCAGAAAAGATCTTTTGCTATGTAATGTTTATCTGAAACGGTCGTGGGTATAGCTGATGGTTCAAACAGCATGTTAGGTAGCTGAGTTCCTTTTGCCTTAAGGAGATATCTCCTCCTAATGTTCTTCCAGAGTTTTTACAGAGTCACTTAGGTGCTCTGTTTCAGTTATCCTGTCTATAAAATGGGCAACTCCCCAACTTCAGGTGGTCCTGATACCGTTTGGTGAGTGAGTGAATGTTTGTAAACTGTAAGGAAGCTGTTAGCATGAAGCTGAAATGTAAAGTTTGGTCTGACGTATATAAGCCCTTCTGCTGTTGCCTCAGTTCTGCCTCCCTGCCCCAAAATGTCCACCTGGGGATCCCTTCTGCTACCACAGTGATTGCCTAAAAATCCACTGATACTCTAAGGACTGCTCCTTTGAAGAAGGTGCGATGTAGTTGTCTCTTGTCCCAGAGTGAGGTGCCGGCGGGTCAGCTGAATTGCTCAAGCTCAGCTGCCATGTCTTTGCTGGGCAGTGAAGGAGGTTTGGCGACGGCCGGGTTGCGGTGCACACGCCAGTTGGGTTATAACCCTCTGCGCGGGCTACAGCGACCTGCTGGACCTCCCGCTTGTGCTCCTGCCTTCCCCCCTCCTCTTCCTCTCCCTCCTCCACCTTCGCTGGCTTTTGCAGTTGTCAGACCCTTCTTTCAGGTTTTTAACCTGATGGATAACTTCTCAGTTTTCCACTGGATTAGTGAGTTGAACTGGTTCATGGGGGAAGGCCAGGAGCCTGCAGGGAAGGGAGGGCTGGGGAGGGGGCCGGGGAGCTCGGTGCTTCGGCAGTGCTGATCTGCCAGACTGGCTTCGCTCTCCCCCCTTGGCCTGACTCGGTAGCTGCAGAAGCAGCTATTCCTGCTCACTGGGACCCGAGCTAGCGTCCGACTGTCACGGCATGGCGCGGTGTCGATACAGTCGCAGGAGGTCCGCGGAGGAGCCCCCTCGACACCGCTGAATGCTCTGCTGCTCCAGTCTCTCTTCCTGGGGCTTGAGCAGTGAAGGTTAAAACAAAGCATCACATAAGCAATTAAGAGGCCCGGATTCAATCGCCTCACTAATTGGTTTTAATATGCGTTGTTAGAGTCTTTGACAATATGAGGAGCATCTATGTATATTGAAATACTGTCAGCCTCAAATGTTCATCTGACATGTCTACCCCCAATTATAAAATTTCTATGATTCTTTTATTTGTTGTCTTGTTCTAGCACTTCTGATGATTCTTTTCATCCTTTTAACTGCCAGCATCAATAAAAACAAAAGCTGAGATTCACACATTCTGACATGACTCTAGACGCTGGGGATTAGCCCTGCCTCCCTAGTGTTGTTCACAGGAGTAATCATATCTGAACAGCATGACAGACTATATGTTTTAAAACCTTGGTCCTCAATGGGGAGAAAGGGCAAAGATTTCAGAAATGCAGATTGACAAGTGCCTCGGCTTCTAGGTTCTCAAGGATATTCACATGGTTGAAGTTTTTTTGCCTTTCCTGTGCTAAACGTGCTGTTTGGTCTCTGACCTTTCCTTTCTGTAACTCCAGCAAAGTGATTTACAATTGCCTGGACTATTTATGGACGCAGGGTAAAAATTCAGGTCCCACCCCCTGTGCCGGATGAATGGATTGCGAGACAACAGCCTTTGTTCGCTAATTTTTGATGAAACTTATTGCTTCCTTCCATGCAGCATTTAACACGCAAAAACCAAATAGCAATGCTGTTGAGAGAATTTTTGGCCTTGGGAGATGCAAAGGCACAAAATCTTTTTAGAAGATCACATAAACAAGCACAATAAGCAACCAGAAAAGTCACAAAGGAAATGAAATGGTTTGGTAAACAAAAGATCTACAGTAATATAAGCTTTCATAGAAACTTAGACTAGCAAATAGTTGTAAAACTAAGCTCTTCCTGTAGAAAGCACCCCCCAAACCAACCCTAATCCCCCGACCAACTCCAAGCCGCTCAAGTTGCAGGGATATTTGGGTTTTGACATGGAGGCTTTGCCAGGCTTTCAGCCCGAGGGGCCTCGCTCTCCAGGCGGGGGCAGCGGCAGTGACGGCTTTCCTGGCGCTCACGGCCAGCCTGATTGCAGTGGCCGATGCACTGACTTTTTCCAAACACCTCGGATGCCTCCTTGTATCTCTGCCGCCTGACTAACAGCACCAGATGGACTGGCCAAACCACCCAGTTTGCTGTTGTTGCTGGAGCTGTCCCGTGTTTGCCTCGCCCCATCTGCCTCCGGGTGGCAACGCATGGATCTTGATTACCCTTCATCACTCCTAAGTGCAACAGCACTCGCAATGAGTATTTGTGAGTACCAGCAGCGGGAGACGGTACCATCTCTGTTCCAGCTAAGTTTGCTTACAGATTTCCAGAATCATCATTTACAAAGTTCAGAGGCACATTGATAAATCCCCTTGCTGCTTCAGTAGTGCTTCAATCAATCATCAAACTAACAGCATCAACATTTTTCCTGGGCTATTATCATCACTTCAATTGCTGCAGCAATACTTTCTGCACCGATAAATCAAGGGTGATCATTTCAGACGGGCAGAAACATAAGCAGCATTTAAAAAAAAATACCTTTTAGCAACCTCCCTTCCTCTTTCTGTTGGTTATTTTTATGATATAAAACCAGGATTATTTTCCATGTTTGTGCTAGTTTCCCCATTTACACAAAAGGCAATCTGATAATTTGCAATCTTTTTGCCTCCCAGTCAGCAAGCGCCTAGCGTGTTCATTTTTCATTTACTACCACCTTTTTTGGTTTCGCTGCTCATTTCAGTAACTGTGGAATGTCCTTGCATTAAGAAATGGGTTGTATTTCCTCAGGCAACAGGTGCTTATCTTTTCAGTTACAACATATAACTGACAAAGCAGCTCACATATCTAACAGCTATCGTATGAAAATCTGAAACCTGCCTCCCCCTTAGTGAGCAGTTTTCTTTCTTTAAGGCAAGCTGCAGCTGCAACACCTGAATTGTTGTACGATGAGGCTTTCTGTGGGTTATATTACATTTTCCTGTTACCAACACAAGAAATATATTTGTTCTTTACATCATTTGCACATACTAGTTTTCATGAAAGTTTTCAATGCACTTGCCTAGTTAAGGAGAATTTCTTAATTTCTATTTTAGCCTTTCCTCAGAGATGGCATGTTATGTTTTTGCTACCTTACCATATACAAACATGTCTGCTGCCTGAAAATAGTAAGACTAGTCTTTGCTGAAAGTTGGCAACTCAGGTGATGACTACTGGCTCGCTCTCCGTGTTACCCAGCTGTAGCATGTGTTGACTTTAGTGCCAGATGGCACACCATGCACATATAATAAGACTGCATTTTATGTTTCTGGATGAGTAATATCCGACTTGATTGTGGTTTTTGATGCTTCATTCAAAAGATCCATTGTCTTTTGCAAAGCAAGCCTTAAGTTTTGGCTTCGTACCTAGTGTGTCATTTAGGCTTCCACCTAACACAATTTTATCAGGTTGCAAAGGCATTTTGTTGTGCAGTGCGAGGCTGAGAGGTGAGTTGAGAAAAGGGCAGTTCGTAGAGGACTTACTGTATTTGACTGAGAACTGAGACTGTTTCGTTGTGGCCATTGAAGCTGTTTTTCAAAATAAAACAAGTTGGTAAATGGAGTTATCTGCCTAAAGAGCAAAATCCCTGTTTCATGCACAGTGAATTTTCTTTAAGTTTTCTAAGCTATATCTTTTTTTCTTCAGATAAAAATAGTTTTAACAGGTTGTTTTCATTCAGGCCAATTATAGTGACATCTTGACTCTAGCCATCGTGTAGCTGGCAGAAGAGGTCTCCTGTAATGACAAGAGTCATCTACAGGCCTGAACTTGCACTGTCGAAGTGAGCGGGAACTGCGTAGGGGTCCAGGTGCCGATGTAAACTTGGGAGCCGCTAACAGAAGAGCAAACAATATGCTCCATGAGCTGCTATAGCCAATTGGAAAGTCTGGGTAAGAAGCAGGAAGATGAATGTTGAGAAGAGGAGCTCCACAGGTGTTAAATTTATCTAAAGAAAAGCCAGTCCAAGCACCAGTGCACTTAACGTACTAAGGGGTTAGACGTCAGCTTGTAGTGGGACTGTCTTCATTCCCAGCATCGTCAATGGCAAAATTGGTTTTCTTTTGTGTAACTAAACTTATGATTTGGATTATAGAAACAATGAGGATTTGAGGAGAAAATACTGTGTGTGTTTGGGGTACAAGCCTTGTTGGAATAGTTGTTTCTTCATTACATTAAGACAAAAATGAAAAAACGCAACCCTTCGCCATGAGTTTGCAGATTTCAGAAAATAGGCTAGTTTAAAAATTATCAAAATCAAAAAGTATAGAATAGTTTATTAATATTCAGGTGACTTAACGTGCAACTTGTAATAATTAAAACAAAGAAAGTTGTATCCACTTCCTAATAAGTAGCGAGGGAAAGATTTTCTTTACCTTTCCTACGGCCTGAACTGCGACTTGGAAAATAACTAGTTTTCTAATCACCCGGTGTTTTGCATGCAAACTTCTGATCCATATTCAAATTAGAAGCTTAGAATTGAAAAAAAAATCAGCATTTTTGTCAGTCTCCTGAGTCAGCTAGTTTGGCAGCTACATAAAATGATTTAGGTTTTTTATAGTTCCAAATATGGCAGGATTAGCAGTTCGTCCTCTTGTATCAGTATTTCTACTTTAATTATTTTCAGTCCTCTTTAATTCAACAATAAACTCACATTTTCAATTCAATGGAATGGCATTTTCTTAAATCATGTAAACATTATTTAGACTAGGTGATACCTATGCAGTCTTGCCAAAATATACTCATTTATTTTTTAACTTCTTTAGCATACTCTGTCATCCAAGGAGCAAAACAATGCATGAGTTATAAAAGGCATTTAATGAATTTCATCCGTTTCCCATCGGAATTTAAATATCACTGAGCCATGGGCACAATTAGAAAGAACAACAACAAAAATCCCTAAGAAATTATCCTCCTGAGTTGGGGTGCAGTTCTAGTTGTGTAGGGAAAGGCTGAGCTGCCGCTTTGCTGTCAAAGCCTCCTCTGAACAGAGGGCTGATTAAACCAGCTAATGCCCGTGGCCCCCGGTGCCAGGGAGGGATTTGCTTCCCAGGACAAAACGCCCGTTCGAGGGAAGCCCAGCTGCCGCGCGGGGCAGCACTGGTGGCGTTGGCACGGCGCTGCCCGTCGGTGCCCTGTTTCCTGTGCCGCCCGCCTCTCAGCACGTCGTGTTTCGCTTCGAGCAGCTGGGCACCCTGCGCCTGGTCTCCGTACAGCCGTATACGAGGTCGAGTTGCACGAGCGAGTCTCGTTTGAGGCCCCGGGGATTCGGGAGGTGCCTGGGAGGCAGGGCCGGAGAGGGCTCCGTAAGCGTGGCCAGCGTCGGGGCCTGCGACCCAGCCGCCAGCCCCACCCACGTACCAGCCCTGCCACGTAGCGTCCCCCACCAGGGTGTTTTGGCCCCATTTGCCGGTCCTTCAGAAGGCAGTAGAAACTTGCCACTGCATGAAATAAGGGTAATTTTGTCATCCCTCAAAAAGCCTCAGTTAATACAAGCCTGTGTTGTTGCATTTTAGAAATTTAAGGCTTCCTATTAATTATCCCAAAGCCTTTCCATTTTCCAATTCTGCGATTCCTTGTGTTTTGCCTTGTGGTTGGAGGGACAGAAGTTTCCTAAATTAAGATGAGCCTGACGGCTTAAAAGCCATGTCGCTGTTCTTCTAGCCTTAGTGTATTGTATAGAGGGTTATCATTTGAACAGTGACCCAGTCCGCCTGTGTCAGATATACTTCTTGGTTTCCTCAGCCGGCAGAAGAGTTGACAACAAATTCCACTCTCCGGTTCTAGATTTGTTTTGTGCAACCTGAGCATGGTTCTCATTACAAATACAAGCTGTCCCTGTTGCAGCCAGCAGCAGGATTATATATGACTTCTGTTTAGAAGGTAAAGGTCTATCCCAGTACAATTTGTATGGTACAATTTGCAAGCAATTAATAATGCAGTAATATTTTCTCCTCAACTCAGAGAAATCATGTGGCCGTGCAAGCTATGTAGAGGTTAGAACTGGAGAGGCGTACAAGACATAGCAATTATGGATCGCAATATTTATTACAGTGATAACCATTCTTAAGATACGGCTACTGTTTATTCTTTTTATTGCATTTGGAATTTGAGACACAGACGTTTCAGATGAAATCTTGCTTTATCATGCCATTTTAACATTTGTCTATTATCTGTTAATTATTGATGTCAGCCAGAGCATTATTTTCCTGCGATGATGGCTGTTTAGAAGATGTCAGCTACAAGTCAGCAGTTGCTGTCGTCAGCATTGCCCTTAATCACGCAGTCACTGTATAATTCCTCTTTCTCACATCATTATATAGTTCTGTTCTTTGTGATCTTCAGTCTACTGGTAGGATTGTGGAATCTATATGTAAATGAAAATACAGCTTATTAAAATAAGAGCTAAACCGTAGTGTTCTGGCAAGCAGTGCGGTGCAGTGGGCTGTACGAAGGGGGGCACAGTGGGACACCGAGGTCTGGCCCCAGAGCTGGCCCTGCTGGGCGGGAGATGGGAGCAGAGGGCTCCTGGCACCCCAGGGAGCCTGTCACGGCTTGGAAGCAATGCCAATAGCACAGGCGATTAGATAAACATTTTGATAGTCTCCAAAATCTCCAGCACCTCAATCATTCTTCTAGGTTTTTTTCCTAGATACTTCTGTGGGGGTGTATAGCTTGCAGATGCATGCTGAATCTCTGCTGATAACTTTTCAATGACTAAAGATAATGATGTGTACATGTTTCACTTAAAAAAAAATATATATACTGCTAAATTGGCCCACTTCAGGGGAAATTTTGGCCAATAACTTGAAAAAAATATTTGAATGTTTTTGCATTTTTTATGGAGACATAGCAGTATGACACCAAATAAAGCATAAATAATCAGTGGACAAAGTTTTGTTTAGAAATGTTGCAAATTTTCTTATAAACCATATAAGTACCTTTAAAGCAGCTCTTGTAATCTTTGCAAAAGGCTTTTCATGCCAAATCAAACAAATACATGAAGAAAGAGAAATCTTTTAAGCTGTCTCCTCGTAGTCAAAAGGTCATTATTATCAAATGCTTGTGGTCTCAGCAGTTCCGGTGCGTGTTTCTAGTTGCTTTGGTAAATCCAAGCAGCCAGCCATTTCATATCATGTGTACTAGATTAAAAAAAAAGAAATAGAGTTTTAAAGTAAACTCTGTAGAATTTTCTATTCAAAACAGGAAGGTCATTGAACAGCACGCTTTTGAGATCTGGACAACTTGACGCTTCAAAGTGGTACTGATTCCATTCAACTTTAATGTCAGACCAGCTTCAGTGTCAGACTCTGATCCATTGCACCATTTTTGTATTTGGTATTTAACTGGAAATTGTGTTCCTGTGGCAAAAATTGGAGTTTTTCCCATGACTCTGAGACTGTTGAAATCCTTGACATCCAAGCACTGAATAGCAAACCTTGCAACAGAAAAGCATGCGAGAGGAAATGAAACTGAAATTGCTTCATGAAGATTTGCTTAAGAAGCACTTTCTTAACAATATGTTTCGAATGTATCGGTTGAATGAAGAAGCACAGAGTGCTTAAGTCTCGTTAGGTATTTTGGCTTTGGTGTCTTGATGCTCCTTCTTCTGAAAAACTTACTTAAGTCTTCACAACGTGATAGCAAGGCTCAGTACTTCATGGTAACTCTTGTCTTTGCTAACACTTACTAAAGCAAGAAGACATTGCTTGTTAAAAAGTAAGGTTGATTAGAGAAATCTGTAATGTGTGCTGTAATATATACCTTCAGTGAAACCAGAAGCTTTAAAACCGAATTCAAAAGTCACACCACTCAGCTTTGCTTATTTTTGCTGTTTAAATTCTGGTAATCATGTATATTAAGCAAATGCAAGGATGGGAGGGTATTATACTTTTAGTTTTTTTATTTAATTGCTTGTCCTGGAAATGATTTTAGCTGTTCTAAGACATTTTATATAAATAAATGTCAAAGCAGAGATCTAACAAAATCAATACAAATATAATTCTGAATTTATTTGCCTTCCTCTTCTTCCACAAAAGCAACAGGAAAGTGAATGGTACTCATAAGTCTAAAAGCAACATGTGCTGGACACCCACATGTCATATTTAAATTAGAAGTTGCTTCAGACCAGGACTGTTTGCATTTATTTGTTATCTTCCATTCAAAGGCAAAAAAGTATTGTGTCTGAGCACAATTGTCTTATACTTGTACCGGCTACTGGAATTTTGCAGCAATTTGTATTTTAAGTAATTCAGGATGGTAATTATACTTCCTGCTTCACAAACTGCGTAGTTACCAGTCAGAGCACCTCATGTACACGTTACTGCCATGTACGTTCCTTACCACGATAGACCTTTTGCCAATTGTTTCATCTGCATCATCGTACTCTTCCTGAAATCCTTTTCTTGTTACAAGACAGACACTTTTGGTGGAATCAGAAAGCTAATTTCTAGAACTCAGCCTTATAGCCGAAGAAACTAAGAAAGAACCAAATAAGATACTGAAACAATCTTTCCCCTTTTTGCTCATTTTTGAAATCATGTACCTCTGCCGAAACAGAAAGTTTTCTCAAATATAGAGTGTTTGGTAGAGAATTTTGCTTTTGTTCACTCACAGGAAAAACTCAAAAAGAACAAAAAATTTTTTATATGGAAATGACATCCGCGTGACAAGCTTTAGAGCTCTGTGGGGCATGTGCCTGCCATGTACCTCGGAGCACTTCCTTGTCCTCTGCCCATTATCTTTCTCTCCCAACCACTTACTTTCAAAAGACACTAATTTAAAAAAATTAAACCACTACAGAAATCCATTAGAGTTTTTTTTTCCTCCCTCACCTACACAAATTGCCGCTGCCTGCAGCCAAAGAGAAGCAAAAATCCTGGATGACTGACAAATGTCCTGGCTTTTAAAGTCTGGTGTCCTCTGGCCCTGCAGGGATGGAAGGAAGGGGACAGAGCCTCTGATCAGGCGGCTTGGCGCGCTACCGAGAGCACCACCGTGGCTTCAGATGGCGGCAGAGGGCTGATGCCCTCGTTCTGCCCGCGCGGCGAGTCGGCAGGCGATGCTCCCACGCTGGCCCTGTGACAGGTTGCGTTCATCTGTAACGTCTGAAGGAGCCGAGCTATTTGATGTTTTGTTTTGAAAAGAATTACTGAGAACTATTTTGTATGCAAAATGTGCTCTTTTCTTTTTCGCCTCTGTCTTAGATAATTGAAATTATGGTTATTGGAGGTACAACATTTAAATTTTTATAAAGTTCCCTGAAATAATTTTTGAAAAGATACAGTGGTAAATGGAGAGAACATGTGGCAAAGCGTTGTTTTCTTGCAAAAGGGTTTATCTGTACTCTGAAAAGTCATTGTTTTGATTTACTTACTGTAGAGATGGGGAGCTAGTTGAAAGATGAAGAATATGATTAAATCCCTGACTTTCCCTCTCCTCCTGAAATAGGATGAAATAAACTGATGGGTGTGGATATAGCATTTTTGTTTAAGCCTGTTTCTAATATTAAAATTATGTTTGAAGAGAATGGAATTATGTGGCAGATGTTTTGATGAAAAGCAGGTAACTGAGATTGGCAATAATCATTTTTCATTTCTTTTGAAAAAAAAAATTGGCAAGGAAAGCTTAAGTCAGGACACTGATATAACAGAGTTTAACGCTCCAATTATTTATAGCATGTGAAAGGAAAATGACACTGCAACTAGCTTTTATCAAGAACATGACTATTTACATGATTATGGATTCTTAGATAACAAGGTGGTTTTTCATACTTAATTTCCTACAACTCTATGACTTTTTAAAAAATCTGTGTATCCTACACAGAACAGATCATAACCCAAAAGATAATTTATCCTTTTTCTCAAAGACACAACTTCCAAATGTCTCATTTGCTTAAAATGCTGGGGACTCTGACTTGTGCTATTGAATGCTCTTGATTGTCTTTTGATAAGTTTAGTTTTAATAAGTAGCGTGTTATCTCATCTGTATGTGTACAAGAGCATACTTCAGAACATAGGTATGGAAGAAATAAGCTGTATTGGCAACAGATAAAAGTGAGATGAAATGCTTCAAAGGCCAGACAGGCAGGCAGAAGGCAGGGTCTGAAAACATGCTCGAGAAAAGGGTCTGTTAGCTATTGGGATGAGAAGCTTTTGAAATATAGATAACCTACAGCAGAGAGATGAGCTCTGTTCTACTGGCACTAATAATTAAAAAGATAAGAGGGTGAAGTGAAAGGAAGCCAGGAGATATGGACAAAGTTCAGGATAGCTCATCCTTGAAAGACGAAGCCATGGAAATTTTATTCAGGAAAAAGTAATTAAGTCAAATGAAGCTCTGGTAGGAAATCGCAAAGAACAAAGTAAAAAAAAAAAGTTCTCTTCTTGAAATGTTTGTAACAAACTTGGGGACATAGACAATTAGAAACAGCTATGTCAGTGCTTCTATACGCATAGCAGAAGTCTAAAAACTCAGGGAATGTTGTAACAGGTGTCTCCAAAACTTTGCAGAAAGAAAGTCGTCACCGTAACACCAGGACATAAGTTCTTTGGGGATGGGAGGATACGTGGCCCTGGTGGTAGGACAGCAGCAGGAGTTAATGAGAAAATAGAGTTAAAAAAGGAGAGCTCGGTATTTTTTTATCCACCTGGAGGTATCGATGGGGATCCACCTGGAGTCCCATGCCTGTGCAGGACAGGGGGCTCCCAGAACAAGGGACAGAGCGGTGGGGTCAGTGTGAAGTGCCGGCAGAGACTGGAGTAGCTGTGCAGGTGGCAAGCACGGTCACACTGAGAGAGTGGGGTTGTCCCATTCGGACTGTCGGTGTCATAGCAAGGTCCCCCCTCCCAGGAATGCTTTTTGCTAATAAGACGATGAGCCAGAGGAGGAGCAACTCTTGCGTTACTTCTGAGCACCACTGTTCTTGATCTACTTAAGTTAGTACTTGTTAAAAAGCGACTCTGAAATAGTCATAACAAAATTGAGCATCCTTGTAGGAGGACAAAAAAATCAATATACCTATGGAGGGACTGCCTAACAATGAGGAATTTAATTAAAAGGAAATTAAAGGAGCAGCTAAAAGGGGAATGTGTTTTCAGGTGGCTTAGATGCTTTAAAGACAACCACATATTCTAGTACTCAACACAAATATGCACGACAGATAGAAATTTTAAAGAAGATCCTACAAAAATAAAATATAAATATAGAAAGGAGCTATTAGATTAAAAAAAAAAAAAAGGAAAAAGAGAAACCCCTCAATTTAGACGTACAAGGCAAGCCAAACAGATCTTGAGCACTTACTGAATGTGGAAAAGCTAATAATAAAAACTTTTTCAAACGCATCAGAGACAGGAAGCTTGCCAGAGGAGCAGTCAGACTGATAGATGATCAAGGCATAACAGGAGCATTAAAGGCAGATAAGGCCGCAGCAGGGAAGCTGGATGAATTTGCGCTGCCATTCACCGCGGTGGAGGTTAAAGATGGCTCTGTGCTGGAGCTGCTCTGTCTGAGAGACAAGCCTAGGGAACCTGCCTTTCCAAATTGCCTTCTTCTGCTTGGGCCGAGTCATATCAAGAGCTAAGCAATACCAGCTGCAGATGCGTAGGCCTGCAGAAGTCAACTAAACTTTAAAAATAGGCTAAAGCCCAATTTAGGATGGTTTCAGTGGAGTAAACTTAGAAGACAATTGCTATAATTATGCAAATTTAAACAAGTGAAAAGCCTGAACGCATAATGTGTACAAAATAATGGTTTAAAGAAATTAGCTTTAGGAATTAGCAGAAATTGGTAATTTGTATCTAATGATAGGACTGGAAGCTAATGATCCAGGGTGAAAGAGTTGTGCCAGTAGATATTAAAGCTTAGATATATTTTGTTCAGAAACTTCACACTTGTATTTGTTTTGGATTTTAGCCTGTGTCTGTATTACTGTATTGAAATTCCAATCACTCACCAGTTCTTAATTAGACAATATACCTGATATGATAATTATGGCATGAATTGATTGTTTATTAACTAAAGTTTATATGATAATTAATAACAGTGTAGTAACATAAATGTTCCCAAATGGGCATTATTACACACTAATTGTGACCCAGAGGATTAATTGTTAATATGTGTTTAAATTCACTGCTATCCAGTTCAGTGTTTAAAATCTTTAGAAGCAGTTGCCAATAAAAGACAATTTCTTTTGTTACCATGGCGTTTTTCCAAGCTGCAAAATTTTCAAATTATCTGCCAGAACAGTCTGCAATCTTCAGCCCGATAACTGAGCAGCGTTGTCGTCTGCTCTTTAGGCTCTGTTTCTGCTTCATTTCTACTGCTGAAATCAGGAACAGTATCAACAAAATCCCACAGGTGTATCTGCGCCTGGTAAATGCTTAGATATTGTAGTATATATATGTATGTGTGTGTGTGTGTTCTGGTATATAGTATATATATCTGTCTAGTATATTCACTTGCATTGTTTGTAAAAGAAATATTACCCCAGAAATGTTTTACTGGTAACTTTTGGAATGATTATCTCGTAATGGTGAGAACAAATCATCTTCTGTAGGGTCACGTGGCAGGAGCTGATAAAATATGTAGGTAATTATTGGCGTTATGGGCCCCGCGCTGAGGCCGAGGCCCTTTTCTCCTACGCGCTGAACAAACATGCAATTACGGGCAGTCCCTGTCCTGCAGAATTGAAAGTCCGGATATCCTAGGAGGGGGGCAGGCTACTTCCTCGAGAAGCAGATCTTCTTTCCTAGGCCCTGGTTTAATTAAGAAGAAAAAATGAGCTCTGAAGATAGCGTCCTGCGTGACCCCAGCGGCTCTTTCGGCTCCCCGTGCGGGACGCAGCAAGCCGGGCCGCCCATGCCGCGCGCCTCCCGCGTGCCGGCGTGGTGTCCCCCTGGCAGCAGCCGTCCCGTCCCATCCCGTCCCGTCCCGGCGAGTCACGGTGCGTTCCCCTGCCCTGGTTTTAATGGGTGCTGGCACCGCCGGGGGGGAACCAGAGAATCTCGTTGCGGTGTGACAGAGTTACGATTACAATTCCTCCCTCAGAGCTGCGACTAAAGCTAATGAAAAATAGAGAGAGCGCAGCCAGGCGGCGGCGGATGCCGGTGCGACCGTGGGCTGCGGGAGCTGGGCCCACGCGCCTGCCCTGCGCCCGCCCGCGGGGGCTTCGGGCGGCTCAGCCGGCTGCAAGCTAAGCTTTTCACGGGGGCTGCTTTCTTTCTTCTGGGGTTTGCGTTTCGCAGAGAAGAACTCTCCAGTTTGCCTAGCGTAGCGCAAGGGAGGGGACGGGAGCACCTCGCCGAGGGCGGAGGCTGAAGGTGAGCTTTGGAGGAAGGGGGAGGTTTCAGCTGTGTTAAAGCACTGTATTTCTACATTTTTTTATAACATGTTTGCTTTTCTGGTTCTGAAACAACTCTTCCATTTAAAATGCTGTTTTGCATTACGGTATCAAGCAGAGCAAGGGGTGTCTCAACTCTTCCAAAGTCAAAGGAAGGTTCTTTTTTCATCACAGGGATGATGAAAGTGGGGGGTTTATTTTGTTTTGAACTAAATCGCCTTTCAAAATGTCAGACTCCTTCTGGAAATGCGACATCTGTCCTTCATGCAGCTCTAGTTGAAACCAACCAGAAGTGTAAATTTTCCAAGATTTACTTAGTAATTCAAGTTTGTATTTCGAGAGGGTAAACAGGAGGCACTGAACCAGGCAGGCTGGGTATGGGTTACCTTTTCATTTGGGCTGGAAATCACTTGATCACACAGGCAGGTCTCAGGTAGTTCTCGGTTTGAAATTTTTGTGGAGAAAGGTTAATTCCTGACTGTCCAATGTATTGGGCAGTTGGGCAATCAGTACTTTCACTTTAGTTTTTCTTATGGCATCGTTATCTGGGAAAATATGCAGTTTGTCCAAGTTTGGGGGAAAAAGGCAGAGGAGCAAAGCTCCTCCAGTTTGCATCTTTCTTCTTTCATCCTGTTAAGTCCCTGACAAACTGTGAGTGTCTTCCCTTCCTCCTCTTATTCTTTGGAGAATATCCAGGTGTGGATAAGCTGTTATCCTTGCTGCTGTGTACCTGATGCCAGTGGTACTGGCTTTATTGTGCTTTGTGGTAAAGAGCTTTCCCCGAGATGTATGGCATATTAAAACCGGAGGGGTAATTACAGAGGCTGCCTTCGACGGCGGCGTGCAGCAGGAGGAGGGCCTTCCCTTTCTGTCTTCCTTGGCGCTAGCTAGCTGAACGGTGGGATCCTTACTGCTGTGCAGCAGCAGCACCCCGAGAGAAATCCCCTGCGCCTTATGCCCCAAACCTAAAATTCACTGCAGCAATGAATGTTGAAAATAATTTCTAGCCATTATTACTTTTTTTTAATGAGCAATTTCTTATTAAAGACTTAAGGACAAAGTATTCTACTCCTCTGTATAAATAGCAATAAAATGAATGCATTTTAATAACTTTTCCCAAGTGCTTATAAGGTATTTCATTAAATTGTCGACTTTTTCTTTCATATATTTTATGATTCTTTTTCTTCCTTCTGCCACAAATATGTTGTTGCCAACATAATCATGACACAGTTTGCTGCCAAGACTATAGGCAGTTAAAAAGGGAAAGAAAAATGATTTTCCATCCACTCTTTAGGTAAAATTCTTCTAACACTAGCGGCTGAGAAAGCCGTCAGAAATATCCGGAGCACCGCAGACAAGCTTTAGAAAGGCAAAGCAGCGCCACGCAAACACAAAGTAGTACCAGAGGGATCGATTCGGAGCAATAGGTGAACGGTGATCAACTATGGCCTTTCCTAACCCATCTGTCACACAGAGATTTCACGCGGCGCCCATTCATCTTTCTGTAAAGATTAGATAAAGCAGCATGAGCACGCACGCGTTAGCTGTTAGCGATTCACTGGAGCAAGTCAGCTCCGGTTTGCAAGAAAGTACATGTCTTGCCAGCCAGCCGTCTCCAACCCCTGTACAAAATCCTGCGTGTCCTGCTGGCGGCCCCCCAGGACGCTCTCTTTTAAATATATCAACCTGCTGCCACTCGAAAGGTCACGAAACGCAGTTCCAGCCAGGTGTCAAGCCATCTGGTGTTCTCTGCTTTAATATGAAGGGAACCATCTTACTGATTTTAACTCGTTAGACTGGGAGGAGGGGGGAAGGAAGGAAAAACCCCTCAGTTCTGCTTTTGAGAACAGTCGAGACAGGTGACGGTATTTGCTGCTCGGGGGCTTTAACACCTAACTAATTAAAAGGAGCCTGTCCGCGCACAGGGACTTTCCCTGCAAAGGCCCTCATTTTCAACCCTTCAGCAGCATGGATCCTCACTGGAATTCATTATTATTTTTGCTGTCATATCTTTACTTCTTGTTGGAGCTGCGGAGTGGCTACTCAGCTATTAAATTAGCTTCATGACGAGGGTTTCGAGGCTTCATTTAGATTTCTGCCTTTGCAAATCTTGATTTCTGTGGCCCCCTGTGCAAACGGGGAGAAGCGGTGGAGGGTCCTTGCAGGAGGGGACACAACCCTGGATATTCACAACACCTAATCACAGCTTCAAAGTGTCTTAAAAACTTTCCAAATCCTGAGCGATATCGCAGGAGTAGCTTTTGGCTCGTGGAGAGCGCGGGACAAGCGTTACTCCCAATCACACCGCCGGGGTGGCTTCGGGCAAGCTGCAGAATTTTGCATTCAGGTGACCGAGTTTGTTGTTGTTATTTTTAAACAGCATAAAACGTCTTACTTGGAATTTGCTCTGCTTCTTAGGTGTTGCATTCATCTCGGAGATGTTCTGTTTTAAAGTGATTTAATTTCTCTCCCTGGCTCATAGGCCGCAGCCTGGTTTTGCTTGCACTCCTGGGTCTTCAAGCAATTTTAAAGGAGAGCCAAAGAGTTGCTGAATGTAGCTGTTTTGTTTACATTATGTAAAATTGGGAACCTGCCATAAGAGAAATCCCACGCATCCCATGCAGGGTTGAAGGCCCACAAGGGTGTGTATGCATCAGATAAAGGAGGTGGAGTTTTTCAGCAAAGGCCTCTGACTTGCCCAAACGAGTTAATTACACATGCCGCGTCCCACTTTCCCAATACAGAAACATTTGTAATTAAAAAAAGAAAAAAATTAGTGTGTAATTTAAAGTTGGCCTTGGGCCGTTGCGTTCTGTGCCCGATCCTGGGACCCGGCCGCTGCCTCCTCCAGCGTACTGCAGCGTGTGATGCAAGCAGGGTGCAGGAGAGCAACCCCGCAATTTGATTACACCTACTGCTCTAATTCAGGCTCTCATCCTATGTAAATAATATTGGCAAGCTTTACCAATATTTTACGGAAATGCAACTGATTGAGAAATATTATACATGGAATAGATTTTGAGTCATTTGAGTAATAAATAGAACATTAATTTTCTGGTACTGTCTTGTGCAATGTATTGCAACTGTGAACTGCATAATGCATGTAAAAATCCATATGCCTATACATTTATTTTTAGCACTGACAGGCTCCATGTAGACTATTTTCTATGTCATATGCAGCTGGAGTCGATGATTCTCCTGTGTATCTGAGACCATCAGCTCTCCCCAGTGGCATATTGATTTCTGGGAAATAATCTTCATGTTGGCATCCTTGCTTAAATATAGCATAAAGATATACTCTTATTCAAAAACAATGCACATTCCTGCCATTTTCTTCTAGAAATTGAATGTATTGCTCAGTTCAGCAAAGCATTTAGACAGTAAGGTGAAAAATTACAAATGTCTCCATATTATGGAACATGTTTTACATCGCAGCTACCATACAGGGCTGGAAATTTAATGGTTCTGAAGCAACCGAGACTATGAAATAGAGCACAAAAGAAGAGGGCTAGCATCTGTCTTAATGCACTGTGAAGACAGGGAATTGTTTAGATTTTCTTTGAGCTTGGCCAATATACTATAGGGTATGCATACTTCTCAGAACAGGGCGTGCTTTAAAGACCTAAAATGTCAAGGCATATTTTATGACATCGAATATTTAATATTATCTAATTATATAAAAATAATGTATAAGGCGTCAAGGTTAAAATAAAAATAGTTGGCTGAACTCTTATCCTATTAAAAGACAATATGGTTTCCAAATTTAAATCAAACAGATTTAATTTAACCTGTATGTGTTAAAATCTACCTTGCTACTTTGTGGCACCGAAGAGAAAGGAAATATTAATTCCACCGTATTCCCGTGCTTGCTTTGTTGAGATGGTGGTTTTGAGGAGCGGGAGGGATGCTTGTGCTGAGCACGATCCTGTCTTGTCCCGAGGGCCTCACTGTTGCTCGGGGGCTAAATACAGGGACAGTAAGAACATCTTTTGGGAGCGGGAGGCGTTGGTACGGGAAGGAGGTGAAGGCAGAGCCATGGGAAGTAGCAGAAGGAGGGCAGTCCCACCAGCAGGTTTAGCTTGGAGATGCCGTAAAGATGAGAGAGAGAGAGAAAAAGACATAAACTAGGTGTTTATGTGTGGCTTCACTGGAGTGGGGGGGAGAAAGGGGAGAAAGAATAAAAATGCATAAATAATTAATTAATCCCCCAAATATGTCTTTGAAAATACCAGCAACTAACTTGATAAGAGTGGAAGCCCTGCCTTCTCTCAGTCTTTATTTCAAAGGAGCATTTGACACCCTGTGACACAACAGATTGATGTGTTTTTTCAAGATAAAAAGTAGCTTAGGAGAAAAGCTATTGAAATGGATTATAAACTGGCTTATGGAGATGAAGCAGAGGGTGTCAGTGAAAGAGAACAATTCAGAGTGAGGTGGGAAGCAAGCGGGGTCAGAGCCATAGGACTTTTTCCTGATTAATCTTGAATGTGGCTGACCTTGGTGAAGGTGATATTTCAAAACAGGTTTGCACAGTGCTAATCACACAAGGCTGGAGCATAGCAGCCAAAGACAACCAAGCAGACAGACAAGTCAAGAGAGCTAAAGCTGAGAATAAAGATGAATAAGTGATTCATGTAGTTTAGCATATGCAGTATAGTGTGGTATGGTGTTTTTAAACTATTGAAATGGAAACTTAATTTAGAGCGGAACAGGAATTTCATGGCGTCAGCTAGAAAGGAAACTTTGCTGGGTGGGTTGAATTAATCTACAGACCATAGTCATAATGTTTAGGATACAGTCTCGTTAAAAACAGTTGGAAAACAAATTTTAAAATTATTTTGCTTGACTGGTAGAAATCATGTTTTCCTGAGGCTCTCTGTTCCCCTGCAATGTCTCTCTGTAGTCAGGAGAGTCTTATGAGTCACCGTAGAATAAACCACCTTATCACCTGGACTCCTGTGTCCGGAGGAGTTGTCCTGGTTTGGGTTGCCCTGGTGCGCTGGGCAGGGACAGGGACAGCTGTGAGTGTATTAAACGATGGTCTAAGTTCAGAGCAGTCAAGGCAGTAAAAAGTTGAGAATCGAGTGTGAGGATGTACTGTTCTGACATGCCTTCATCCTCTAAGCAGCAACACATTTCTGAGCAAAACTAAGCTTAAAAGAGTTTTATCAAGAGATACCATTGGGAAGACTGAAGTAAGGGGGGATGAGAATTTGTGATTCCTTTTTAGGGTTTGAATCTATCCCTCTGAATCTTTGGCAGCTAGAAAATATTCAGGGGCTTAGTCATCACTGAGATGATGCTCTTTTTGAAGGGATATATTGTGCGATCATAAAGATGTACTTCATCCAACGGATCATTTCTGCTAAATTCTGTAATGTGGACAAGAGCCTGAGAGTTTGGTTGCCTGTTCAAAACCTCTAAACTTCCCAGGGCAGCCACAGCATAAGATGTGTTTTCCCACGATGTTTGTAGTATAGGATCAACCTGAACATGGTTCTACACCCAAATACTCCCTGAAGCGAGACAGCGGTGGCTTACTGGGGGCTTACTTGCTTCTTCTGTGGCTTACTTGTTTCTTCTTGCTTCCTGCCATTGAACAGGAGGCAGACACACTTTTGCAGTATTTGAGTGTTCTGGGTTAGTACCTGGAACCAGAGACAGGCAAGAAATGCGTGAGGTAAAAATTAACGGAACTTCTTCAGTCCTTGAATTTGTTTTAGCTTTGGCACATTTTGTCCAAACCAATTTGTCCATCATAAAGCAGTTGCTTTGTGAAATATGTGATGTTTGTAGAAAAGTATATATGGACTGGGTTCCAAAATCGATATAGTAAACTGTTGATATTGCATACTGAAGTTCATTTCTGTTTTGACATATCTCCAAAGTAAGACATAGAGTCCATTACTTCACACGCTTTGTAAATTTAAATACAGCAATTTATGTATTGATGAAAATGTATAATCATCATCTTTATGAATGGTTTATGGAATCCATTTATCAGAAGTCTGTGGTTCTCTTTTACATGCACTTTTCTCGTTGTTTGTTTGATTTAACAAAGAGCCTGTAGATTTTCATGGTTTTTGGACAAACTGAATTGCTAAATGAGCTTCCTGGTAGTATGGCTCTCAATAACAATTGACTAGAACCACACAGGCCACTTGTACGTTCTGTCTTGCAATACCTACAGAAATTACGTTTTGTTTTTTATAAATGTTTTCGTTAGGTAATATTGTTGGAGAGACCACAGCATGTGAAACTGTCCTCTGATCTCTCTTCTCATGCCTGTTGGCAAGTATGCCAACGCGAGGCCCAATCCTTTAAAGTCACGTAATGATATCATGTTGCCAGGCCCCTGAGGGCACTAGCAGGCCTTAATGGCTCTGAGCAGAGACTCCTAACACCAAAACTCGCCTGGGGCCTCCCCCGACCCTGCCTGTGGCCCTGGAGCTTTGTACCACTTCAGCGACTCTTCAACTGTGCTGCTCTCCAGCTCGGCCACTGGCATGCCCCTGCCTGGCCACAGGCCCTGCCCATCTCCAACCTCATCCCCATCCCTATCCCCATCCCTATCCCCATCTCCATTCCTATCCCAACCTTCATACCTATCCCCATCTCCATCCCCATCCCCATCCCCAGCCTCATCTCCATCCCATCCCCATCCCCAGCCTCATCTCCATCCCATCCCCATCCCCAACCTCATCTCCATCCCCATCTCCATCTCCACCCCCATCTCCGTCTGCAGACCCCCTCCCCATCCCCCTCCCCATCCCCACCCGTGGGCCAGCTGCCCGGCCTGGCCTCAGCCTGGCCCCACAGTGGTGCCCGGTGCCCGGGCTGTCCCAGCTGCCCCACTCCCTCGTGGGGCAGTGGGATGGCCCCGCTGCCAGCCTGGCCCTGCTGCCGCAGGGAGCCCCGTGGTCCCCGTCACCCCCCGGCCCCCGCGGCGCCCTGGCACCTGCTTACCTGGGCCCATAAAGACATTTGCCTCTGCGAGGTTTTGAAGGTCTGAGCTCCAAGGGCGTCTGAGGTTGCAAATCTAATTTAAGCTTTTTATCAGCTGTCTTTTAACTTTTTTAACAGTTCTCAGAGACATGAGAGAGAGAAAATAGACATTATATCTCAGCCTGCTATGCAAAATGAAATGTTATCTGAATCTGTTCAGTGGAATGGTTTAAAAAGTTGTTTACAACTAGTTTTACCAAGTTTCCAAAATACGTGAAACCATTTTTCCAAGCAGTGAGGTTTTGATTTTTTTTGATTTTTTGCTTTAATCCAATAAAACAGAATCGCCTTTAGTATATGTCTTTAACAGCTGAGTGGCGTTTGCACAGGAGGGCTGGAGCCGCAGGTGCGTCCCTGGTCTGTAGGAACATCTCCGCATGGGGCACGCTTTATTTTGGGAGCCAGAAGGCCGGTGGCTGACTGCCTTCCCGCTTAGCCGCAGAGCTTAGGTTCAGGGGAGGCAGTCTGAGGACGTTATGTCCAGGAGGCTTTCAGATTTCTGTTGCCGAAAGGGAGCTGTATAGGAATATCAGACCACGAGCACCGAGGTTTAAGGCTGCAGAAGGATGGTGCTGGCAGCAGGGGTGAAGTGGGTAAAACAGCTGACTTCCTAAATTTTTGTCTTTGGAGTCTCTTCATTCTGTTTAACTGAGGAGAGTGTTATTGGCTGGAATGATAAATAATTGGAAGCAAAACTAAGATTTCACTGTTGTTACGTGCTCAGCAAAACAAGGTCCTTGAGGACTTATCCTGGGTAGTTACGCTCCTCTTCGGGCTCAGCTGTCTTCTCCTTCCTTCACTTATTGCAGACAATAAGGACTGAATTAATGAAAAAAACAAACTATTGTTCCACTGTGTTTTTGATATGCGTGGGAGGCATGATCTGGCCAACTTTATGCAGCACATGTTGTTTTGTTGCTTGTAGGATAGCGCTGCCATCAGCGTGAGTGGTCTTCTGGGCTGCCGAAGCAGCAGCCAAGCTCCCAGTGACTCAACTGGGAGAAAAAATTCAGAGCCCTGACAATGAGGAACACTTTTGGTATCTGCAAAGAAAATTTGGAGTCAAGATTTGTAATTTTTATCCCAGATGTGCAACTGTGTGACTATATGTATGTTTTAACAAATAACTAAGTCAAACAGTTCCCTAAGCCCATGTGGAAATAAATGCTGAAGTAAAACTTAGTTAAACCAAGGGAAGCGCTGAGCGGATATGGCTATGCTCATTTTGGGACATGAGCTTGTGTTTCTGCGTGACGCTGGGTTGCGCTGCACCTCTTAAGGGACTCTTAACAAAACTTTGCCTTGGGGTCTGTAAGTAAATCCTGTAACTTCATCACTTCATCACTTTCCCCATCACTAAGTGGTCTGTTAGGAAGTTAATTAAGTAATATCTGCAAAATATTTTGAATCTTCCAGTGAATGGTTCTACAGAAAAGTTTCCTTGCTTTCAACCTGCATACACAAACAGACTTCTGTTTATATACTGGGAAGCTTTCATAGCCTCAGGTACTATGTGTCTTATTTACCATCTTAAAAAAAAACCTGTGCAATTTCTAAAAAATTTCCAGATGCTAACCAAGTTGATGTTCAGACAGACTTTTTTTTTGGAGGAAGTACTGTGCAAAGGTGTCTGTAAAGGTCATGATTAGTTCTGGTCCCGTTGCCAGCTAGGATTCAGAAGCCAGCTCTCAGGATACTTGTTCCTAGGATGGATACGTTATGCCATGCAATTCCTGTGTCTCAGAATTATAAATTTTCCTTCTCTTAAAACAGGGGGACTACGGGAGGTTTTGTGGTGGGTGTGCTCTGCAGTGTGCCTGGCCTCCGGCTGGGGACACGGCCGGAGTGCAGCCCCCTCTCCAGTGCCGTGTGGACGCTGGTGTCCCACTGCGCTGGGGTGCTCAGGGCTCCTCGGGTCTCGGCATAGCGGGAGACGTCAGGAGAAGAGTTGAGACTGCCTCTGACTTTTCTGCATGCACAGGTTGATTCAGAATTATTTCTTAATCAGGCTGAAGGCCAGAGAAAGTCATGGAAACAAGGGTTTTGTAAGGGCTGAAAGCCTAACTGTCGGTCAGTTGGTTGGAAACGGGACCCAGAGGAGAGACGGCAGAGTTTTTTGGCTAGCGATCAAGCAAGTGTGAGCTATGTCCCAGGAAGGAGAGCTGGGAGCCTCTGGCGGAACAGAAGAAAAACCCTAGCAGGGAGGGCGGCGGAGTCTTTCGCAGTGCATTCGACGGATGTGGAGTCTTTCGCAGTGCATCCGATGCGGCGGAGGCCGGGCGGGAGGCATCGCTGCTGTACCCCGGCGGGAGAGCGGAGGTGTTGCCTGGCCCGCGGGGAGGCTGGGGCTGGCGAGAGGTGCCTGCAAGGCGCAGCTCAGCTCCGAGGGAGGCCAGAGAGGACATATGAAGGCAGCTGCACTACATACCATTTAGTCTTAGGGAGAGGATCTGTCTTTTTTCCGGCATCTGGTTATTTGTGCAATCATTCCAGTACTAGCAACAGTATTGTCTACTCTATTGTCTCAGCGCAGGCTTAACATCCGGGATGTCTTATTTGGAGCTAATGCCCTCATCAGATCCTGTAGTGTTTGGATGGAAAATTAGTTATGTCAGCTCAGTCTTAAATACTGGAACTGTTTTAAATAAACTGCTCTTCTGTTCCTGTAACACTGTCATGTTGTGGCCAAGAAATGGAGTTTAGGACATAGAGTATCTCCTACAAACCAAATTTGTGTTGTTAGGGTTTTTTTTGATTACTAGACACTGCAAGTACAGTGACTGTTCCAATCAGGATCAACATTAATTTCTTCCTAGCTTTCAAATGTTGTAACTACATTTCTCCCGACATGTTGGCATCTGTGTTGGTATTTATAAAATTTTGCATGCTTTGACTGCCATGCAAATTGTTCCAGCAAGTATCCTCTAAGGAACTGAAGTGAGAGAGAACTCAGCAGTTGTCATAACCCTGCCTTTTAAAAGATTATTTTGCAATTAGAGTTTTGATGTTTTTTTAAAATAGCTGCGCAGATAGTGACTTGGTGGCATCAGTAACAGATAAAATGGGGTTTTGCATTTACAAATACAAGAGCAGTTTTATTCCACTGAACTTGCATATGTAGTATCAGTTAGTTTTTTGCCTTTTTTTTTATGTTGGCCTGCAGAGAGGGCTCGTGTATGCAGCGTGGCGACGTCCCGGGTGACGGCAGTTTTTCCCTAGGGGACACGTTCTGAAGCTTCCGTCAAGCAGGACAGTTATCAGTGAGGGGTTATTTGACAGAAGCAAATGGGCTTTCGGCACCCTTACTACAGATGAGACACCACGCAAAGGTGTCTGCGAGTTGCTCGTTTAAACGCAGTCCGGCGGATGCCGATGGTCTCGCCTCGCACCGAACGCTGCGGGAGCGGAGGGTGCAGCCTCAGCGTGCCAGCCTTCCTCTGCCTCCCTGCCGTCGTCTCGCCTACGGACTACGCCGCCCCGGGGAGCTGCCAGACCTCGGGAAGCCGCGGGGAAAGGGCGGCATTTCGCTCGCCATACATCACGGCAAGCAGGTAGCCGATGGCGTGGCCCCCGCTGGCCGCGGGCTGGAAGAGTGAGGCTCCCTCCGGCTGCTGCCTCCGTCACTCGATCGCCCCCAGGCTGCCCGTACTCCCCCTGGCCCCGCTGCAAGCTCCTGGAAGCTGGATAACATTCCAGGGCTCTGAGGTATAATCGTATTTAAACCCACACGCTCAAGAAGGAAATACGATCTATTTATTTTGCTTTCTAATGTGTGCCTCACCAAAGAGATGGAAACCTGTAACGGGAGTATGACTTCCCCTACTGAAAAGGGAAACCAGGGAGCAGGCAAAGTTCTGTCTTTGCCAAGGTAAGCAGAAAAGCGGGATAATGCAGAAAGAAGTAAAATCCACTGCGGTATCCCCGTACGATACAGGCAGCCTCACCAGGAAGCCTGTTACGACTTGCAGCCCTGCTCTCCCCGTTGCTGAGATCCTGACCTCTCCTTCCCTTTGTCAAAAATAAATACGCCATAACGAAATTAGGTGTGTACCAGCAGGTTATTAGCGAACAGAATATATAGCTCAGCCTCTGAGCTCACCTTCTAAAATCATTATGAAAGCCTGTCCCTGTTGAAATCACTGGGAATTTTGCCACTGTTTTCAGAGGAACCAGGATTTCTTTGCAGGTTTCTAAGAGACTTTGAAGTTGCTTCTCCAAAATGGAGAGCTGTTTAGTTTGGTGTAAAGGGAGTGTATGTACCTCAGATATTTATATTGCTGTACTGTCACATTGCTTCAAGCTGTGAACGCTTAGAAGTAACATTGATGCGAGGAGGGTTCAACATGTTCTGCTGATTAAAGTTTAAACTAAGCTTAGACTAACTACGATAGATCAATGCATAAAAAGTTAAATGTTTAAACCTAAATACATGAACTGAATACAGAAAAAGGTCTGTGAAATGGTGAAGATGCATCTCATGACACCATTTGTCACCCATCCATTTGTCACATCCCAATTTATGAAGTGCCAACCAACTGGTTATACTTTTTCACTGAGAACTTCTCTGTCCACTGAACACTTCTCTTGTCCTCTTATTTTTTGTAAAAGATTAGGAATATAGATTTTAGGGCTGAATGGGGGAAGTTTATCCTTACTGCAAAGTTCCTTTCTGCTAGGACTTATCAAGTCGCATACATGATAAATGTAACCCAGTTGTGCCTGTGTTTCTGTCACCACTCCTCTCAGATTGCAGCCTCATATGATCTTAAAATAGTACTGAAAAGACATTAGTGCATAGCATATACCTCTATACCATATGCTAGGGATAAAGGAATCTAATTGGTTTTTTTTTTGCATGTATTATAATTTTTTATCTTTGGTTCCTGCAAAACATTTTTTGCTTTCAAGAGAACCTACTAAAATATATTTGACTCCAATTATGCAAACAGTGATTCTTGTCCTGCTCTTTACTTGCTTAAGGGATTAAAGAAAAGCTCGGGGTAATGTAATATGAATCTTAAGTTAGTTTTTGTTTGTTTTTATTCTAAAAACTCTTAATCACAGAATCAACCCTTTTGGAATGGGTTCCTCATCTGTTGAAACCAGATCTCCCCCAATACTGTCATCAGTATAATTTTATTTGAATACATCTCGGAACGATGCAGGCAACATGTATCTGATACATGTTACTTAGCTGGGGCAATCACAGTCAACAGGGTGCTTGGTGCTTACCACTTTCCATGCATACTAATGCTTTCAAATTGTACAGACATAACCGTTCATGGAAAATTAACTTGCGTTTGTTGAGGCATACTGCATTTAGAAAGTATGTACTTGGGTGCGAATCAGCAGTGCCACAAGCCAGTACGATGCAATTTGTCTGCAAGCCTCTGCACAGAAGTGCATTAGATTCAGATGTGGTTATGTCCGCTTAGAAATGTTTGCTCACTCATCTAGGCAGGAAATGAAAACACTTACACGTAAGTTATGTGTCAAATCACTCCTAGACAGCACAACTTGAATATCAGATGATGCTTTTCAGTTAACCCAGAACATGAAAATCTTTCACAGAATGTTTTCTCAATTCTTTTCTCAGTTATAAATGTTATTTGAAGAAATGATCAACTATGAACAGCAAAATCATGAACAGCATCTGCTTTGAAAATAAGCAGGAACTATCTGTACCTCAGTATAATAAAATGGCTCTGTACATGGTCGACCTTTTAGGCATTACTATAATAAACACGATTAAAATAGTAAAGAAAAATGCTTGTGGGACATGAATAGCATATGAAATAATTATCTCTTTCTTCCTTGATTTGTATATGATATATATGTAGTACCCATGTGAGCTTTTATGTGTGTTTTGCTTAATGCAAGAGTCTGCAGCTAAGAAAAATGAGTTCTTCAAAAATGAGAAAAATGTTTATAAAACTTCTAATCATTTTGCAGTATTAAAAAACATAGTTAGATCTCAATTTTTAGATAGCTAGCTATTCATATATTTAGAACACTTTATTTTTTGCCCTGTCTCTAGGAATTTGTTGTTGTCCCATTTTACAAAAATATTTATAACTTTTCCTTTGGTCTGAGAATAACGCGCTTGGCTGGAGAAGATGTTAAGCTGGGCCTGAGAAGTCTCACAAATAGCAGCTGGCACTGCGGTTGTTATTAAATATCCCCATCCCTCTCTCATTTCAGAACCTGGCCTTCCTACGCTTTTGGTGAAAGCCCAGGGTCTCCGGACCAACAGCGAGCATGGCAGCAAAATACGGCTAGATTTTCTCCTCAGTTGAGGACCGAGTACACCAAATTTGTTACAGTCCCTTTCTGTCGGGGATTCTGTGCCCAGCTGGCCCTCTGGAAAGAGCTAGATCAGGGCTGGCTCGGTTTGGTTGGGCTAATATGCTCCCAAGGGTCCAAGAAAGGAGCGGGACATCAGGGGTCTGTAAAACCTGCGCTCTCCGTAACATCTTCGCCGCAGCCTCCGCGTCGCTCTCAGCGAGGGGCCGTCACCCGGCGGGACCCTCCGGACTCTGTCACCTGGCGGGACCCCCTGGACTCTGTCACCCTGTGGGACCCTGCGGCTTGCGAGGAGAAGAATAAACGTGATATTGCTGAGGGCCTTCTCAGACGCTAAACTTGCCTGAAGATCTGAAACGCTATTAGAAAGCGCACTGGAGAGTGCTGAGAGAAAAGTAAGCGTTACTGTTTGTTAGACTGCTTTTATTTCTTCACTTATCACACAGGCACCTCACTGGCTATAAACTGCCGAAGGTGCTTGCTTTGTAATCACCGCTTACCCCTTCCCTCTTAGCAGCAAGGCTATATAAAGGGGAATGGGCTTCACCACCTGTGGCCAAAAGTAAGCCTCTCCGGCCGGAAACGTCTGCTCGCTTCCTAATGGATGGGAAAGTTCCGTGGTGGGGGCGCTTGGGGCTGCCTCCCAAATGCTTTTACTTTGATTTTTGGTTTTTGAGTTGTTTTGGTTTTTTGTTTTTTTGCTAAGCTGATGATATCTCAAGAAATGCTTCGGCTTGCGACGCAGATCCATTCTTTGGTCCTGCTGTAGCAGTGCATCTTTTGTGCTGCGTTTTAACTACGAGCCGGTTGCACGAGCAGAAGTTACTTTGCATCCTAAATTTTAAACATTTCTCAGATGTAAAGTTATTGATCAAGCAGCCTTGGGAGCAGCAGTTGTGGCTGAAGCACAGCATCTTCTGGAGGGAAATTAGCATTATCAGCACCTCTAGGGAACTTTCTCCTTATGTGCAGCAGTTTTGGAAGCCTCCTTAAAATCCATCTGTTTCAAGCTAGCTGGCAAATAAAAAAGCCAAGCATCTGCATGCCACTTGTTTGTGTACACATCAAAGTATTTAAATGGTCAGAAGTTCTCTCTGGTGTACCCAAATTTATTATTTTGTTCTGCTTTTCGCATCCTGACAATTTTCAAGGCCAGGCTCTTTACAGAGGAAGTAGGTCCAAAATATAATTAGGAACATTTTACATTTTTTGGATCATATGATGCGCTCGTCACCCGGCAGGACGTTTTGGAGAGCTCGCTCTACAGGAACGGAGCTTTCCTTGTTCCGTTTAACGCTCCAAGCAACCCCCTTTGACATACTGTTTTGTGAGAAGCTGTAAAAGTTTGGGTGACGGGAGTAGGAGGTTTTGCAGTAACGACCCCAGCAGGAAATTTACTGAGCTGCCAATTTGTGATCATCTAAGTGACTTAGAAAGAATTCGGATGAGTTGCTAAATATCCGCCTGAAATCAGTGGTGAATGTCTTTATTTTAGGCCTGGGGCAGACTGAAAGCGAGACCCTGAGCGAGAGCGCCTGGCTCGTTCGGCAGGGACGGCAGTTGGCAGCTTTGCAGCAAGCCTGGGGGAGGAGGAGGAGGAGGAGGAGGAGGAGGAGGAGCGACCGAGGGCTGCAGCAAACCGGTGAGATTACAGAGGCGTCGGAGCAGCCGCCGCTCGTTCTGCCCGAAAAGCCGGGATCTGCTCCGTGCGGGGCTCCTCGGCCCTGGCTGGGCAGCGAAGTGCTGCGGGAGAGCCCCGAGGAGGAGAACCCCCCCCCACACTTTTAATCCCTTTCACACTCGAATCCTCAGGGAATTTAAATGTCTGTAAAATGTTTTGAGAGTCTCCGTAGATATAATTAACTAAAAATACATTTAACTAATGGCATGTAAGATCAGTATGTTTTTATTACAATTTTATACTGTGTATAAAGCTGTAATCTGTCTAATACAGCTTAACGTACCTAAACAGGGAGTAGGCTGTTAATAGCCCAGGAAATGGTAAGTTTTTTTTGTTTTTTTTTTTCACTTTTATTGCCCTAGTGTATCTGGTAACGTTGATCTGACCCCAGCCTAGAAGCCTTTAATGCAATTATGCCGAACAATATTAAAAACTGTGAACAGATGCAGGCCCCCTGACTCTAGGACACGTTTCCCCATCTACATGATCTCCCCGACGGCCTTTTGAAGTCCTCCTCGGCCGGGAGGTGGAATTTGTTTGGTATGAACTGGAAATCGAAATAGCTCTGCAAACACAATGACAGATGGCAAAATCCCAGTTGGAACGTGTGACCGGCAAACTGGCTTCTCCGCGCTTTCGCGCCGGGCCGCCGGCAGCCGCGCTGCGTCTGCGGAGCAGCTGCAGTGAGAGGCTCCTCCGAGAACCTTCGAGAGCACGGAGGATTGCCGGGCAGGGCCAAGGAGACCCTACCTGCGCCATCGTTACTTCTCACCTCTAAAAGCAAAGGGGAAACTTTCTGTAGACCTGGGGGGAGGAAAAAAAGCATGGGAAGTTGAAAATGAATAATAGCGTATACTGTATTTATGCTCTCAGTTGAGTGCAGTTTACTGCCTTGGTTTAATATAAGGAACGGAGAACGCAAGCAGAGTCTCATCAAGTAAAGACGTTGGCTTTTCAATGGCAGAGAGACTTTCGAATGTCAAACAATACGCTTTCTTAAGGGAATTGTTTTTTTGTTTTAAAAATATTTTTAATAAGATGGCTTGAAAAAGGATGTGCTCTCATGTGAGTCCAAGTTAGTAAGATCTGCAGGCCTTTGAAATGAATTCTTTATTATTACAATTTTTTTGCTCTTTAGAATGAAAAATAAGCGTGTAAGAATGCAATGGGCTGGAGTATTATCAGAACTGTGAGAATCATCCAAGTGCCTTTTCTGTTTAAGTACTGAACACAGCTAATAACTGAAGTAGTAAAGAAACATTGATATTAGGTTTTTCTTTTCCCTCTTTTGTTTTTTCACTTACATATACTCAAAATAAGTAGTCTGCTCACATCCTGCCTCCTTCAAGACTGATGGTGAATTTTGCTTGAAAACAGTATCAAGTTTAAGCAATGAGACCCCATGTCCAGTATTACCCTGCATTCCTCTGCATCTGCTTCGCTTTTCCTGCATCTTTGTATCCTGCCGAATTCCCCGAATACATTTTCTTGGCTCTCAGTCTCTCCTACAGTCTCCAAACCCGTGGCATTAAAGAACAGCACATTGTATTTGAGTACCATGACAAAAGTCCCAAATGTGCCATTTCATTCAAGTAATGTAAAAAAGGCTGGTGGTTGACTTTAAGGAAAGTTTTCTTCTTAAAAAAAAAAAAAAAGCTGCAGACTTAGATTTAATTCAAAACTAAATTCCTAAGAGGGGACACTGAATGGAGATCTATAAAGTTACTGTTTTAAATGGAATGTGGCTTGGCTACAAAACGTGTTAGCACTAGCACGTGAGTCTGAAATACATTGTATGTATGTGTGCGTCTGTACGTAGATAGATGGATAGATAGACAGATGGGTATATAGGAATCTATTTAATCCTCACTTTCTTGTACTTTAATAACTGAGGTCTTGGTCTGTTTCCCAATGCAGAAAAAACTAGTTCATAAATATTAACTCAAAGGATGTATACTCAGATTTCTAAACATAAGTAATCACAAAATACAATTTAGATACTTTTTCTAATCTGCTGATATGCAGTAGAAAAAGACTAGAGTTATATGGGAATCCTGAGCAGAAAAAGAGGAACTGAGCTTATTAAAGTGTATAGGATTAGAAGAAATTATTTCAGGCTTATAGCAAGGTTCTGAATAGGGAGGAGTAAAGCTAAATTCATGGAGTATGAAAAATTACTAGACAGCACAGGGCTATGTTCATTTTAACCAGGTTGGTGTTTACAATCTCTGTTATTCTTGAAGATAAAAAAGGCAGTGTTAGCTCAAGCCTTTCTACTTATGGATAAATAGTATCATTACTTCTTTTCTGTGACTTTTGGTACTTCAGTCTCATTTTTATAAGCTGTTTTTATATTTGGAAAGCATTTTTTAACCGTTATAACAATAGCCTTTGGAAGACTCTTTTTAAAAAAACAGTCGTGCTCTTGAAACATTTATTCTGGTAACTGTTTCACTGTATAATTTCTCTGGAAGAAATGGCCAGGTCAGATCTGATGGTGGGAAAGAGTCCTGGTTTACAAAGGATGCTCTCTTTTCATGCATTCAAGAATGGAGGGATGGTCTTTTCAGAGAGAGCATTGAACTAGCAGCTCCTATTCAGCTCTGTATCCACAGTATCTGCCAGGCTGTTCTCAGAGTCACTGTTTCCTAGGAATCCCCCATCCTATAAATATGGACGACGTTCTTTGTTCCTAGGAGTACTCCTGAAATTTCATTGTGCTGAAATGAATGTTGTTTGCTTATGCCAAGTAGCTCACTTGAGGCTGTATCAATGACCTACTTGTTCATCTAATATGTTAAGGACATTAAACTAACTAATTATTAATGAACCTGTTGGTAAGTTTATGTTCACTGAACTTTTCATCGTGTCCTTCAGGGAACATGCCACATAACAGAAGAAATTTGCTGTCCCTCCTGGTGAGAATGGGCTTGGGGAAGGACTTTCTAGGGGCAGAGCAGTACTGTTATTTGCTTAGGGCAGAAGCTCACAGAAATAACCTTTATTTCTCGTATACCACTACTTAGGCATATTTACAAAGCAATGTGAGCATCATTACTTCTATGATTACAGATGCATAAAATAGAGGGGTGAACAAAGGATCTTATAAGTAGTGAGGTCAAAACTTGGTGTCTTGACTTCCTCGTCTGATGCTCTGTCTAGAAACAAACTACTCACGGTAAAACCAAAAAATAGTACGGCAGCGAGGTGACAGTTTGTAATGGCAGGAGCCTGCTACGACAGAAAAAAAAAGCAAAGCAGGGATGGCAGATCTTATCAAGGGGCTAGAAATACAGAATCCTTCTGTCCTAACTTCACCTGCAATGTTCAATTAATAGAAGCAAATATAGCTGTCCGATAGCACAGCACTTCTTCATCACGGAGCAAAGGGTCGCCCAGACCCCCCAACGCGGGTAGTGAATGTGACCTAGGGTGGCAACAACCCACTCTTAGGCAGGGGAGCTCTGAACTGTCCTCAAGCCCATTTGCTCAGAAGACCAAACAATAGATGAGGGTAAATTGATTTTGTGTTCAGAAGTGATTAAAAAAGAATAAGATTCCAACCCAAACCTGAAATAGATGTGTGCCTAGAGAAATAAAAGGGGATGTTTTGTGTTTTTTTCCACAGATGCAGAGGCAAAGCCGTGAAGCCACGTTAGGAACAGATGTACTGCATGTTTTATAAGCCTTGAAGGACTTTCTCAGTTGTGCCTGACGGACTCGCATCTGCACCTGCATCTGTACCTAGTGATTTCTGGAGAACAGTGTCACTGATTCCAAACAGCCTCTTTGGGGTCCCATCTTGTCTGCTAATATCATTGTGAAGACACCTGCTCAGCATGCAAAAGAATAATAGCGACACACGTGAGCATGTAGAGGGGGCTGGCCTAAATTTAGCTTTCACAGAGGCAGACAAAATGCTCTTATTTTGTGGGGCAAAATGTAATATTAGAGAATGCATCAGAACAAACTCCAAGCAGCTGGGTTGTTTGAAAGAAAAAAACCCTAAATCCACAAAACTTCAGTGTGCGATGGGAAGGCTGGCAACATCTGGTAGTCAGGCTAGGAGCTGGGGAGCGGGAACAGCCAAATGACTCCTGTCTTTCCCTAAAACCTCAGTATCCCTAGAAACCTCCATCATCTCTCTCTTTACCATGCATCGCAAAGAAGCGACCTGGTAGTTCAGTCATTTCCACTGTTCTGGATGTTGAACAGGCTTCTAGGAATATGAAATTTTGGGGGAAGACGGGGAGCGACTTGTCCTCCGGACCGCTTTCCCTCCCGTTGCTGCGCCTGGTCCGTATGTAGATAGCGACTTCGGGAGAGAGGCAGGGTGACTGCCTTTGCACAGCATCCTGCACGTGGAGGCTCTAATCCTCGTGGAAATCTGTCGCTGTATATTCTGCAATGTAACAAATAGCTCTGGCGATGCTCTCCCTGCTTCTCAGGCATGCAAACCGATGGATTTAGTTACTTAACCGAGTTCTGAATTTCATTACTTAGAGAGTTGCTTGCAGGCTGGAGTAACAATGTCAAGAGTGGACAGCGTGATGAAAAGCTGGCAAGCAAACCAAGGTTACGTGATACATAAATTCACACAGGTACAGACCTGAGTTTAATGCATACAGTGTAGTGCGGGCGCAGTGCACACATTTCTTCCTCCTTGGCAGGGTAATTGCTTTGTGGATTTCTTGTGGAAATCAGATCAATCTATAGCTGTGCTGCTAGCTGCTTATCCCAAAGTTGCCACTCCTTTAGTGTTTGAGTTCTCCCAGTGGGATGCAAATTGTTCTAGATAAATGGTTGCATTTATTTCCTTCTCATACTGTGTCCAACCACCTGCTTTTTTGTGTTGCTGGAGAAGCTTGTAAAATACTCCACAGTTCATAGATTTTTTGAACTGGAGCCCATAAACATGGCAGAACAAATTTGGAGCTAATCTTACAGTGGCACAAGTTGCCAGAAAGGACCATTAATTAAAGAAATCTTTACTCTGTTGTCTACAGTAATACCGATTAAAGGTTTTCCCTTCTAGATCTTTCAGATATATAATGTGTATGAACTTGCATGATCTGAAACAGAGCTAAGGAAAAGACTTGAGGTTTTTTGAGAGGAGAGGGGGTAAGTTTTTCACCTTTTTGAAAATGCTCTGAGCTAAGAACCAGAATTAAACTTGGCATAAGTGGGTACCTTGTTAATGCCAGGACTGAAGCAGGAGCCACACCAGTGCACATATTGGTAGTTATCCCTGAGAGTATTTGGGAAGTCGAACTGCGAGGCGGCAGTCCGAGCTTTTCCCGGTGAGATGAAGCTCGGAGCAGTGACATTAGGCACGTATTAAGAGAACCAAAGACTGTGGCTCTTGTTTTTGTTCTTGGGTTTATAAATCAGTAAGTAATATGGCAAGCACATACCTTACTTTCATACTGACTAATATTAGGGCTTTTCTCTGATTTATGTACTGGAAAGCTTATTTCTTTAAACCTGATAAATGGTGCGATTTCGAGTAAGGAACTGATCCTGCTGTTCTAAACCAGCTGCAAGGATCAGTGTGAGCTCAGGATTATGTGAGTAGGAGGAATAAACCTTGGCAAACCAAATTTGAAATATTTGTTTTACACCTCAAAACAGACTGGTAACCATAACACAAATGATTTGTAGATGGTTTCTCTCATTTCCAGTGGCAGAAAGGAGATCTGCCTTGCTGTCTGGCCATTGGGCTCTGGCGTGGGCTTTTGCTGAGCAGTGTTTGACTTCTTCCTTCTCACTGCCCTTTCTTTCCATTTATTCCCATTGAAAAGGGCCTCCTGAAAGCCTGCAGAATGGTCGAACACACAGCTTTCCGACGAGCCCCCGTGCCATTTTGCAGCCAGGGAAGGTAGCAAGCAGCCTCTTGCAGGAACAGCCATGCAGAGGTCCTTGAGATGCGTTGAAAGCTCCCTTGAAAGGCTGCTGCAACAGTAAAGGCCTTGTGCAAAGGCAGAAAGCCAGTTCAAAGACTGAGTTGAGAGAATGCAAGGTGTAAACCAAGCCAAACCAAAATACACAGCATATTTAGAAAAGTGAGTTTTTGTAAGGATTACAGTTTTAGCAAGATCAGATATTTCCAGCAGTATAAAATCTCCTTCCTAGTATATATTTTAAAAGAAATTTGAATGGAGGTTAATAGAAATTGATTAAAACTTCATATGTATCATGCTTTCATTTTTTCCTATTCCCTTTCTAAATAGAGTTTTTAATGAAATTAGTATTACCAGACAGTCTGCTCATTTCACTTATGATATCTCAAATGGCATTTTTCCATTTCTTTAAAATCCTTTGGGCTGCCTTCTGTTTGGAAGAATGAGAAAATTCAAATATAAACATGAGATAAGAGATATCTAAAGATGTGGATATACATTTATTTTAAGCATTTGAGAGTTTAGGACAGGACAGGCACTTAATTTTTTTTGTGTTTGAAATCCTTACTCTGTGCTTTCTTTCAGTAAAATTCAAAGATTTTTTGTTTGGTTTCAATATGTAAGCTTCACATATACATATATGGTAGCAATGAACAATGACTTTTAAATGCCTAATGCTGTTTAATATTGAAAAGAGATTATTAAACGAGATAAAGTGGGCGGGGGGTGCCCATGAGGCTTTTGATGCTAAGCAGTAGAGGAGACATTGCCTGTTGGAGTATGAGTCTCATATGGCTCCTATACTGACTGGAACGGATGGCATCACATTTGTTGAATTGAATTGATGCAGAATGCTAAAAATATTCTCCTCTATGTTGAACTCAATGATTATGTTTCCTAGCTGGCATCTATACCAGACTTAGCCCATGCATTTAGATCAGCAACAAGGGCAGTGAAAGATCTGCTTTATATTTATAGTTAGTTATATTTAATTTGTTGGTGTGAGGATCTCAGGTCATAACTGAAGTGAGTAGGGATCATTTTTTTCGCAGAATTGTCCATCACTGTCTTGCCCTTACCTCACTGACGTTTTCTTTCGCATCTCCATCTCCTGCTACATTCACTGAGAAATTTCCTTCCCTCGGGGCTCTCCGAAATTGCACAGCGCAGGGAAGCGCTGGGTAACGCTACCTGCGCCCAGCTGCAAGGCTGGCTGTGCTCATTTGGAGCCCGGACGAGTTAATTAGCTCTGCCGTGAGGCAGGACTTACTTTCTTGTGCCCCAGTGATATTATAAGCGCAGTTCTGCTGGTGGCTGAGCGCGCTCAGACTCTCCTGGGAGCGCCCGCAGCGCTAGATGATGCCGAGGGAGCGTATCCTTGCTGCCCTGCTTTGCAGGATGCTTCTCACTTTCACAAAGTTCAGCCAAACTCCTCCTCATCTTCTGACAGCTCTAGTGGTTCCAAATCAAATCACTTCTTATCTCCTTCCGTTCGTCTAATTCGACTTTTCTCCTTCTCCTGACACACGCGGTTTGGCACAGGAGCGCGCTCTGCCAGTTTGCCATCTGGTGCTCCCTTCTCGTACGCCGCCGCTTCGCTGAAGACTTCCCACCGCGCTCCCGAAGCTCCATCGCGCTGCGGAGTCCTTACCCGTTCCTCACGGTGTCTGTCCACTCCTCTCCTAGTTACCTTTTACTATGCTCTTTAGCTCTCTAGAGGACACTGAGGGACTTCTTTTTTGTTTTTTTTTTTTTTGATAGTGCTGAACATATTACATTTATTTTGTCGTACTATGTTTGGGGGGAAATCTATGACACTTTTTTCTGAAAACAAAAATCATTTAAATTCACCAAAAAAGCATGTTCTGCCTGTCCTTCTAAAAAGTAAAATTTCCTGCAGAGTAATGGTCACAACTGGATGCACGCTCCAGCTGCAGCTCCATAATGTAGAAAATTGTCTGTCTTTATGTACAGTGATTAAATGACAGTAACTTAAGCTTTGCAGTAAATTGATAGGTAGTTATAAATGCTTTATGAAAAGTATTCTAATCAATAGGGTGGTGCTAATTTTTATGTCTCTTGTTTTGGCAGCCATGGGATAAAGCTATGCCAATAATTATTTACTACTATGTTGCTTTTAGAGATTTGTTTTTAGTCTGAATTTTTCTTACTCTTTAATGAACACTGAAATGAAAGAAGCAGATAGCATTAACTTCTGCTCTGCTACACTGATGCAATGCGATGAAAAGAAAAATATAAAACAGAACAGAACAGAAATGTCCCCATTATATAGAATTTACTGGCCTTTTACATAGAATTTGCTTAAGTGTTTTGAGAGAGAGTTACAGGTCTCACAGCCATGACTTCAGTAAGCATGTAGCTTATAAAATATGTTATTCTATGTCTTATTTGCTAATATGCTTTTAAAATTTCCTACAAAATGGCTTGTCTAAACAATTTTTCAGAGAACTTACATTTTGCAACCAAAAGTACAGTTAAGTATTACAGTGAAAACCAAGAAATCTGGAGATTCATTTTATCCTGTTAACTGCTGATTGTTTACTTTCTGCTCTGTATGACTGTACAGCTTCATTGTCCTATGATGGTGATGAAATTAAAGGAAAAAGATGATGATTATCGTATATCCATCCACATGAAATTACAGGATTCTGAGTGTGAATGAAGAAAGAAAATATTCAAGCCAAATTTTCCTTGTGTTCTAAGTCTTGAAGATAAAACAAATGCTGCTGAACATAAGGTTTTAAGGCCAAATCCAAAAAAGGATTTAGCAGTGAGGCAGACTTTAGTGTCTAAATCCAAAATTGCACTACCAAAATATCATCAGCTCAGCTCTGGAAGTAATGAAAATGTACTGGCCGTCTCTCCTTTACTTGGAAATTTCTCTGCTTTTCAGCTCCCCTGTGTGCCCAGCTGCCTCACCCTGGCTGCTAGATGTCTGGCTCTCGCTGGAAGCCAGGAAGGAGAGGAACGGCACGTAGATCGTCAGAGCGCATCCTCCCACACACTGGCAGGGTTGTGTCCCCGCTGAATTCAATCGCAGTAACTCTCTTTTCTTAAAATGATACTGATGGAAGTGAGGGTTGTGGCGCTGCCTTCTTTCTAACCTAGAGCCAGGCTTTTAGAGAAATTCAGCCAGAAAGCAGGTGACCTGGCTTGTTCATATCTCCATGGAGGTCTCCACCGCGTTGCCCATCTCAGCGAAGTGTGATCACAGCAGTAGGCTGTAGACCAGACTGGATAAGGTAATTTTTCAAGTTTTTGTTTGAGTTTTTGTACCATGTGGGAATTAATGCAAGATGCATTGCACTAGAGAGAAAGAACCAAAAAACACCCTGCAGCTGATTCAGTATCACACGTGGGCCCAACAGGAGAGTCCTGCACACTGGACTTCTAACTTTGCTAAATCCAAGATCTATTTAATGTTAAATACACCACGTCTTAGGCAGCAAGGTCAGAGTTGAGGACTTGCTGTTGAAGACATGATGTTAGAGGGTCAGTTTTCTTTGTAACCTTTCTCCTTTTGGTTCCAGGAATCTGACGTTCCTAGTTGTGTTCCCTTGGCAGCACAATCTGGCAAGGGAAAGCAGAACAAGTCCTCTCGCCACCAGCCTTGTTGCGCAGGGGACATCTCCCAGTCTCCAAGGTTTGGACTGTATTTGCACAGTGGGAGACTCAGCACACGCTGGGAAGCAAAGTTCATCCCCACAGTGCTAGGTGTCCTTATCATTATTATGTGAGGGGGTGAAATGTATGGTTAAATATCAAAGAGATTCCTCATGTCTGGCAGCAACTTCAATTTAGTCTGACTAACCGGAATGACTGGCAGAGGGTATTGCTTCTGATTTTGGAGACTAACCATTGGAAGGCTGTACTTTGCAGAGAAATTCAGGCCAGGGGGTTTTGGTCCTTTTGGTATTCTCATTAGTTTCTTAGAGAATCCAATAGGGATTTTGTTTCAAATGCTGTTGCAGTGGTAGTGATTGATTTCCTGTCAAATTTATGGATTGTGCAGTGGCAGTATGAAGAGATTTCTCCCAAAGGATGGCATTTGTTATTGGAAGCTCAGCGTTTGTTGGATTCCTGTTTAAAGAAGGAAGAGAAATTGGGATAACTGCTGAGTAACTTCCAAGTGGCAATATGCTGACCTCCCAACATCTGTGTGTTGCTCCTCTCCTTCCTGAGCACCAGGTTATGCCTCTGTTACTTGCTGTGGGCTAGTTCTTCATTTCCACTTACAAGATAAGGTAGAATTAAATATAAGCAAAGTTGTCAGAGTTTGGAACATAAATACTTATTTTTAGTAGCTGCATATCACACACCCCTAGTTATATAAATTTGCCCCTTCTGCATTTGCAAAGGCTGCTGTTCATTTCATTGCATTGCAAGAACTGCATCCTTAATGCATAGCTCCTGCATTTAGTGCTCTAGAAAGCTGTCTTCATATTTTTCATATTGCCATCTTCAGGGAGCAATGTGCCCCTGAATCAAGGTGCTGTTCTAAGGAACCGCTTGGACTGGGCGCTCTGAACTTTTCTGTGCTTTATAGCAGAGATTATTTGAACAACACATTCACAGTAATCTCAATTTTATAGATTCTATTTCTTAATTATTAGAACACAGCACACTAAGTTTTGGTGAATTTGTACTAATTTGACATTGTAGTCATAAAAGTTCAGGCTCAAAAAGTTTTATTTGGTTTCCTTTCCATTAGGAGAGATGTTCATAAGGATTTTGGCAAGAATATCAGCCTCATATTAGAAGGAATGAAATGAAAAAAATAAGTTCAGGTAATTTTCTTGTTACTTTTCATATACCATTTCTTTTCTATTTATGAGTTTATCAATTTTTTTATTTATTAACTTTTTTTAAGATCATGGGTTTAGAGAGAAGCTTTAATGGGCTCAGACTAGTTTCAGGAGAGTAACAGTTCAAGATCAGACCTGGTTTTACTAACTTTTAAAACTGTTCTTTCCAATTACAAGCCACTGAGGCCACATTGCTGTGCTTAGTACCCGAGCCTCTCTTCAGAAGTCAGATTACATTAGGTTTGTGTGCAAGAGCTTGACGGTCCTTTCCAGCAGATCCGGTGTCAGGATATTAAAAAACTCTATAGTGTATAACGGTTCGATGGCTTAATCAAAAAACAGATGAACCACACAAAACCATACCAAATAAAAATGAAATTAGATATTTTGCACTATACTGTAAGATGGATTTGCACCAAGTAAGCAATTTTCATTTTGTCAGCCAGCTAGTCAGACTTTTTGGTGAGCCTGGAAGCACTGAAACATTTTTGCCCACAAGAGACAGTGTTTTATAACTGCAGGGCTGGGTTCCTTCAAGGCTTTGGGACGTTGTATTGGAGTCAAGAGAGAACTTCCATTGACCGCAGCTGGAACAGGATCAAGCCCTTTAAACATGCAGTGAAATGGCTTTCTAAAGCCTATGAACTTAAGCCCAGTATTTATCAAGTCTGTGTCATATTATATGTTGAAATCAGGCAACAATTGAATTTTCACATGGCTTTGGCAAGAAACCAGGAGAGACTTGGGGACTTCAACCGACTTTCTCATGGAGTGAAACTGGAAGAAATATTTTTACAACACCCTGTAGAGCAAAACTTGGTAGTTTGCTACCCCGTTGTCTTCCAGCAAGTTTGGAAGGCAACGGAGTTCTTTGCCATGGTGCTCTGCTGTACAGAGACTCTTCTCTCTGTTTATTTGTACTTAGTATTTTAACTAGTATTTATGGGCGGAAAGACCTTTCAGTTGTTCAACAGCAGGATTATAATAAATCTGGCTGAGCCACTGCTTCTCTGTCAGCTCTTGTACTCTGGTGGTGAAATATCCCATACATGTGTTACAGCTTTTATTGGTAGAATCATGGGACAGCTTTCTTAGCACTAGGGAAATCAATTGTAAAGTCTCATTTAACACAAATACAAACTTTCTGAAAATATAAAGCACTGATTAAACACTGGTTGTGAATAAATTTAGGCTGGAGATCCAAAATCCTGAAAAAGGGGTGAGGAAACAGATAATATTTCCCAATGTTTGCTTGAGGTTAAATGTGTCTTTAAAATGGTGAGACTTAAAAGTTGATCCTAATGAACTGTAATCATATATGATCCATCCCTTCAGGATAATCTCTATATTCACATGATTATAATAGTCACATGCAAGTCTATGCATTGGGATCCCTGCAATCAAGCTAATTTAAGTATTTCTTTTCATTTGAAAATGTACATCTTGGCTTTGCCTCCATTTGCTTTGGCCAACTAGTGAGACATATCCCTAACATCTGGAGGCTCATACCTTCTGATAGGGCTTATCTGTTCCATTAACATTATCATTAAACTTGCTTCTTGTTTGTTTGGATGTTATCTTCTGCATGATTGATAAAACATTTAAAATCTTTGCAGAATATGTGTTAAAACAACAGGCATTTTAATCTGTCAGCAGTAAGTGCTGGCTTCTGTGCAGATATTTGCAAGTTTTGAAAACTTTGAGGTGTTATCTGTGCAAAGCCTGAGAGAGGACCGAGCCAGCTTCTGGGGCAAACTAAGGCATTTCTGCAGGTTTTAAAACTTGTATAGTTTTGTGTCAGTGCCTCTTTGAGTTTTGCAAGAGCAGAGAATCAGCAGTGGAAGGGAAAGCGTGGGAACATTAGCAACAATGGTGTTGTCTAAATACTTTCAAAATGCCTGTAGGCAAATTCTATTAATTAAAAGAAATAGGAAACTCTGTGGGTCTCTACTTCCATGGGAGTTTCAGTGTGTGGGGGGTAGACAGTTTAGTGTGGTGTGTGTGTATGTTGTGCTGCTTGAAGGACTTTTTTTTTCTTTTGAGGTTGGCCGTAGGCCAGAACTCCTTTGATTTCCCCATTATGGTTTCTAACTGCAGCACTGCCTAGATTTCGGCTCTGGGTTGCTTTCTGCCTTCCCAGTTGCCTGTGTGGTTTTGTTAGAGTGCGTAGTTTGTACCCCTGCTTTCTGCAGGTGCTGTACACCGTCAGAGTTACTGCATCCCTCCCAAAGTCATCTGCCCTTTGAGATGAAGATTTTCAGCCTTGTTGCTGGTTTCTCAGGACTCACCGAGAGCAGGAAACCCTCTGCTGTGTCAGTCTTCCCATTAGCACCAGATAGCAACGGTCTTATCTCAGGCAGCTTTTAATCAGGAGATGAGGATCTTTCGCAGGCCGATACTGCAGCTGCAGCGGGGAGCAGATACGTGTGTGGGCTGTAAGATCACTTACAGTGATCAGAGTCACTTCACTGACTCTGGGAACTGACAGCTTGTTTTTGCTCTCTCCTAGGAGCTCACCTGAGGTTCGTGGCGTTATTGGGGCACTTTGGGTCGGAGTTACTCTGCACTTTCTGCTCCCCTCCTGCAGCTCCTCCAAGCACCAGAAGCTCCAGAGAAGGTATTTTTATAGACTACATTGTCAACGTGCTCCTAAAATTTGGCTATCCCTTTCCTGCCATATGTCCCTGGCAACTTCCTTCAGTTGAAGCAACCCCCCCTCAGAGCCAGCACAGAAGCTCAGAGCCTGCTGTCAATCGTGTCCACATCCATTCAGTCACTTAACAGGCCCGAGACCACCTGCTCGTGGGGCTCACTTCTTTCCTACGTCCCTTAGGTCTGCCTCTTCTGCCTCAAAGCCGTCCCCGATCAAACACTGCTATTTCCTGGTTCCCTAACCACCGTTGCGTTTCCGTACTATCCTCTTCCCTCTCTGATCTTCAGCTAAAAAGAAAATCAGAATACAAGCACCACCTATAAGTGATAATAGTTGACATAAAGGAAAATGCTCTGAGTAATATGTAGCTCTTATTGCGCCAATCAGCTTAACTTACATGAACTTTGAGTTGTGTGCCTTGTCTCTTCTCATGTCTTTTATTGGTTCCGAAGTCACTTACAACTCATATTTGAAATCAGATTTTAAATTTTGTGGCATATCCTGCATGTTTGTGAATTCCCATAATTAGCACAAAGATCTTGCTGTTCTTCATAGTCTTTAAGAATTTATATAAAGAAATGTAAAACTTTAGAAGTAAAAAGACCATCAAAGAAAAATATTACTGCAAGTTATTATTATTACTATGGATATTTTATTTAATACTAAATTTATTGTACATGTTTGGCTTGTCATTATTTCAGTGCCTGAGTCATTGCTTTCACTGAAATCAAAGAATAACTGCCACTGTAAAAAATGGTTAGTTTTAGGGGTGGTTTCAGATATGATGTTTCGCTTGGTTGACAAGAGTTGATCCAATGACTCTACTTTCGTTTTGTGTTTCTTTTTCTTAAAGTAAACAGAAGTCAAAACCTACCAAATGTCAAGCAGCTTTGCTGCCACACAAGGGTAAAACACCTATCGCTGAGAATTTACAATGTGAAACCACTGTTCCTTAAATTATTGTACTGTTGTGTTTGAGTGTCAGCCTTGCACTAGAGTCATTATGGAACAGGTATATGGAGATATGTCCACACACAGGGTCAGGGCCTTGGTGTCCTGCAGCAAAAACATTGGAGTTCTTCAGTGCACATTCAACATTTTATGTTAAGACTCCTTTAATCAGTCTGTTTAATGGATGGATGGAATAAGGTGTGAGTATAGCAGGTGTCTAACTTCTCAGATTTGGATGTCTAACTGATGTTGGCCAGATTTATATCTGGAGCCTGAAATTGGCAGTTAATTAAAATACCGGCCTTGCATCCCAGCATGTGCCAGAGCGGCGAGGGAAACGGTGAGAGTGACGAGGCAGAGGGAGCTGCCCGGCGTTCCCGGGCTGCAACCAGGGCTTGGCCAGGAGCTCCCACAGCAGCACCGGCGCCCCGCGGGCAGCAGCCTCCCTCCTCTGCTCTCCCCCTCGCTCGAGGACCCCCAAGGACCTGACACGTCTCTGGCTTCTTCTCCAGAAGGAATAAAAACTACTGGTTTTCAGAAAGGCAGCTGTTAGCATTTATGGCATTAGGAAATCTCATAGGAAAACTGAGGTTTAAGCCACCTTGTGCGGCTGAGGGAGAGGCTTCATGAGACGGCTAAGTCGATCGAACTGCTGCCAAGAGGATCTATCCCAAACCTGCGTGTGTGTGCCTGTCCTCACCCTTATGCTGGCCTTGGTGCCAGCCAATCCCTTGATGAGCCGATAAAGCTCATTGGCAGAAACTGGCAGAAAACGGGTGCTTTCTTGTGTGTTAGTTTCCTGACAGTTTAGTGAACTGAACTGGTCCATGGAGAGGTCACATAAATGTCCGAGCTGCTGGAGGGAAGCAGTGGGGACACTGCTGGAATACGGGGAGGAGAGCAGGACTGCCCCTTTCCGGTGGGCCTGCTCTTAGATCAGCTAAGACATCCAGTAAACCTCATTTTAAGCACGAAAATGGCCTTTTAGATAGTCCATAGATCAAGATCTTGCTTAATCTTATAAAAGTCCTTAAACACTGCAAACTTTTTTTTCATATGCATAAGTGCTTCACTATAATTATATTTATAATTATCTCAATAACAGGATTTGGATTACAAGTGTTGTGTAGGAAAAGTATGGAATTATTCACTCTCCTTCTGCAATGTGTAAAGCAGCCCATGAGAAAAAACCATAGCGCCCTTGAAAATCTCAAAAAGACTCAAAATATCTTTACTGAGATTTCTTTATTCACTAGCAGTCAATCTTTAATCAGTCAGTAGAGATCTAGTAAATCTGCCTTTTCTGCTTATCGATATTCTTTGTCTTTGAGCTGATAAGATTAATTTGCCTTTTCCAATTCCATTCAGAGATGATATCTCGGTTTCTTTTCCAGGCATTGTGTTCTTGCTGCAGCTGTGGTCTTTTTTTGTTTTTCCCTCTCTTCTTCTTGTGATCCACGTAAATCTTTCTGGAAAAAAAGTGCAAATTTTTGAGGATATTTCAACTTGCGCCAAAATTGAATTGGGAAACATTATTTTGACTTACTGTTCAATGGAAAAAATATCTTACACAGTTTTGGAGGTCATTAAATCTTTAGTTTCTAAATATGATTGTTTAAAATTGTTTTCCTGATCAGAGGACAGATGAAAATGAAAAAAACCCACTAGAATCAAGTACAGTATAGCTGACAACAAATTTTGCACCTTTTTGAGGAACATTAACTTGATTATTCTTGAAAACAAAAAATAGAGAAATGTAAATTGACTAGACAGATAGGTTTAAGTAGAAAAAAAATCAGAAGACACTAAGAGATACAACTGGAATTAAAGGACATGAGCATTAATAGTTACTTAGAAAAAAGACGCCTTCTTCTTCCCAATATTTTTGCTCATTTTAAAATAAAATAATAAAACTTCTGTAGCACATTTTGTTCAGGTTTTTAAAGTTCTGCACATTTCTGCATTAAGTAAATCAAGATGCAGAGAATGACGTACCCTGACCAAATATTTTTACTAGTATAAAAAGGCACAGAAACTCAACTATTTTCCACCATATTATTTTAATAATAGATTTTTTTTATGATGCAAGCTGGTAGACCTCATGAATCCTCCAAAGAGCTGTGGTTTTCTTCAGCTGAATCCCTCCGAGCGAGGTCTGACTCCAGCCCTCAGTCCGTTCCTGTAGTTTTTCCCTGATATTTGTTTTCCATGTGACGCGCTGCCATTTATCCGGCCTTCAGCGTGGGGAACGTACGGCCCCACGCCCTGCAGCACGGGCATGAGAAGATCCTAACTGATCCTGCGTTATCTCCTTAGCCCCGGGCGCGCGGCCATCCGGCTCCGTAGAGCAGCTCTCAGGATCCGCCGGAGTCATCCTGGGGCATGGCAAGATGAGGCATGGTTTGTCACGAGGTCTTGCCGGTGTTACCAGTCATTCCTTTGAGCGCTGGGAAAAGGCAGCTCCGCATGACTTCAGATGCAGAATTAAAACATTTTTAATAGCAAGTGCAATGCTGTGCTGAATGCCTGAAGTATAAAAATGGCCTTATTGTAACTCGCTCAGTCTGCTTTTGTATCATATAGGCTGACTTTGCCTATTACAGTGAATCCCTTGTCCCAGTAAAGTTAGTGTTTTGCCATTTAATTCATCAGGGCCACCGTTTTCTCTAATGTCTTTGCTTGTTTTTATCCTTAATGACCTACTTTTTACATTGTAGGCCGAGTATGTATCAAGGAGAGCAGAGTTAGAGTTCTGTTCTGACTCAGGCAGCCAGAAAAAAAATTAGCTGTAAAATCTGTCTGCCAAATCTTTGTTGTTTAGTAATGCGTGACTTGGAAAGAATCCAGAATTGGAGTAAGTTTGTACGGCTGGTATTTGAAAAAAACCAACCCCCTCCAAAATAACCCCAAAACAAAAAACCCTTCTGCTTCATTACTTCTAGAGTAATTTGATTTCATCTGGAAATTACCAAGATGCCATAAGATGAGAACCCCCGGCACAAACTTTTCAGAGCCACTTTTCAAAGGAGAGCTGCTCTTAAGGGAAACTTGATATTGTAGCAGTAGAAACCGGTTTAGATTTATATTTAGTGACTTGCATACTTACTCAGTGATTAGACTGTTTTCCATTTTCTGGCATGGATGAAATGGTATGTTAAGACAGGATATAATCCTTTCACACTCTGCAGGCAATGTCACAGTATGATGTTGGCACCGCGTTAGGCTTCCTTAACCCTAGAACATGTTGCATATTCACTCTTGGCAGTCTTTTAGAGGCTACAGGCAGTAACCCAGAAGTAATCTTATTACCTACAACCAACTGTATCTCCATGGAATGGGGGGCTGACTACTGAGTGAGACACAGTTACAGGCGTTTGAGATTCAATTAAAAACTGTTGGTTTAGTCATTTTCCTGAGTCTGAAGTAGATTTCTTCAACCTCCTTCTGGAACTGACGGTTTCACTGAGAATTTTCTGAAATAATGAACATCATAAGCTGCTAGCACTCCTTCAGTACACTCTCTTGCCTTTTAAATGCATTTTGCAACGTGTTTATCTAAGCCAATGTGAGCAATACTCTTATCCATATAGTCTGTGCTGTTTGGAATTATTAATCTTACCAATTTGGTCAAAAGACTTTTTATTTTGGATAAGTATACCTGCTTACACAAGAATTGCTTTACTATGAAATACTTCTGCAAGTTTATCTCCTTTCTCTCCTGCAAAGCATGGCTCTTCCAGGAGCACTTTATACATACACACTAATAACCTGGAGATAGTGACAGGAGTCAAACATTGTCACAGCGTAATAACCTCCTGTTGCTTAAAAAAAAAAAAAAAAAAGGAAAAACAGAGCACGCGTTATCAATAATAGCCACTGAGACAAAGTAGATGAATTTCTGCACAAAAGAGGTGGATTTTATTCTGTTGCCCATTCAAATATCTTTGTTTATAAGATAGAAAAGTGATTTAGAAGGTACCTTAGAAGGTACCCTAGAAGGTATTGTGACAGGTAGGCATTGATACTATTGAATAACTTTGTGCAACCACTGTGCAAGACTGATTGTAAGAGCCAAACTGGGTCTAAATATTGTCTTTAGGCACTTTATAAGGGTATATAAGAGTGAAAATATGCAGGTGGAATGCATAAGGTGCTGCTATTAGAAGTACACATTTAACTGCAGATCCAAAGTAGAGCTCTCGCTCTCCCAGGATGAAGAGGAATCCAGGCTGTGACGTTCAGACACTCTCTATTCCTGTATGAAGTTCACAGGAATTTAATGCGTGTTTTTAACTTGAAATCAATCACTAGGTGACATGGGAGATTAAAAAAAAAATCGAAACAAAACTTGCTCTGAACTTTGTGAAAGAGGGAGTCTGGTAGTCCTACACCGTTCCTAGGGAGAATATGAAACAGGCACTAAACGAATCTCATGCTAAACAGATTGTAATGATTGTGGAGGGGAAACTGTAACTTCTTTCCTTCTCTTACATGCATGAAAGTAAAATAGAGTGCAAATAGGTGTTACCCTGGTGCTGTATAAACGCCAGGCCAGGACATGCATTTAATCCTCCCCTTGATCCCTGATGCTGCAGGTACCGAAGCTATTGAACTGTTGAACACTACAGACTTGCTTGTTAACAGGGAAAGGAATGACAGGGAGCCCTTCCCTCCCTTGGCTCTGCCGCTTAGTTGTTTATCATAAATGTCCCCTGGCAATAGCGCCGCATTTATCTGGCTGGTATACGTTTTGTAGAAAGTTCTGTGGGAGGCAATGTCAAATATCTTAGTATTTCAGAGTACTTAGGTGCAGTCATCACTTCTAATAACTAATCAAGCTCATATTTAAACTATTTTTCTGCCCAAAACTATTCATTTTCAACCTTTACTATTGCTTTTAATGAATCAGTAAGTGAAAGGAACTGGTCAAACTTTACATTTGCTGTTAGTCACCAAGATTTTTAGATATTTTCCAGCATGTTTTGCAAGATTTCTACTGTTCTAACTAACCACAGCTGCAGCTTTTAATTCAGAAAAGCAAAGTGTAAATACTTGAGCCATAGGGAAAAATCTCAGTGACATATCTATTAAAGAATGGTAGAAAAAAGACAAAAGACTTTTCTAGACTTTTGGCTCGTCTTAGGCTTTTCTTTTGATGTCAATACCAGCAGAGAAAACTGTAAATTATTACAGTTTTTGTATGACCCTTAGCCACATCCGTGAGCCCATCATGCTGTTCATGTCAATAAATAACTATAGTTCAGATTAATTAAAACAGACAATTTGGTTCAAAATTGATTTGTTTATGAAATAACACGTTCTTTTACGTACTTGTGAGGTTTAAAATTTTTTTACTCCAATATAGTGTTGGTACCATGGGCTATATGGTTCTATTATTATGATAGGAAGGTTTCATGGGTGATGGTAACGGAAACTCGGTATTTGCTTTGTGAGATGCTAGGAGAGCTTTTATTCTTTGTACAAGGATATGATGGGCAGTCGGTCTGCCAGTGGTAGTACAAGTGAATAACTGAAAGTGAGGTCCATCTTGTTTGCATTGTATTTGCTGATTTTAATTATTACTGTCAGAGGGGCACTTGAGTTACAGTTGGAGGATCAGGTCCTGAATCTGCTTTTCTGTGGCGCCTATGTATAATCAAATACGTGTTTAAAAAGTAACAGCACGGAAACTGGAAAGATGAAGTGGTCAAACTGTTTGCCCAACAGCATTTCTTTTTGCATCATTCTTATAAATAACTTCCTGTTCCTCCTTTGAATCATGAAAGTCAACAAAAATCCATTCCCTTCAGAAGTCTGGCACAAAGGTATCAATTATTTCTGCCAACAGATCTTTTTATAGACTTTATAGCTGTGGGCCCAAATAAGCTGCTATTTAAAGTGTGTGGATATTTTTTGTCAGTAAGATGGCAGATCACAAGTGTAGTAACCCCAAATTATAATGTTTGGGGATTGAATTTCTTGAGTTTAGTGCCCAAAGCAATGGAAGATTAATTGCAGGATTTGTGGAGCTGTACAGTCTTTGTCATACAAGTCTGTCAGTTCACTTCAATATTCATCCATTTGATTCTACCTTCTTTTCTCAGTATGCAGGTTTTTCTAGGCCAAATATATCTGATGAGGTTAGTTGCACAAATGCTTTAAGGTCTAGATAGAAATGGAAGTTTTGTGGTATATATAACTACCAATGGGATAAATGCAATGTCAGTATATAGAATAATCTACGTCTTCAAAAATATGTGCTAACTTACTGTCAGTTGGCTTCAGTATCAAACCTTGAGCATTTTCCCTTTTCACTTTAAAGTTTACTTCAGTTAAAGTTCAACGTTTTGGATGCACTAAATATTAGGAAACATGAGTTTCCAGTGCTACAGCAGGTCCTTGCTGGAGGTTTCGGCTCAGAGGAACAAACACCTTTAGGCTTATTTGGAAAAGCCTCAGCGGTGACCACAGTGACCTCACTGGTATTGGCATTTGTCTGTACGGCATGAAAGGCAGCCTTAATGTGACCAGGGCTTATGCACTATATCGGTATTGAGAGATTCATTAATTTTCTCAGCAAATGAGAGCAGCCTGGAAGGTGGAGCGAGAGCCCAAAACAAGACTGGAAAACTCAGACACGTTTAAGAACATATTTTGCCCCTTTGGAGAATTCGGTTTCGAATAAAGTGCTCCCTGGGCTCTCACACTTGTTTGCCAGATGTGGTTTTCCAGTCTTTCAGAGTGCTAATTGTGTCCCAACTGGTGTATTTTATGGCTTTGCCTATACCTGTAGCAAAACAATTAAGGGTTGAATTGTGCCTCTGGAGAGGGAGAAGTGACAGCAGGGTGGGGAGGAGTGCGGTAGCCCCGGGGAAGTGGCAGGAGGTATTATGCCTTTAAAACCCACGGTGCCTCACGCGCACTGCTACCTGCACAACGCATGTTGTAAACACCCTTCCCAGACTACCAGCACATGTTTCCCGGCTCAAAAGGCCCCTTTTAGGGCTGCTGCCGTTATTAATCTAAACCTGGCATGGGGAGATGGATTATTGCCCTATGCAAGGATGCTATGGCATTTTTAATAGCTTAGAAAAACTCTTTGCTCATATGCATGTAACTCAGTGCTGCAGGTTTCAACACGCGTGCGTTATTCCAGCACGCCTTCTGCCTGTGACTCGGCTCAGGTATCAGCGCCGCTCGCGGAGCGCCTCCCCGTGTGTTTAATTGCCCCTGACTCTCCCAGCCATAAGTTTATTCCGTTGACTTTTTTGGTTGAAGCTGATAAATGCAGGCATACCAGCAGTGCTCTTCAGCTGCTCCTGCTCTTGGCCTGGCTGGTGCATGGAGACCTGAATCAGGTCTCTTCAGCGCCGGAGCCTTGAGCTGCTGCAACCAAAGGACTAGAATTCATAGCAGATATGAACTAACAAAGCGAGAGGCTTTAGCACACACTCTCCAATAAGTTATAGTACCTTTTGTCACCAGGAGAGCCTCCAGAGGCCTGGCAATATAACGATGCATTATCGAAAAGCTTCCTTTTTTATCAAGAGAAATACCTTAACGAAGATTGCTCTGAAAACTCATATGGCTACGTCTGTGCAAGTCTCTGATGTTCTCTGTTACAGAGAAAACTAGAGACCTTAATTTACTCTTCTGTTTAAGGAGAGAAAAAAAAAAAACAGAGAAAGACCTGAAACAGGAATTTATGTTGAGTGGTTAAGAATTGTGATGTTTGTTTTTAATATCAGAAGAGAAGAGGATTTCTCAATATCATATGTTACGTAGGATTGCTTGGGCTTGGAATTACTCACACAGTCTTCAGGTCTGTTGAGCAGACAGTTATATGCACCAAATCCCAGAGCTTACTAAATTTGAGATAGTGTTGGAAAGATAGTAACAAAAGTTAGGAGAGAAATAAAGATAGTAATTTATATGGAAGGGGAAAAATTGTCCTTTGAATGCCTCAGCCATATTTTCTGATTTGAGGAAAAAAACATTCTTCTCTTTAGTACTGTCACCTGGTCCCACAGAGAAATGTTTCAATACATTTTTAAAATGAGAAAGGAAAAAACTGCTGTGCTATGTTCTGTGTTGCATTATTAAAGAGGAGATGTCAGGTCATTACTAATGCAGTAAAGCACCTGGACCTTTGCACTTTGTTTAAACTTGCGTATCTTGGAGAGGAGATTACGGCAGGATAAAGTACAATATTTCTCAGACTTAAGTGAGCTCGTGTTGAAAAACGGTATTAAAAAACTAAAAACGCAAAAGCCACTTATTACGCTTGCCAAATTTAACTGTTAGGTTTGTTAACTTAACCTTTGTTAAACCACGGGCCTTTTGTGTCTTCCTGAAGTGGATGCGTCGGCAAGGGGAAAGGATTAGCAGCGCGGCGTCACCTCCTCCGCAGGCTCCCCGGGCCGAGCCCACACGTAGGGCTGAAATCCGCCGCTCGGGTCAAGCCCTGGCTTCTGGGAAGCGGCTCGGGACGGCCCCGGGGGCTCCGGCACCTCCTCCAGCTGCTGCGCCGGCGACTCCAGCCAGCGCTCCCCGACAGCGACTTATTGGCCGCAGCTGCCGCCGCGCTCATCGAGAAGAAATGCAAAATATCTACAAAAACCAGAAGCCGACTGGCAGAAAATAGCATCGTCCCAGGCCCGTTGTGTTGCCTGCTGCAGATAAGCGTGTCTCCTCGCTGCCCTTTCCGTGCATCCGAAACCCACTCCATCCCCCCAGCGAAGCGCAGGTGACCATGTCACGCAGCGGCACTCAAGTTTTGCTTTCGCCGGCGCCGGCTCTGCCCTCGCAGGACAGCGGCCGAGAGCTCGGGGCCTTTAACGGGCCCGGAAGGCCGCGTGATTAAGGCTATTTTGCCGAAACGTTCAGGTTTTGCCTGACAAACACGAGTGCCGTGCGTTGCCACCGGCGGCGCTGGGGCTTGTTTCTTCAGCGCGTCGCAAGAGGCCCATCGTGGCGGAGCGACTGCAGGTCCGTGCCGAGAGGCTCCCAGACGAGGGCAAAACGAGTGCGCTCACCCAGGTGGATGAAAAAGCCTCTGGTGATGACAGCCAAGCTCTAGTGCAGGACAGGCATGTCATGCATGATCAGGTATTTCAGCTAGAGCATTTAGTTTTTTATTTTCCCTTCAAGTCTTTTGGGAAGGTGGGTTCAGCAGCTCAAGAAAAGAGATGCCATAGTTTCTGACAAGTTAATTAAGCTTTCACTTCTGAGTATTATATGTGTAGTGAAGAAAAGAAACTTAATTGTCTTTGCAGTGCCTGACAAAAACCAAGAAAAATGCCTGCATATTTTCGCAGTTTTGTCTCTATTTTTGATACTTATTCAGTGTGAGCATTATACTTTCATGGGTTTAATTAAAAGCAAAGTTTTGGAAGCTTCTCAACTGTTAGTTTTGGTACATAGTTACATGCATTTAAAGAAATATTTATGTGAAATCTAAGTCCTAAACGGAATGAGAGAGGCTTTAAAACGGATCAGCTGTCTCCCTTTATATCTTTTGTCCAACTGCCTCTCACCTTCTGGCATTCGAGATAACTTCGAAAGAGGTGAGAAAGCTGCTTAGTCCACTGTGAGGGCTTCGTGAACTCCCGGTGCTCGTACGGATGAGAAGCGGTTCTTCCTTTGGGGAGCACAGCCTTCATCTTTGGGTTTCTGTGTATTTATTTTCTAATCATTGTGCTGTACGTAAGCAGATCATAGGTTTCTAAGCAGCCTCGGAAGCAGCTCCTGCAGTAGTTTCTTACCTTCAGCCATTTTGTCCTCCGCTGTGAGACTGTTAAAGTAGAGTTGCTGTAAAATCAGGGGTGGCACAGAGAGCACGAACAACGAAAGGCTATTCCTTATTTCCCCACAATCCGCTAATGCGAGAGTGGGAATTATAAGGTAACAGGTTAAAAAGAAGTAAAAGGAGTACTTATTCTCACAGAGTATAATTAAGCGGTGCAACTTGAGGCAACAGGGTTACCGTGGAAGCCAGGGGGTCACAAAAGGCTCAGGCAAAAGTTATGAGCGATGCATTTCCGTGGCTCCTGAACACGACGATGTGGATGTAACGGATTGCTCAGGACGTCCCCAGCCTGGCTGCTGGCAGAGGCTGGCGGGACGCAGGAGGCGAGGATCACGCCGCCCCTGCCCGCCTGGTTCCCCCAGCAGCCTCAGCTGGTCGCGCGGGGCGAGGAGCAAGGCTGGGCTGAACCTTTGGTCTCCTCCCGTGCAGCTGGTTTTGCGTCTTGCAGCGCTTGCGGCAAGAGCCTTGTTAAAGCCTGGCTGAATTTGGGAAGCTGGCAGTAAAGTGCCGTGCGTAAATTGTAAGAGACGCATCCTGGCCCAAAATATTTACAGGCCACGGCAAAGAGCAGGGGATGCCGGCAACCGAGGGGCTGGTTAAGGGGGGAAACAAGATCACCCAAAGGGAGCACAAGGCTAGACGGGTGGGTGACGGGCTATCTTAAGTGGGATGCAATTATTTAATGACCTATTCTTAGCAGTCCTCACGGGGAGGTTGCCATGAATGTAGTGTTAAATGGAAGCCGCAAAAATTTATAAATATATCTGAAGAGAGTGTTTTATGAATAGGGACTGTCTGGTAGTAGGTGTTTGTTGAAGAAGGGACAAGCTGTTGCTTTCCCATGCCGTAGCAGGACTTCTTCCTAATTGCTAGTGAGATCTTCCGTCTGTAGAAAGCATTTATGCTGCTCTGTGCTTGGACAGTTTTTCCTGGAAACCCCTGTTGGAGCTACTACATTAAATAGTATTTCAATCTCTAACTCAAAACTTACTGGAAATCCAGTTATCAACCTAGGAGGAAGATAAGAGATCTAGGGCAGGATTTGGCTGAGCGCTGAAATATCAGAGGCTTACTTGAAGGAGTGGGTGTGTGTCAGCAGAGATGCTTGAGGCAGCAGGAAAAGCTGGCTATTTATTTATTTATTTAATCGCTCAGCTTTGCCAAGGCCTCGAAATCAGCTAGATTTTTAAGCTCAATCCCAGAAGCAGCTTTTTTTCTGCCTTTTTTTTTTTTAATTGATGGAATAATTTTTTTTTCCTGAGCGGTTCCGGACGTGGCAGGCTTCCTGGGCGACACGCAAGATTTTGCTTTTCCTTCTCGCAATCTTCTGTTTCAAGCACCACCTAATGGCTTCGGTGCAAAATGCAGGGGCCCATCCGCGCACCGCGACAGCTGCAAGCTGTTCTCGCCGCACATCGGCTCCTGCCCGGAGAAAGCTGTAGACCTTAATAGATCAAATACCAGTCCAAAAATGTCATTGCTGGAGGGAGTTGGCCTTCGTTTTTATAGTATAATACAGCCCCAAATGCCCAGGATATTATGATTTCACCGTGTAAATGTATTATACTACAAAGTGACCATTCATAGAAGCAGGCAGAGTGCTTGGCTCAAATGTAATAGAAATTGGGAAGCCTTAACTGTTTAAAAGGTCTGTGTAACGTTTGAAGGGAAGCATTGCACTTATTTCTCATCTTATTTTTAACTCCTTTAACATTTTTAGTGGGAGGGAGCGTAGAGCAGGAGCATTATTCTGCTTGGCCTCATTACTACTTGAATGAGATTTTTGCATCATTAAAGCATATCAGATGCGCTACTCCCATGCTACAGGCACAGCTACAGATAATTTGATAAGGCAAACATGCATAACATAAACTTGTATCGATAATTAATTTTTTTTAATACTGAGATTCGGGGGAGCCTGGGAATCTTGTTTTCTCAGGAGCCCATCTGACAGGCTGTCCAGGAGCCAAGGATTCAAGTAAAACAAGTAGGCAAATGACTCGACAAGAAGCAAGGCCTATCAGATTGATATGTTCCTCCAAATCGCTTTGATTTCAACACATCAGCATTTTTCAACAAGAGAATATTTCATCAGAAACTCCTGGAACAGCTTTAGTTCTGACCTCAGTAATAATTCTTCACGGGTGAAAAATGGCATTTCTTTGCTCTGTCACTTTTCTTCCCTTTGTTCTTTCCCTCTGTTGCTTTTTTCTTGTTCAGCTGGATTTAGAGCATGATCTCACTTCTGCCAAATCTCATAATTTTGTTGGGAGTCTTGTCATATATGGCCTTCTTCTCAAAGACGCGGTCATGTGAATGCGTCTGGCTCACAAACATCTGGCTCGCTCAAACAAAAACGGACACTTCGGTCCTCACGGGTCTGAAGGAGAATCTGCAGATTTAGAAACTAGCAGTTAAAAAGTAGTATTTTAAAACTGTCGTATAATTTTGGAGTTAGAGAAAGAGCTAGCTGTGGTTTTTAAAAGGCTGAGGCTGGCTCTGAGGCCTCTGTTCTGATCTTTGGGTTTTTTGATATTGCCTAAAAACTCCACCATTTAAGTGAGGATGATGTAGCTGCCATAAAGCTGTTATGTGACATATAAGAGTTAGTATGGCATGCCTCAAGAGAATCATAGACCAGAAACATGTGGAGGATGAATATATCTTGCTTTCTCTCTACGCGTCCTCTTATACATATCTTATACAGGTCCATGTCCGTTTTCTTCAGAAATTAAAGACTGATAGTGCAGGTGTTTAGTGTCTGAGAAATCAGCATACACTTCCAGTCAGGTATCATTAGGAGGGGTGTTTAACCTCAAATTAACCTTTGTCCTGTACAATTCTGCTATTGTGCAATTGTGCAACCTTTATTACTATGAATCAGAAATGCTGGACCATGAACCTGAAATTGTGTGTATTAAAAAAAAAAAAAAAGAAGACTAAGTAATTAATTCCACATGACAGCTGAGTTTCCTGAGGAGGCAGGGTGCGGGGGGCAGTTGCTTGCTCATCCCCTGCTTTTTCACACAGTTCCCCATGAAAGTTTTAGGCCAAAAGAATAGGGTTTTTAAAAGGAAATTCTCTCTCTCTCTCTTTTTTTTTTTGATCCAGTGACACACTAGTATTAAGTGCATAGACCATAGGGAGTAGAACTTGTTTAGGTGACCCTCATAAAGGACGTCCAGAACAGCCCCCTGTTTGCTCCCTGTCTGCTCTATGGGTTTATAAGCTGTTGGTTTAATTTGTTGGCACAAATTCAGTGGATGGTCTGTAGCGGTCTATAGCCTGCTTGGTTTTTTTTTTGTTTTTTTTGGTTTTACCCAGAATATGAAGGGATTAAATGATATGATTGTTATGTGATCTGTGCTGCAGCTCTGTCTGTATTTTGAAACAGAGACTGTTTCATTTGCAGTTTGAGGGTGACTGCTCCTGTTGCTGCGTGTTAGGGGTGCTCGGAGTTGACCTGCAGGGTTAGACCCCAGGAGGTGCCTAAGGTAACTCTCTGCCTGGGTTTGAATCCTTGTCCCTTCCCAAACAGGAATTGTCTGCAGCACCCCGGACCGTGCTCAGAAGCAGTCCTGCAGGTGCCTGGAGGACTTTCAGGCTGGACAGGATGGTGTCTAGTGGGGTTTCTGTTCTCCCAGCAGAAGAGGCTGGTGAGAGAGGTTCTTCTGGATTATAATTAGTACTCAGCCGCCGATCTTGTGCCAAAGTCGTGGTCAGGTGCCAAAATCCTTATGTGGGACATAGTGCATACAAACCAGCTCATAGCTAGAGAACTGTCAGCTTAGGTTTAGATGGTATTCACTTTTTATAAGGTAACATTTTTGCTTTAATAAGTTCTAAGCATGCACTTTTTTGAAACGGTACCCAGAAACAAAATGTTGAGATTGCAGATGCAGGAAACGTGTTTTCTGGGAGGAAGGTGCAGTTTTCAGTCTATCATTTTCCCAATGTATTTATAAAAAGTAGAAACCAATCAGTGCTAACTCTTAACTACAAGTGAGTTTTTAAATAAATGCAATGGAAAGTATTTTTTTCCAGTGCAGTTGAAAACGGTAGATTTCTCCCTAAAACTGTCATGTTCCAAGAGGATAGAGCTACCTAAGCAGGGACGTTCAGTCCTGTGGTTTTCTCAGAGACTAATACTCTGGCTTTAGTCTCTCTGGCAGTAACCTATTTTTAAGAGGTTAAGTACTCATTAAGATAAGATGGAGCAAAAGATTGAACACATTGTAAAGGAACATTATCCATAAACTAATTTAGAGCTCAGTCACATGAAAGCCAAGCCTAGCTTTGCTCACACAGTACACGATAATGATATGTTTCAGGATTGCAGCTGAGAACGAATTTGACAGATCTGTGCACCGCGCAATCACATTTGCTAATGTTGGTTTTAAAACAGTAAAAATCAAGCCCTGTTGGAAATATTTTCTTGGAGAAGCTGTGAATGTGTCTTAATATTGCCTGGTGGTAAAGTTGGGCACCTATGCAGTAGGAGCACGGCACGCTGGGCCTTGCAGAAACATCACTGCTGATAGTCTGATATGCCTCTTGCCGTTTCTAAACTCTGCTTTCCCTTGATCTACAGTATTTAGTAGCTATTGTAGTAGCTATCATCGCAGCTCTGGCTAGGAGATCATACAGAAGTCATTCTGAACTGAAGCTCTTCCCCTGCTGTATCTTGCCTGCTCATTCATCTCCAGGTAGAGGTTTATGGAGTTTTTTTGGGTTTAAGGTGTTATAGGTGTTATTTGGTCATAGCTGGCCTGGGAGAGGCGAGAGCTGTGCGTCCCTGAGCCTGCCTGTCTCGCTAAAGGCGCCCAGCCTGGGTCCCGCTCGCTTTCGTGTCGGCGATAAGGTGTGCCTGGCAAAACAGCCCCTCTGAGGGCTTTTAGATTTTGCAACATGCTTCCTCCAAGTCTGAATCTGATAATTTCTTGATACGCTGCAAGACATCTGTTTCAGGGGATTTTTGGAGAGAATCGTGAGATCACTTCCCATAGTGATGAATGAATAGAAAGAAGTTTCCATAGGTGTTTCCTGGCTGAGTTCCTGCTGGAATGGTTATTTCAGTGCTTCTGGGATTTCATTATATTGTATAATTAGTGAAGGTGTCAGGAAAATTTGAGCTTGGGAGAAGCATGTTTTTATCATTTTAAATCTTTATAAATAAATATCCTGCGATCTAAGTTGTGCAAGTGATTTAGGCATCTGGGTCTCAGACACAGAAGTTACCAGCATCAGCTACTCCATGGCAGCTGCCCATGGATAGGCTCTTCCTTTGCGGCAAAGGCAAAATAATTCAAATGAGAGAGCTCAGCTATCTCCCAGCGCTTTATAATTATTACGCACTAAGAGTTCACACAGTGACAGTGAAAACAGCTCAGCCAATTTGGGGCAGCTGGTTTTATATCCAGCCCCTGTGATCCTGCCTCCTGTCTTTAGTTCCCTTCTTAAAACACAGATTTACATAACAGGTCACATTTTTCAAAAGTTCCTAAATCTTTGTAACTTATTGGAGAGTTTTCTAAACTTTCAAAATATCTACAGGTAAATTATGCAGATAGGATGGTTGAGAGATTCATCTGAACTCATGCATTGATGTCCTACTCCTGCAATCGTAACGGGGGAGTTTCTGCACGGGTGTAGCCTCAATGAATGCTTGTGGTTGTTATTGCAGAACTGAGCCTTGCAGTTAATGAAGTTTTGAAAACATAATTTCTTTCCTATTCAAAATATAAGAAACACCAACATTTTCATCTTAGTCTCTTCTAGTTTGTTTCCGGTGGTTCAATTCAGGTGAATTAATTTTGCAAGGTGAATGCAACAGCTCCTCTGGAATGCAAGCAGAGGGGAATACTGCGGCATGTTTTCATCCAGACAGCAAAATAATTGCTTTAAAAACAGTCTTATACTTCTGCATTTCATGACGTGCTCCCTTTGGACATGATAATCATCCTCGTTTGTGCTTGAGATGCCGTCCCTCCCCACGCCTGCGCCCCTTTCTCTGCCGTAGCGTGGTGGGAATGGTGGAAGCGACTCCCGTGCGCCTATTTACAGCGCTGGCACCAGGGACGAAGGCAGCCGGCCTTCACTAGTGCTTTGGCCAAGGAGTTTTTGAATACAACCTCTGTGTGCTTTAGAAGTCCTTTGCCATCTGGAGCCAGGTTCGGGCGACCGTCTCTTCAGGGAGGGACTGCTAGAGCGAATGGTGGGAAAGGAGCACGTGCCTAGGCTCAACCCTGGGCGCTTTGGTGCTTGTGCTTTAGCAAAGGGCGTTCCGGTTTAAAGAAAACGCTATTTGCTTTGGGTGGAGAGGTGTGCGGCGCTGGGAAGTAAAGGAACATAAAACACTCTAAAGGATGTGATCGAATAATAGAAATTAATTGTTTTTGTTTCAGAAATACTGACAGTTTAGAGCTAAATTGGCTTTCTGCAACATACCTCAGTAATGACAAATGGTAAAAGCAGGTGGAAACAAATCTATCCAGCTGTTGCAGCCGGGGGGAAGTTGGAAGTAGTCTGAATTCAGCAGGTTTCTACATGTTATATGAAAAGTGGTTGCTTGTTCAGACTGCAGCGTTGAAAAGCCTGTGTTTTCTTAATGCTTTCTTAATGAAAAATCAGTTCCAGCAGAACTTTCTCATTCCTCCTGTTTTTAGATTTGCTTTCAAATAGTTCTTAGTTATCTGAGAGCTCACTGTAATGTTGGGCAACGCAGAAATAGATGAGGCCCACTTGGAAAATCTGTCTCAGGAGGGTAAAGGCTTTTGTTTCGAAGAGAATGACTTCTGCGAAGGGAGTTCATTCTTTACATTCTGTTCTTTGTTGTGGCGCTGCCAAGTTATGGGTAAACAAAACACTTAATGCACTTCTCTGTGTATGATTTGATGAGAATGACGTACGAAGCTTGAAGGGGAAATTAAACCTTTTCTGGTGAATAAAAAACAAGCCTTAAAAATGGTGAATGCTTCGTGCTGAAATCCTGTGAAGATTGTGCAACAGTTCTTGAAACAGATACGAAGGGAGGGGGATAAGTAATACTTCTGTGTGTTTGCTGCCTTAAGAAATAGGTTAGGAATGAAGTGTTCTCTGGTTGGCTGCGTAATCTCTTTTTAAGTAAATGCATACCGTGTATATTGTCAACACACTTTCAAGGAAAAATTTTCCGTTCTGTTCAAAACCAAAAAATTCGGCAGAAGGATAAAGAAGATGCTGCAGGGAATCACTCTTGTCCATTTTAAGTAACAGGGGTATATGGAGAATAATTCCAGCTGAGCTTTTTAAATTTTCCTGTAGATACTGGCCTGGGCTTCCTCGTGGTAGGGCGAGCAGGGCGGAGGGGCGCAGCATTCCCTTGGCTTTTCCCCGTGCACGGGGGTCGAGGCGGACCTCCAGCCCACCTCTGCTAACACGCTGTGGGGCAGTGTGCTCTCTCCGTTGAGAGTCAGAGACACCGAGAGCGACTGTTGTTTCGGGAGCCCAGGCAATTTATCCTTTCATCCTTCTCCATTTCCTACCGTCAACAATAACCTGAAAGTTTCCCATGTCAATATTTTGTGGATGCTTCCAACTATTGTAGATACTCCAGATGCTTCCAGCTTTTGAACGTTTTTTCTAAAGGGATGCTGTTTGTTTTTTCGAAGAGCATAGTGAACAATATTTGTTCTTTGTATAAGGAGTTTGATTTTTTTCAAAGGAAAATTCTGCTTTATTTTCTAAGCAGAGCAGTGGAAGCTGCTGGGTGCTGAACACTGTGAGAAGTGTGGCTCCGAGGTCTACTGATTAAACAGAGCTTTAGATGTATGAGACACATCTCGCATTAAAATTCCCTACGGAGAGACTGGTTAATATCACATTTAACCTTTGCTAAAATGTCAATAATACAATATATTTTTCCAGCATAATAAATACATGGTATTTATTCATCACTACAGGTACATACATCACTACAGGCTGGAGATTTTTGCACAATAATTCTTGAGCATGGCTATCTAAAGCGAAAATACATGCAGAATTACAGGAGGTAAAGTTTGACTGGAGTGGTAGATTACTTGAAGGTTACTGCAGTTTTACTAAGTTCAGAGGTGAGCAGCATAGGTGTAACCTGAGGAAACTGCTATTAGAGTTGTGCTGAATAAAGAGGCTGCTGTGGCTCACATGTTTTTCGGTTCAGGTTATCTGAACAAGCATCTGGAAAAATAGATGCAAGTGTCTGGCTGCCCCTAAAAACTGCAGTGCAGAGGCTTGTCTGAAATCTCAGACACTTGGAGCAGCATCAAAAAAGCCACAATAAGAAATAAAGCAACCATTAGCTAATTAAGCTAGTGAATCTCTCAGGTTGTTCAGAGATTACCCACATATGTGTTTGTTTTGTTTTGTTTTGTTTCCCAGTTCCTGTACTTTACCCTTTAAGTGAGTGCACCAAGTTTACAGAAAGGGTGGCTTCTGGAGGCCATTAGCAAAGAGTAATAGAACCATGTATATCAAACCTTTGCTAAAATGTTTAAAATTTGGCTTTTTCAAACAAGTCTACTGAAGTGTTCAGATTTGTACTTTGTCATAATTCAAGGTGTAAGTAATATATAGAATGCTTCTGGAATTTCAAAGAAATGTGTGTCTCGTGCTCAAGATCACAAAAGAAACGCTGAGCAAACCGTGCAGTTGCAGAGATCGCTCCTTCCGGCAGAGGGGAAGAAGCAAGAGAAGCAAGCCTCAAGCAGACGAAAATTAAGAGTTGAACTGCATTAGAAACGGCCCCGACAAGGCAGCAGTTAATCATCATATTATCTTATTGGCTCTTCGGGATTTTTTTTTTTTTTTTGGCTTTGCTTTATAGGTGTGTCGACCTGTGATTTGAAGGTACAAAGAAGTACTTCATTTTAGGGGTGCCTGCTGCTGCTGTGCCCTGCTTGACTCCGTTCACAGACGCCTGCCAAACATTGAAGTGATGATTGCACGAGGATCAGAGGGGATGAAGAAGGCAGAATAAGCTTCAGCTCTGAGGGTTTTTTGACAGGTCTCCCGTGTCGCCAAGCTTTGGATGGAATCAGGCCACTTTGGCGCTTAGTGCCCTGACAAGACATTGCAGCAGGTTTTGTGGAGGCCCTTTTTTGTTTTTAAAGAATGTTTCCTTCTCTGAGGGGTCTGAAAATGTGCAGATTACAAGTACCAAGGCGTAATCATTTCGACTGTTTGTCAAGGGTGGTCACTTCCAGCCATATCCAAGTTACTCCAAACAGAAGAAGGAAAACTAGGACATTTCTAACGAACAGTGCACTTTGTGCATCTGAAATACAGTAGGGAAAGGCAAACTTCTTCCAGAATAAATACTGTTCAAAAACGGCTATACAATAGCAGAGCTGAGGAAACAGCGCTGAGCAATTACAACACTTTGCAGGGTCAGAAAAGCAAATAGCAGACTCTTACGAGAACAGTCTCTGAGAACTACTGGGAGCAGGGAAAGATCTATGAAACGAAAAAAGCAAGAGGAGAGTTCAACGTCAAACTGGCAGACTCGACAGTGTCATCTGTAAAATGATATCATCTGCCAGAAAGCCTGCTGCCAATTCATACATTTTTCTGCATTCACAAGTTACAAGTGTGCAGCTGTGAGGCTATTGAATTTCATGACTGTACATTTGCAGCTTGTGAATTTGTCAGTAGGCATTTCCATCTTGGTAATATTTGCTGAGAGCTGTGCAGTATGTATTGCTTTTATATTAGACATGCTTAGTACAGTCTGCAAATGCTAATCAGAGGATCTCTACTGGACCGCAGGAAAAGTAACTGAGACACCCTATTTTCTTACTGTTTTGCATTTATATTTCTTGAGTTTACCAAGCTCTTAATCATGACTGGAACATCATTGTGCTAAGCACTTGAATACAATTTCAATTTAGAAATATGTGTACTCAGGTAGGAGAATGTCATCTACCTCACATTGTCATTTTCATTCTTTGCTTTTTTTGTGTTTGCCTCTAAGAAAACCTCATCCCACAGCATACAATACCAGAATTTCTTGTGCCATTATACAAACGATTTTATCTATTTAACACATATTAAGAATAGAACAGAAGTGAAGTTTTATAGACAGTAATTTGTTTGCATTTGTAGAACTGTGAAAATTAGGAAGCAAGCCTTATACTTTTTTCGTAAATGAAGAAAGTAAAAATGTCCGTGTAAAGTAGTTTGCTGAGGACCATGTAGAAAATCCATTTTTTAGCAATAGGTTATAAATGCATCTCTCTTAAACTGAGTATTCTAAAAATTCTGGGCAAAATTGTGCCTCAGAGGCACAGTTCTGAAGTAATGGGATATCTGTGTGGAAGAAGGGGAGCCCTAAGAAAAAACATCTTTTTTGTTTAGTGGAATTCACTTTGTAATATCTGGGCAGCTCACTTTGCAGTGGGAACTCTGCCAGCAACCTAGTTTTGTAGTAAATAAACATTGCAGGGAAAAGCTGGCTGAAGAGAGGTGGCTAGCCAAGTAGACTCCTGAACACATTTTTATTTATTTGTTATTTTATTTGTTGTAATTCGCCCCTAGTTATATACAGCACCTATATCTGGATGCGGCTGGCAAACGAGAGGCTCACCCTCTAGAATCAGAATATAATTAAACAATATTCCGCTACGGCTACAACTACCAGCTCTTCCTGCTCCCAAATTTGAACTCCTACCGTTTCACTGAGTTAAATAGTCACACACAGAGGAGTGATTTCTGGCGGGTGACTTTTTAGGTCATCCTGACCACAAAACGCATACGCTGTGATAGGCCAAACAGTGGTTTGAACTGCCCCGGGTAGACGGATGGCTGGGATCCCGAAGCGCTGCATGGTGGCACACCGCTGTGAGGAGGCCTTCAGCTCCTCCAGCTTGCTTTCTGGGCTGAATTAAGGTTTTGTCCCAGTAGGGCAGTTTGCAGTAGTCCCAGCTGGACAGAATGCTGTGCGTTATGGTAATAAATCCCACCTGTGAAAGCTCCTCTTGCAACAACCTTTGTAGTTTGATTTTCTTTGTCATCAAGGTGGTGCTGGCAAGTGCAAAGTTGCTCTCTTAAGGCTCGTCCCCAGGACTCCTTCAGCCTTGCACGTGGATACTAGAGCACAAGGTAAAAAGAAACAACTGCGCCTTGGTTTTCCAGTCTTATAGTCTGTGGTTACTGGAGTGGTTAGCTGATTCGAACTCAGATCCTCCATGGGAGGGTTTATCCCTTGCTGAGGTGTCTGCAATGCCTGGGGAATAACAGAGCTTCTGAAATGCAGATCTGTTTGCCACAGAAAATCCAGGTGCATCTCCTTTTTCCATGGAGGTGAATCTTATTTCACGTTCCTTACCAGTTTAGGGGGAAATAATGCTAAATATCTTTTGCTGGCCACAAAGAAATAACTAAACAAACTCCCAAGTTCTAATTTGTGTGGTTGTTCCTTAGTGAGCGGTGTAAACAAATGAAGCAGTCTTTACTACTTCTGGGCTTCTACAAAACATTGCCAATTGATAATGTAGTGTAGTAATATTAACACACGCCTGTTCAGAAATGTGATGCATACTTTTGGGTCTTTGAGATTAGTTCCTCTGAAGCGCTTTTTCTTCGGCTGCCTGAAAAGATTTTTGGCTCCACTTCAGTCTGGTAAGAAGACAGCTGCTCAACTTCTGACACAGATGAAGAAAATTGATGGTATGCCATCTTCAAAATTCCCTTTTCCTGGCAGGCAGGACTAGACTGAGCGCTAGGAGTCGTTTCAAGTTTGGGCTTTGTGTTTTTTTTTTTTTTAATGTTAGCTGGGGCAGGATTTGGAGTTGCTTATTTAGCTGGGTTGCTCTTCATAGCATTTGACGCTTTCATGGAGTCTTCATCTCTGTGAGCATAAACAAGTATCCTCTCATCAATACTTACATGGCTTGCTTACTTAACGGTTGTTCGGCATTGAGTTGTCATGAGCATGATTTTGCATAACGAGTTAGAACTTTGTTGCACCCTCTTCATCGCGGCCATGCATGGCAGGAAGAAAGCTCGGCGAGGGTCCCTGCAAGTGTGGGGCTCCTTGGGGCGTTTCTGCAAGTAGACTAGAGATGCACGTGGGCGAGCAATGGGAGTAATGTTCTGTAGCCAGCGACCTTAGTTTGCCCATCATGGTGTTCCTCTGAGCTCTCTGATCCTCCGCCCAGCGCGGGAGCATCTGGAGCTGCTCCCAGGCCTGTGGGCTCCCCACTGCAGAGTACACGGATTTATTGCTTTAACAAGGGAAACTCCTTCCTTTGTGCTCTGCTGCCACCGTCTTCCTGCTCCTCAAGACCATACGAGCTACGTTGTCCTTGTCGTGCCACGCGGGCCGTGTCCTGGGTCAAGGTTTCTGTCTGGGAAAGACCTCAGCCATCTGGGGCTGTGGGTGAAGTACACCCTCGGACCTGTCAGTCTCGCAGGTGGTAGTAACTTTACTGTGCTGCTGTCCTGTTCGTTTGGAAAAGAACCTCGTCTTTCTCTGGCTTTTCTTCACTTTATGATTATTGTTGTAAAGGATTTGATTTTGATGCACATTTTCATATTCATTTTTAAAGCTCCGTGGAAAACAAGCTGTGTAAAGCCGTGAATAATGCACATGACATATGCTGCCTGTCTGGCGGAGGGAGCTGAGGAGCCTGACAGGAGAAGTTACCGTTTTTGGGGCTGGACACTGGTGCGGGCTGGGTACGAGGCTCAGCGCCGGGCTGCAGGCAGCAGTTACTGGGAGCCGGAGGCCGAAGCACGAGGAGGGGTTCAGCGCTGCTCTAGCGGCGACGCTGGCTGGATGGGGCACGCGGGTGCGCTCGGAGCTGGCCCGAGCGGGAGTGAAAACAGATATAACATGGTGTTAACATCCTTTGTAAGCAAATAAATAACCAAAACCCTCCTTTCTAAATCACAATATTTTAATGGCTTTCCTACCTAGCAAAGTAATTCTGTTATCATTTGTCCCTTTCCCCGTGGGAAAATATCTTATTCCAGGAATGCTCCAGGGAGTCCTTTCCAATATTCCTGTTCGATCGGCCCATGCGTCTGTCGGCCAAACGCCCTCCAAATGCAGCCTCCTTACCCCAAACCCTTGTCCCACAGCCTTCCCTCCGTCCCCAGCAGGAACGCGGCCCCCCGAGCGCCGTTCGGTTCGGCAGGGTCCCGCGGCCGCCCGGCAGCGCGGGCAAAGTCGCTGACCTAACGCGCTCGCACCTGGCAAACCCCGGAGGGCCAGAGAGCAGGGCGGCACGGTGCTGCGGGCAGGGAAACGCTAGCGGAGGCAGCGCTGCGGGCGCCGCCGTGGCAGTGCGTGGTGGCTGTTTGCACAGCTCTGCTCAATTTTCTTCGTTGGACGTGGAGTTAATAACTGCTCTCTGTTTCCCTTGTTCTGTGTGGTTGTTACTTAGCAGTACCGGCAAGCTTCAGCCTGATGGTTTGTTTTTGTTTTTGTTTTTTTTTTGTGGTAGCTGTTGCAAAAATACTTAAAAGTATGAAACTCTCTCGTAAAACTGCTTTGTTTCTTCAAAGCAGGTAAAAAAGATTATATCCAAATATGCTGAAGCTTGGCTGTTATTAATAATTTCATGAAGACAGCAAAATACAGCCCAGTGATTAACTCTGTGAGAAGATTAAATTCTTTCTTGTGGGAAACGAAAATTTGAAGTCAGGTTTGGTTAAAATAAATCAAAAAAATCCCATCTTCAAGAATCAAATGCTGACACCCCCAAATTGGGTCGTGACTTCCGTTTCTCGTTGTGAAAGAGAAACAGGTTCAGTCAAAACTGCCGTTTTTCTGACCAAGGCTGGCACGGGAAGAGCGCTTTGCGAGCCGGCCGGAGGAGGTGCATGGCCCCGGTGAGGCTGGCAGTGCCGCCGGAGCGGCCGCCCTGCTCCGGTTCCCGGCGGGATGCTGCTCTTCCCCGGCGGAGGCAGCGGCGCCACGGCCACGGGGCAGCGGCGATTTCACATGCGTTAGCGAGTGAAACGGGCTGCCCTTCGGCTGTATTAACGGGTAGCCAGTTTTGACGTTTTCATCTCCAACAAGTCCGGTTGTTGTTTTCGGAGAAGATGGAAATCTGGTTTTCGTCAAGCTGAGCTTTCCTAGCGCCGTCTTTTCTTTTGCGTCTCGTGCAGCAGGGGTGTGCATTGCTAGTTCGGTGGAGCTGAGCGTTCAAAAAAATGCAGCGAGCTCCTTTAGTCTCTCAGGCAACTGCAAGAATAACTCCATCAAGAATAAACCTGCAAACAAGGACCGGAAAACAGAACGGAACTGAAATACATTGGTTTAAATAGCCTTGTAAAGTTATTTCCTCCCTCTCTGCCTTTTCAAAGCCTGTAATGATGTGCTCTGATTCTTAAGCATAAATCCTGACTTGTATAAATTCAGAGATTTCATCTGTATAGATCTGCAAATTGCTGAGATATTAATACCTGCATATTTTTATGGCACATTCTTAAGTCTATAGGTAAAAGGTTTCTGAATAAAAGTCTTAAAATTACCTTATGAATTATTAACTATTCCCTATATTACCTTTGAATTATAAAAGCATTGAGAAATGGAAAGGAGCATTGAAAAGCATCAGTCTCAGGTTCTTTAAAAATGTAATACTAATCATTTGAGCAGTGTACAAATCTTTTATTAACGATAAAGAGGAAGCCATACTTTTTTATTAACTTGAGGATATGTTCAATCCACATGATTAAAAATCTCATTACTAACTCAAGTCAGGAAAGTGATTTATTACTGAAACAAAATAGAAGGCATTCTGCTGCCCATAACTGTATTTATTGTTAAGTTTTTTATCTACTTTTGTGTATTAAGTATTTCTAAGGGTGGATTCGATTTTTCTGAGAATTACAGGTTTTCACTGCAGTCTGCAACTGAGCTATTACTTTAGGAAAAAATGCTTGAACCAAACTTATAGGTACCAAGACATAAATTTTTGCATTAGTAAATTAAGGTGAAAGTTACTCTATCTGACTAGAAAATAGCATATGCAAAAATTCAGGATTTTATAAGAAAGAACAAAAATTAAGCCCATGCTTTTTGATAAACACAGAGACTAATAAGATGTTAATATTGTAAAGTGAGCATCTAACTGTAGATGTTTTTAGGGATTCTTCATATATCAGTTATACCGACATTTATTTTCTTGATCAATATAGCGTAGATGAACTGTTTAAAAAGAGCCCTTGAAGTGAAATCTCAGTTTGCAGTGATGAAAAATGATCAACTCAATGACTTCATTTCCATAAATACTATCTGACTTGGGAAGATATATCTAGAAAATATATATAACATGTTTGTCCTTACCATGCCTTAAGCAGGTCAGTTATTTTGTGTAAGTGGTAGGAAGCTATATGGGTATCTTGCGCTTGAGTAAATGTCTTAAAATATTGAATTATGCCCAACATAAGCTCCAATACTATTTATGTTACATGCTACAATGTAACAGGGAGATAATACTGCATTTTCGTATGTCGTAGCAGCTGTGGAAAAACTGGGTTATACACACTTGCATATAAAGACAAGACATTAAATGATGCCATCAATTCCTGCAAGCCAGCAGAAATAGCTTTTCTCTTCCTAATAGCCATGCCTGGATGGCTCCCAAGGCTGAGTGCTAGTTTTGCACATCCCACAGGAAGTTTGGATTCTCTCCTACACTGGGGGTGGAAAATGCCTGGTATTATCATGACAGGTGCATTAAGTATTGAAACGTAAACCTTTCACTGATCCTGGGTAACATATGGCCTGCCCTGGGCTTTGCTCCAGAGGCGTGTTTGGGGAGAAATTGCCTATCTTGAGGTAAAGAAACATTTCTGGAAATAGGTTGCTTCAAAAATTTGGCAGCTCTTCAGATGTTCAAAATGTTAAAAGTAGTCAAGAGAGAGATTGAATAGTGGATAGAGGCGAGGAATGAAGTCAAAGGTGCATGATGCTTTGTAAAGGCATGGGAGAAATGTGTTGCACAAACATCATGGCCGTTTAAGGAGGGATTCATGTGACAATTTCCAAAGGTGTGTGATAAATAGTTTTGTTGGACACTTTTATCCATTTTATTTATTCTCAGTTCCCTGTTCTACTTCCACCTAGATTAAGTCAGTGATAATGCACAGAGCAACTTCAGATTCCACTCAGTAATTTCAAAACTTCAGATATTTAAAACATAATTGAATAGAATATTTCCAGTTTCTCCACTTAAAGGCTTATCTTGAAGATCTCAAGAAAGATCCAATGGAAAATATTATGTTTGTGAGGTGCAGAAGTGCTAACAAACCTGAATGGACTTTTTCCAGAGGGTTAAACAGAGAAAGCTGTTTCTAGTGAAAGAGGAAAATTTCCAGTTTCCCAGTAAGACCTAGCAGTCACTTCAGGAGGCACGGGACTGTTGGCATGCCCCATAGGCTTCGGATATGGGCAGGAGAAGCTAGCATCTGCCCTAAATATGCTATGTAGCTGTATCCTCAATTTGAGAAGTCTCAGCATATTAGAAATTGTAGGAAATATTGGTGGGGTTCGTAATTCTGTTTGTGCTTGACCTCCGCTAATCAAACTAAATGACTTTATGAGGAATGGCAGAATGAGAAAAATGCCACCAAACCATCTTTTAAAAATCTCACTTAAATATATCTCCAGTGTGGTTTTTATTGTCATAGTTTTGGCAGTTGAGGGAGGATCATCAAGAGAACAAGAACTTATTTTCTCTGGAAAATCTGCTTTTCTTTCTTTTTTCCTCCTATGTTTGCACATAAGTGTTGTTATGTTTTCATTTCAATCTGGAAGGTACAATCTTCATCTGAAATCTTTATGTTGTAGCTTTATGAAACAGCATCAAAGCTGGTGATAATGAACACATTAAGCATCTTCTGATGATTAGCATGATACTTTTAAGATCTTATTTTATCACCTGGGTGTAGGACGGATGAGTTTCCTTATGTAAATCCAGTACACACCAACATCTGCTTAGTCTGAATGCTTCCTGGATTTCTCCTGATTTCAAAGGGTGAGTTTACATTAGGGTTGGGGGTGGATTGTCCACATTGGTGTGCTCTGTTTTGCGCCTTGGAGCAGTCACGAAGTGGGTGAACTACGTTCCTTTCAGAGGAAACTCGGCAAGCAGATGCCCTCCTGGGTATGCCTCATGTGCTCTAACCGAAGTAGGCATCCGGTCGGCGGGAATCGCTGGAGCTAGAGCTGTTCCGCAGTAGAAAACCCCCCTGTAATGGGTGTAGTGGAGAAGTCAGGTCCTTGGCACCAACTATTTTGCTCCTCTGAGACACTCTTGTTGGCCACCGGTACTCGCTAATGTAGACAGAGCTAAAGTTGTTCCTCGTGTCACATATTGTGAATGACAAAGCATGAATGAGACAAGATGAATTTCAAATACATCAGCGTACACGCTAAATGGCGTAACTGCTCACTTCTGAGCTTATGTGATTTTTATTTTTTAAGTGTTGACACTCAGCACTATGGCTGGTGTCTAATTAAAATTTGCTCAAAATATTCTATTCTGGATTTCATCTGCTAGATTCTGATTTTTCTCTTCAGAAATCATTGATAAGTTTATATTAATGATTTTGCTTGAGCTTATCTCTTAATTTATTTTAACTCTATTGTATTGGAACTGTATTGTAATTTATTTTTAAATATTATTGAAAGACCTGTTTGATTTTGAAAATCTGTGAAAAACCCAGGCGCTTCAAAAGGAATAGAAAAAATGCATTGCTAAATCTGAACCCAAATAGTATGTCTAACTTACTACTATCAAAGTGATAAGTTTGGATTGGGATCTAATTTATGGCTTATATACATTGTGAGATCTCTGTGTCTCTCCTACCATAGAATACCAAGAATACTTCAATGATTTGACATTGCTTTCAAAAAGTACAATTATAATATATTCCGTAGAAGAGTTATGTATCACACTAGTCCTTTGTTATAGACAGCAATAAATTTGACACAGCTTGGTTCAGAGCTGCGTATTTGACTTTTTTCAAAATCTTGTCTGATAAGACTTGTAATGTATTAAAAAGAGGCTCAGCTATCAGAACAGTGCTATAATTGTATTTACTTATGTAGCTGTGCATTTATTTATGTAGATGTGCATGCACATATACACAAGCACATATTTTATATGTAGAGGTAGGTAAGTATAAAAAGTTTTCAGATATGAGGTCGTAAGTGTTAGTGAGAATGCTGGAATAGCTGCGGGCCAGAAGAAGTGTAACTAAGGTACGTGTGTGATAACTCCAGAAATACCACAGTGATCCTAAAGAGAGCTATGAAGAAGAACTTGATGCTGAGAGGCAATTAAAATATGTTTTTTTTGGTAAAGTTTATATTGTGCTTTAACTGAGCACTGGAGACAAGATCTGGCCCCTTTGCGGTGGCTGTTGCATGTTATGAGAAGGCCTTTTTCTTCAGCTGTTACCTGTTGGCTTCTCAGGTATCTTTGTGTCTTCTTCAGGCTGGCCTTTTAGGTCTTGAGCTGAGCCCTGAGGCTATGAACGGTTCTTTTTTGACTTCATCCCACACCAGTGCGATGCTCCTCTGGAACCAGGTTAGAGAAAACTGAAGAATGAAAGAAAAAAGTAAAATTATTGGTAGATAATGTGTATAACATCCTGTACTGCGTTGTGTCTTTCTCCCAGGTTCTTCATGTGTAACTTGTCGTTTAGGGTACAAATGCTGGCGTATGTTTATCTGCTGTTGTATAAAGCAAGCCTACGCCAGTGGGGTGCGAATCTGGACTGCAAAAGGCCTCCATGTTCAAAAGCATTTAAACGTGTATGCAGATAAGGACTCCTGTGGAGAGTCTAACCAGATTAAGTAGCTAAGTCCTGTTGATTTCTTATGGAAAAGCGCGCTTTACATCTGATATTACTTATCTGCATTAGCTGGAGGCTAAACGCTGTTCAAATTTATCACTGTTTAATGTATTTGAAATACTAACGCCTTCTGCTTGCAAATATTCTCAGGTAGCTTTTGAATATAAGAATTTGTTTAATTGTCCAGATTCTCTTTACCAACACTTTTTTCCTCTCTAGTTTAATATTTGGGCTAGAGAAAGCATGAGAGAGAGATTTTTGTTTCTCTTTGTTGGTATGTAGCTGACAGGAAGGAGAGAAAAACTAGTAGCCCGGTAGTCAGGATGTTCTCCACAGCTGGGGAGGGTCTTTCTTGTCGGGCTCAGGACTGAACTGGTGTAAAAAGAAAAAAAAAAGTCGTAAACATAGGACTTTTCATTAAACAGAACTGTTTATTTAGCCAGCCAAGCACAAAGCTTGTATCACGCTGCCTCCCAGGTCCCAGCCTGTTTGGTTGCCCAGCCCTGCTAGGGCAGATGCTGTTTCGCAGCGTGGCAACCTATGCTGCTGCCTGGGACTGGACCTCTGCCGTTTAGGGATGACCGCGCCACTTTTAGGAATCCCACAACCTTCCAGACAGCTGACATTTTAGGAATTTCCCAGGAATTAATGGATTAGATAATGGATTTGCTACCTTCAAAGCGGCATCGTGTTTTGACAGTTGGAGTCAGATTCATCACACATCTAAGACAATTTAAGAATACGTTTGCTTAAAAATACACATTTTTGGAACAAAACAAACGAAAAAAGAAATAGTAATGCACACTGCTAATATTATATGTAGCAATAAACTCTGCTTTGTGTGCTCCTAGCTTCGATGCAGGCTAGTTTGCTCTGCTTTCTGCGTGAGGGCTGAGAAGGCCAAGAGAACTGTCTTCTACTGGTTCCACAGGATGTTTACTAGGATGCTTCAGAAACCAGGGACCTGATTCGGCCATGACTTACCCTAGTGTTATTAGGTGATTCCTTCGTATTCCTTTGGTGATATTACCTCGGTGTAAAGTTGCAGGAGAAGCAGACTCAGTGAAGAATAATGAATATTACATGTAGGTTTAGAGCCCTCTGGCAGCAGTCTTACTACCATGTTCTAACGCTTGATGTAACAGAACATCCCATATGTATTATTTACATCTGATATTAGGCCCCCTCTGCCAATGCCAGTGACTGCAACCCAGGGGTTTTATTAGCATCAGATACGCTATTTATTTTGAAGAAATACCATGTAATGCTTGAAGCTACAAAATCAGTTTTGAAATAAATAGATCTTAATATCAGATAAATGATGGATAAAGATAAAGTTCAGACTGGCTCCCTGATAGATCAAGGCAAACTTTCTGCTGGAGATTAAATGTTAATGCAGCACAGCAGGGATTTTTTAGGATATCGCCCCTAATCTCTGTAATGCAGATGAGTCATCCGCTGGACTTCTGGAGTCTCATTGCTGAGGTTGCCTGGTCTTTGGGATATTTCAGCTCTTCATGTGTTTACTTAAATACACTTATCTCTTTTTCTTGTTCAGATAGTCTCAAAAACATTAATTGATTATACTAATTGCTAAGGCTGGAAGGTTAGGTAAGGCTTAAAAGAACAGTCATACTCTGAAATAGCATGGGCACAGCAATCGCCGTGTGGAGGTTGCAGAGTCAAATGGGGGCTGTTGAGTTGATCTGGAAAAAGCACATAAATGTTCCGCAGGCCCCCCAAAGTCTTTCTGTATTTGTGGGAGCTAATGTTTTCAATCTGGTTTTAAATGTGTCTTTTTTTTTTTTCCATGAATGACTGTGAAGGTGTATGATTTTGCTATTGATGTTCATTGTTATTCCTACTGATCCTATTGATAGGTATTTCAGCACAATTTTTGATGTAAGCCACCTAGGCAAATTAAGTTTATATCCAAATAAAACAAGAAGTGCAATAGCAGGAGGCAATATGGGAAAAGCCAGAATGTGGCAATGATTAAGTCCTGTTCCTGAATGTGCACATATGTTTGGCTATAAGTGCTGCATGAATGCATTTACAGGTTTGTACCTGGGGCTTATGTGATAACTTTTCCTCTGGAAAACACTCTTCACAAAATCAAAAATTCCCCTGGGCAGGCAGCTGGCAATCCCAAAATATTGGGGTGTTTGATTCTCTTGAGACGCTTTGCTGCTTTGGTTTTGCTCCTCTCTTCCTGCCCTTCGCAGGCAATGCACACATTTCCCTGGCGGTGCGAGAAAGCTGGCCTCGCTGCAAGGTTTTGCTAGCGTAGCTGTGCCGACTCCAGTCATGAAAAATTCCTGCCCCTGGATGATACCACTGTGCAAAAGCCCATGATGTGGATGTGGCTACCCTGACAGAGGAGCTCTTGTTTGCTTCACTTTTGTTGCTGAAAGCTGATGTTACGAGGCCAGCAGAAAAAGTCCTTCCATAAGCATATGCTGCTGCTGCTTCTTTAGGGGCTCCGTATATGTAGCTATAGGAGTGTACAGAGACTTCCTTGTGTAGGTGAGGCATAATTTATATAGTAAGTATATTTTTCTAGAAGTGTTGCAGGTGAACTTAGTAAAAGTATAGTTTTGCTTACGCTGGTATTTTTTGATTGTATCATTTTTTATCTCTTATATTGCTGCTGAGGCCAATTATTTCTTGATCCATAGACGTACGTGTGTTGTTGTAAATTCAAAGTAGCTTAATTTCATACAGGAGAATGCAACTTGGGCATCGTTTCTGTTCTCTGCTATGGCTCCCCCAGACAAGAAAGTACATCTTCAAGTTTAGTGATGAATATGCTCTTCTCTGTGACAGCTAGAAGCCCATGCACACTGAGTAACAGCATAATGTCTTGGGAAAGGGTTAGAAGAAGGACTTGGGATAGTATGATGCAGGCCAAAGCAGTTCTTCTGCTTCTGTTCTGGCTGTTAATTTCTTTGTTTTTTTAATTAATTCATTTGGTTTTAGCACATAGGAAGACTGCTGCCCACTGAGCTTCAGCTAAGCAGTTGGGTTGTGCTTTACTTCCCATATGCTCCAGGCTAATTAGGACGTTCCTGTTTGGTGTCCCTCAGTGCCGGCACCCTGCTCACCAGCGCAGGACTGGGAGCACATCATTAAGAAAGCACGGTGCAATGCAAGCTGCTGATTTGCTTTGGTCTCTGCTGGAAAATTGAAATTGTACATACTTAGGAAGTGCTTTACAAAGTTGATTATGTGGCCTGACAGAGCTTGGATATCTAACTGTTGCTTTTCAGAGGAAAAAGCTTGCATTTCCAGTCAAAATACCCCCTCATCTTAGAAGAGAGAGAGGGATTCGCTTCCAGGCAGGCAGTTCAGACAGAGCAAGAGGGCTTCGGGCAGGTGGGCTCTTCCATGGCTGTGCATCGTGGAAAAACATGTGTCCCCACAGCCACGGGGAAAAGCAGGAGTATTTTTAACAGGGGTTAAACAGCACGTGTTAAAATCCTAGCGTTGAAAATACAAGTTGCAATTACTAATGTGTCAGCAGGTTGAGATAAATCCTAGGTTAGAGTTAGCACTGCAGAAATATGGTATGTTGTCAGTGCATTGTTTGCCAGGAGGGAAAAAAAAGAACAAAACTGAAATGAATTCTGTGTCCATGCCTTTGTCTGGCAAATTTTGTTAGTAGCAAGTGGGACAAATTCTCCAGCTGTGTAAACGGTGCTTCTTGAGTAAAAGGAGCCACATTCCCGTATGCCAGGAGAGTCTCTCTTTTGCTTCAGGGTGGCAATTCCTAGGCAGAAACAAAAGGGGAGCAGAGCCTACAGCTGAGGTTTTGTTTGCTAGAGGGCTTAAACTACTCTAATTTAAATTCAGAGTGCTGCTTTCTTCCTAGGCTGTGCTGGTGTTTGCTGCGATATGTCCTCTGAAGAGCCAGGGAATTGCAGTGGAGAAAAGTAGATGAGTCACTTGGAGCTTCAGCACGTGAGAGGAGGAAAGTGGAGAGTTAAAAGCAAAACCGAAAGGATAGTTCACTATGGCCTATTCAGCAAGGCTCGGTCCCTGCGAACCGTGCATCAGGGAGGGCATGGCGTTCAGCCCGCCGACCTGGACGGTGGTGGGTTTGGGGCTGCAGCCCCCCGAGGCTGCTGCAAGGCTTCAGCGAAATGCAAAACCCTCCTAGGCTGGTTGCCACGCCAGAAAAGTAGCTGCTAGCTTAAAGGACAGCATGGGGTGGTGCCCTAGGTGCTTCCCATCATACTGGGTGACACTTATCGTATAGAGAGGGTATCATTGCCCCTTCTTTCTGGTTTTAAAATATTAAGGCATGTTAACCATGTGCACGACAAAATGTCTATTAAAACAGCTAAGATACCTGCATGAAAACTAGATTCTCAACACGCAGAGCAAAGGATCTTAGATTTTATAATGAAGGTAATTCCCTTTCCAGCTGTGTGGCTACAAATGGGCGTTGTGGGAGATTTTCTTTTAGGTGCCTGACTCTTATAGTTAAGGGGAGTTCAACATCCTAATGAAATCTGCAATTTTTTTTGTTTGAAATGTTACCTCTTGTCATTAAAATGGTGTGAAATGTTCATGGTAGAGACCCATAGATAGTGTCTGAATCTGTTGTTTGGTATGAGACAGTACTGATAGTTGGGATTAAATAGCTTTATATTACATATTAAGCAAAAATCTGCTTTGGAAGAATATTAAGTAGTTGGACAAAAAGAAGCCCGTGCATGAAAGGTGAGTTGGTAAAATTTCAGTTCTTGAGCTAAAAAAGCAGGAAAGTTTGTGAATCTGGACGAGATCATATCCACATTAAGTAAATATTAGCATTATTATTTTTATGACCTAGTAATGGGGCAAATAGGGAGAACAGGATCTCAGATTCAGTTTGAGATTCCCCAGTCTGAGATAAGAAGAAAAAACATTATTCGAATTTACAGGAAGGGAATGAATAATGCTTTAAACATTGCTCCATCCTTCTTAGAGAGACTGTGTAAACTTAAAGAGTATTGGAAATGACAAGCGAGATTAAAACAGGTCATCTTTTCTAAACACTTGCACAATATCTCCATTTCTATGACACTGTAAGATGGAGAAAGTCTGCTGTTGGCAAGCCATCCAAGGGAAAGCACGTTCTGAAATGAATTGTTCACTGTACGGAAAACACAAATGAATACATTCTTGGAGGGGCTGTGTGAGAGCACACTGTTTACTCATGCTGTTTACAAAAATCTCTTTTCTTTAGAAATGCAAGTCAGCCAAACTGCGGTTTCAAACTCGTGGTCTGGATATCTTCCTGGTTTGTGTAGGCTGTGTGGTAGTCAGTACTACAATCTGCAGTGTTTCAGCTCTGAATGTGCGCTGAAATACTTTCCCTTCTTGTAACTTTTTCCAGCCTTGATCTTGAGTTGACAACTGATTAAGAAGCTGCAGAGGGGAAAGCGTGCTGAGAATGAATATAATAATTTACTGCAGGGAGAAAAAAATCTTACTGTGCTATGACAGGTCAAGTAATAATATTATTAACGATAGGCCGAATTTATATTTACAAACCTTTCCATGGGCTGTTGTGAACTGCATTGAAGAAAAAATGTCTGTGCAGTGTCTCAGCCTGCATGTAACCATGGATGTGGGACTGAGCTGGTTCCATCATAACTTTGATATTTTACTCTCGACTGTGGGACTTTCTAAAATTTTTTCCCCTTTTGTAAGGGTACTTTTCATCATAGAGGCTTTAACTGAAATTCCTTCAGCTGTTTTTCAATTAATTACAGCACATCAGCTATGAACAGCATCGTCCAGGGAATGCCATAGGGTAACCTCTGCTTTCCTTGTGAAAGAACTTTCGCCTTGCAGGTGCTGCAGGTACCTCATTTGTCATATGAAGGGCCTTAGCAACCAGGGAGTTCTCCTGACCTGATAGCAGATAAATGTTGTCTTGATCTTTAGAACAACATTAACTTCTAGAAACTCTGTGAGCAAACTCAGGAAAAGTTGTTGTGTTATAGATGTATAGTTGTGGAAAGCATAGCATTAAAAAAGGCCAGAGAATATCAGCAAAAGAGATATATTCTTCATTATAAATTATATCAAGCTCTCTTAAGAAAGCAAATTAAATTGCAGTTAACCAAAGAATACAGATAACAGTATTAAGCACAATAGAACATTTTAATTACTATGAAAAACAAATGTACGTGTCTGTAACTGTAATTAGAGGAGGGCTGTATTTACTGTGCATTAGTGTGACTTGCATGTCTGCAGTACGGTAATTGACCTAATTCATCACTTGTTTCTGACTTGCCATTATGGTTATTGTGAAGCTGCGCAAGGAGAAAGGAATTCAGCATTTAGATGCAGCCTGTTTGGCAGGTCATCTGACCACTGCTGGAGCAGAGCTGTCGTGCGTTTCCATCCGCCAAGCTTCAGGGTTGCAGTTGTGCACTAGGTAACGTTTTCCCGATTGCCTTGGTTCTCCCCCATAGCTATCAGTGTGTTTTCTGGGTGCCTTCATATATGTCCTGCTAACAATATCTCATCTCTAGCTCTACATCCCTCCCTGTGGGATCTGGGGTGTGATTGTCTCAGGGGCTGTCCTGGTGGTTAGGAGACAAAGCAACGCGGTCCTTCTTCAGCCAGGATGGAGGCGTCGAACCTTGTCCTCGTGGCAGTGCACAGGGGAGATGGAGAGTGGCGTGCAGGACTGAACGGGAAGCACCCAGCAATGGAGAGGCTGAGCTCATTTCTAAGATCTAGTTCTTGCACGGTTTTCTCCTCTAGCCTCAGTATGCTCAATTACAGTAATACAGCCTTCAAATGTGTTAAAGGCTACTGGAAGAAGAAGAATCTGTTCTCTGTACCCATTGTGGAGAGGGGAAGAGTAATGATCTTAAAAACCGCAACCATAGGTTAAAAATGAGGGAATAGTTTCTAATACTAAGGTAGATAAGTACTGGAACAGATTCCCTACAGAGACAGTGGAAAGTTCTTCCCTGGGAGTCTCAGGACAAGGTAAGGACATATGTTGAGCCTTCCTTGGAATCGGTGAGCGCACCCAGTCATCTTTGGTGGTCTCCTGCAGGCGGGTTCCTGTGACTCCCGGGTGGACAAAATCCCTGCTTTTGTGGGGTATATGGAAGAGAGAAACCTGCCCTGGTGATTCCCTAGGGAAATTGCCCTTGAGCAGGCAACATAACTGATGCAATGGGTTCATGCGTGGTCGCTCCTGACCTCTCTAAGAGTAAGAAGTGGAACCATGTGGGAAATGATTCTTCTTTGGTGAGCCTGCATGGGTGCCAGGCCTTATGAGGTGCTGTTAACGGGAAAGCTTTACATCATCCCCAGATGGTTTACAGTGAAATTGGAGGTCTAACCAAATCCTGGTCTGTCCCCGGATTAAGAACAAGTATGAAGCAGTAATAGAGACTTCTCTTTTTCCGATCCTCTTGAATACATTTTCAAGCATAGTTTATTTGAAGCTGTAGTGGCAAGTAACAATGCTTCTTTTGTAAAAAGTACTAGAAAGTAGGGAGCTAATCGGTTATCACCCATGACTTTATACTGTTGTGGTAGGGCAGTAAGGTGGTAAAAGACAGCACACTTTCTGCTTTGTCCTTTAAGGTAAAGACTGAACAGTTGTAAATAAAGTGGAACAAAACAAGCTAGAATAGCTGCTAGTTAATATTTAATGAGCAGGATTGGTTTGAAGGCACATTCCAGAGATGCCCCTGCTGATTGTATTTAAGCAATAAAATGCAACAGGCAGTGATTTGCTAGGTGATTACAGCAGTCCTCATGTGATGTTATAATGCACAGGACTGAAGGCTGAGTGACTTGTATCACTGGAGGACTGCAATAATCTCCTAAAAAATCATTGCCTGGTATTAGGGGATGAACTTTGCATTAAAACCACCAAAAAAATAAGTAAAACAGGTAGACCCATCAATTTACTGAGGATTTCTGACAGAAGCATGACTTAATTGGCAACCAGTGAGAAATCACTGTTTAAACAGAAGTTACAGTAAGATTTATATTGTATGAAGGATAGTTTATAGTTATTTTATAACTGAGTGATATATTTTGTTTTTCCTTTGACCATTTTTAAATTATGAATAAGTACCTTAATTGTGATTTCCTTTTTTTCAACAGAGTGATATTAGGATGCTGACTTGTCAGCTTTAAAGTAAATATAAACAGATTTCATACCCATTTCTTAAAAAAAAGATTTAGCACTAAAATAATTCTTTTCCATGCAAAAAAACCATAAGGGGGTTAAGATGATATATTGCATGTGAGCCTGCTAAAACAGTTCAAAAGTAATAAGTGATCCTGAGAAAACCAGAGCGCTCTGTTGTCATTCAAAGGGGCCCATGCCAGAAGCAGTATTTGCCTCCTATAGCTCTTGCAGGGCTGTACTTGTGCACACAGGTTTTCCAGTAGGGTTTAGCTGGGAAGACAAACAAGAACGGACCTTTGTAGTAGTTGTGAGGACACTGAAGAGTATCGAGGCCTTTTTACTACTTTGCAGATGATTATTCTCTCGCAGCAAAGGGCGACTGACCCAAAGGATTAATTGGTAATTCTGCGCCAGTGCAGAAGGTGGTGTCTGGCTAGACGAGCTTGCTGAGAGCTCGAGCAATGTGTGCTCAGTAACAGAGCAGAGCTGTGTTACAAAGAACAGTACGGACCTCGGAGAAAAACCGCTCAGCACCAGAAAGCAAAGGATGGGGCATAACTCAGAACAAAAGATTTTGCTCCTTAAGCCTCTCCTCAGTACTGAAGAATGTTTGCTAGTTATCCAGCTGGGTTAGCAATAACACCATTCCTCGGTATACATGCCCAAGATTTACTTTTATTTTCACTGATTCTCTGTTTTCATTGCTAAATGTCTTGATTTTCTTAAGTGCAGAGAAAGCTGCCAGCTGTCTTGGGACATCACCCTGAGCCATGGAAATCTGAATGATTCATTAGCCTCCAAAGAGTGAGCTCAAAGCTTGAAACCTGTTTCAGATTCTTAGTAAAAGACGCAGATTAGGAGGGGTCTCAGTTTCCATCTCCCAGCTAGCTGCCAGACTTCTCTTCTCCACTCCTCTGGTTCTTATGCCCCTATTCAACATAATGCATTAAGTAACATGACTAATATTTGTCATGTGTTATTTGTCCTTTCAGGCCTCTACAGAGGGGGAAATATGTGCATTGTTTTAGTATATTTTTTTTAATTTATGGAACTATATATTTGTTAGAGGTAGTAAGAACACATGATAGTATGGTTTGGGTCTGGCATGGTCTTTACTTCCCAAGAGGGTTCATTCCAGTCCTGGGCTATTTGCAAGAAAACTTCATTCTGGTGACTGATAGAATGAGCTCTGTCTTTCCTCCTAGTGGGGTTATGGCTATATGAGCAAGTAGTGTGGCACAGGGGGAGCATGACTGTAGAGCAAGACCGTTGCTTCCGAGAACCTGTGGTCCACGCTTGGTGGGTTTTTACTCCAGACCAGCTGCAGTCCGGTCCCCAGTTGATCGCCCTTTAGCAGTCGGAGTGCGCTTGGGGTGTTCCCAGGGTGTATCTTTCGGTTTTGCTTTCTCCAGAAGGAATCCAACTCCGCAAGAGTGAGCCCAAGCGCAGGGAGGAGGGAAGGCTGCATGAAAGCCTGCTGCTTGTCTGAACTAGACGTGTAGTGTGGATGTGCCCCCCAAAACGTAGTTGAGCAGAGGAACGAAGCCTGGGAAAAAATCTAACTGCTTACCAGGCGGATGAGCGCTGTGCTAAAAGGAGTCGTTGCCACTGAGAAACTTTTCACTGGGTATTACTTGGCAAATATAGTCCTGCTATTTTATTGCACTGCAAATAGGAGAGAGAGTCACAGCACCAGTAAACCCTTGCCACGTATGCTTTCTGTTGCAGTCTCCCGTTCTGCTCTCTCGTTAACTCGTAGACATTGACCTCTCTACACAGCGTTCATGAACCAGCGTATGTCTTAATGTGCCTTCTGTGCAAATTATTTTTGTTAGTTCAGCATGTCTCTAATAATCGGTCTCTATAATTTGGTTTGCTACATTCATTGATTGCCCCAAATATGATTTTGCAATGCAAAGATCCCCTAGTCATAACTACAGAAATGACAGGCAGTACTTTTTGTAATCTCCGTATTTGACGCATGAAAGAAGGCTAAATTCCTGTTTGAATAAACAACATAATAAGGTTATTGAGAATAAGACCATTACTATATAAAATTATGTCTAAGTGGCAGATATAATTAACATTGGATTGTAATTACACTAATTACAAGTCACATTAAGATACTCCAGTAATGACAAAGTGAGCACCCTATAATTGAATGGAATAAGCAGGGAAACATGCTGCTCACACTAATTACCTAAATGAGCTAATATGTCTTCAGAGTGACAGTCATGCTCAGTGTTATTACACAGGCAAGACAATTTGGTAAGTCAAAAAAAAAAATTCTAATTTCCTTCCTTCCTTCTCTTCAGGACCTATTTCAAATCATCAGCAGCTTTAGAATTTCTCTCTTGAGCCAAAAATAGAGAGATCCCACGGTTTAGGCCTTTTCTAATTTTGTTCATCAAAATGCAATTTTCAGGGTTACACTGTGATTTTTGAAGTATTCCTGCTGCTTTAAAAGTAAAATTTGGCTTGTTCTGTGTTTATTGGTAAGCTCCTTTGACAAGTCAATCCACTGTGATTTCTTCACTTGTCTGAATTTGAAACAAACAAAATAATGTAACTTAAGCTCAGCACGCTCTACGGCATAAAGCATACTTATTTCCTTGGCTCCAGAGTAACAAATATGGCTTATAACAGTCTGGCTCCAGTTGTGCCCTTGAGAGTGGTAAAATTTGAATTATTCAAGGCAATTAGTGGGAGCATTGCAGTGGAACTCAAATTTCAACCCTAGCTTCTAAGAATAAAAACTAATATAAGAATAGGAATTCTACATATTGTGGAAAAAATGCATATTACTTTTTTTCTTTAAACACCTCCAGCTGTCTGAGGCTCTGAGTTGGGAGGAAAAAGAACATAACAATTTAAAATAGTTTGCTAAGACAAACAAAGCCAATGCACTTCATCAGATTGTCTATACTTTAACCTTATCTGCATGCTTTATTATTATTATTATTTTTTACTTTACGTGTGGTTTGATTTTTAGGGACCCAATGGACCAATAATTCTCATCCTTCTGGTGATAGCCAAAAATGAGAAGCATATGGTTTCTTAGCAATATTTCTGCATTCTGTTGTTTATTTTTATCTCAGGGCGTAGGAGGTTCACTCACAGAGCAATTCAATGCTAGCACTTTGATGAACTCTTTTCCTGTCACCAGGGAAGCCACGAGTCTTAAGGAAGCATTTGATAGAGAATGAGGAGATAGTTCAGTGGGATGTTGTCCTCAAATATAAAGATAAGGCGTAACTGCTTATTGGAAAAGTAACGTATGGGTGTCTTGGCGGCTCATCCTCCCCTGTAGAGAGTGAAGAGGACAAAGAGAGTGCCTGAGCCTTGGAAGGAAGGTCAGACTGCGGGAAGAAAAACACGGCAAGGTTGGGAGAGGCAACTGATAGGATGAAGAAGATGCAGAAGTAATACTGTTTTCTGAGGTTAAGAGGAGGTATGGGAGATTTGCAGTGTTCATATCCTTGAAAGGCAGTTTTTCAGTGGAACGGAAGAAATCCAAGAGGTGGGAAGTGGAGGGAGGCAGTCTGAAAGGCAATTAGGGGGTAGGCACGCCAGAGAGGGACGGGAAACCATCTTCAGGGAACTCTGAAATAAGGAGAAAAAGGGACACCAGGCAATGGGATGGGCATGGCCAGCACCAAGGAGGACTTTTTAAGATGGCAGAGGCTAAATACGTGTTTATATCATGAGGGGAAGGAAGAGGAGAACAAAATGTTAAGGGTATGTGCAAGGAGGAGAGAAGAAATGAGGGATCAGGAGGAGGATTAGGAGAGGGGCTGGAATGGGGCAGGATCATTGAGGAAATCAGAGAGTTCGAGGAAGAGAAGGAAACTTTATATTTCTTTCCTTTGGCTTTAAAGAGACTATGCAGAATGAGCTCTGTTACAGACATCTGTATTCTAGACAGTGAAAATTTTATTTGGCCTACAAAGAATCACCAATTTGAGGGAGTCCTGAATCATCCTTTATTATTCTTAAGGGTTTGAAAAGGAAGTAAAGGAAAACGTCATAGGGCTGCTTAAGCCTTTCATCTGGAGTACACCTGGGTTCTTTGTCACCTTATTCCTGATTATTTATTCCTTTAGGGATTTAATTAATATTAGAAATATGTAACTCCTTCCTTGTGGAAGTGTCAAAGTTGACAAAGGTTTTAACACTCCACACTATCTATGATTTTGGCTAGTCATGTATAATCAACTATATAAAAAAAAGAATAAAATTATGTCTGAATTTATGCTAGGAGGAGTTAGGCTGATTCGTTAATCTGCTGCAAGCACGATGCAGATATATGTTCTGCATCTTGCAAAATGACATTCTTTATATAGATCAATTCCTTATTTGAATAAATAAATTAACAATTTTTGCCAAAATGCATAAATCCATTAATAAAAAGATCTCCAGTAACCAAAGTCTTTAGATTGAAAGTATTATCCAAAAAAGTTACCTGAGAATTTAAATTCCACAGAAAATTGTGATTTAAATTCACAAAACTATCAAATGAATAATTTTAACAGATTCTCAGCTCTTCTTAAACAGATGACTGTGTGTTTGCAACTGAATGTTTGATAAATGAAAAGAGACAAAATGTTCTACTTTTCAGCACATTTTTATCCGCAGCTGGTGCACAGACTGAGACCGAGTGTATGTTAGCTTTAGCTGTGATTTTTCAAGTTGAGGTTTACTATATTTAGTTCTACATATATTTAGAATTGATGGAAGTAAATTTTTTAACTTTCAAAAATGTTGCTGAATGGAGAGACTTTGGTCCGACTGAAAAATATCAGTGCTGCTCCTCGATCCTACATCTTCCTGTCTATGAAGAGTCCTTGGTGCTATGTAGACTTACCGGCTCCGGGGCCCCCAGCCTCACGCTGTGATAGGTTTTCACGGTTCCTAATGGGCATCGTGAAGCAATCATGAGGCACATTTGTTTCCCATACAGACACAGCATCCTACACCCAGATACATTGCGTTTTAGGCACCATGCTTTAATAAGTTTGAAACAGAAGGTGCGCCACCATTTATTAGGATTAGCTATGATACTCGTACGTTTAGGATAAAAAAGATACCTGGGGATTTGCCTAGTCACTTCAATAATAGTTAATGTGTTAGAAAGTATTTAACTTGGCAGATACTTTTAATATATGTTTTTCTAAATGGGTGTTTGCCTAACTAGTGTAATAAAAAAGCCAATTTTATATTCACATTCCTATTCAGTAGGTGTGACTCTGCTTCCACACCTGCTGAAACATACCTTGAGTCAACTCAGTAATTAAGAACATACTTAATTTTATGTACATGCTTTATGTATTCCCTATGAAACATATCCTTTATTTTTGCAGAAATAACTGTTATATACATTCTGCTAATACCTTTCTGTGTGGCTGGGCAGAAGTCTTTCAATATACTGCCTGTGTTCCCAGCTATAAAATGGGGTAGTGTCACATTTCTACCTATTGATTGTGTCCTAATATTGGTATCAATATTGCTAAGGTATTCAGAATTTGGTAAATGCTTTGCAAGTTCTAGTTTGTAAAAACATTATGATAAAGCTGTTGAACAAAAAAAGTTATTTGAATGACTGTTGAATAAACAGCTCAAGGCTCTTGCCATGTTAATTGAAATACCAAAGTTAATATAGTTGTTATTCATAAGAGTAATTAATTCAGTTTGGCAAAAGCATAGTTCACAGCCACTTGAGATAAATAACAATCACTAAAAAAGAGTAACTTTTTCTAATTTGATTATGTCAGCAAAAGCACAGTACTGCTGCTCTGAATAGGAGAAACTAAAGACTCTGTAGCACTTCCATTACAGCTGTCTCTGCCAAGCTCCTATAATAAAGGTGCTAACGCTGCCTTGGGTTGTGTCACCATTTATGGGACAGCCACCCTACAGCAGTGTACTATCTTTCTACTAACACATTGCTCCATCACTTAGCATTGAGATTGGCATAATGTGCCTTATCTGTGGGGTGGTGTAACTGCACTTTTTGTATTGTAAAAATAGAGGGAAACTTTTAGCAGTATCTGTATGTTCACAGAGCTGCTTTCAGCTGGACTTCCACTATGCCTTGTCAAGTAAAGTGTGATCTAATTCTTACACACATCCTTGCTGTAGCTTCAGCGTGCCATTTTATTTTAGGCTGCAGCACACAAGAAGGAAAATGTTAAACTCTGTAGTGAGGGCAGTAAGGGATCTGAAGTTGGTAAAACTCTCATTTCACTGAGGACATAAATTAAGCCGGTGATGGCCAGCAGTCCTTGCCATTGGAGAGCCAGTGCATCTGAACTGCATTTGGCAATATAAACAACAATACTCTCAGTTTACTCTGTAATTAGATCTCTTTGATGAATCACATCTTTCACATGATGCAAATATTTCTGACTTGTAAAGAATATGATACCCAATCAAGAAACAGACTTTTCTGGTTAGCATGGAAAAGGCTAGACATCTGAGAACGAGAAACTTGGGAGATGGTATTTGCTTTGTAAAACAGAAACACTTCAGCAGTACCAAATGTCTTCCCAAACCAGCCCAAATCCTTGATTTAAGAAGTCCGGCTTTTGTTCAAACTTTTCCTGGAGAAGGTGGTGACTCCTGAAAGCTCTGTGATATGAAAGCAATGTGCGGAGAGGTATTAGGCATCTAGTTTCAGGAGCTTTGCCTCGCGGCGTATTAGTCCCTCTTTGGAGCCACAGGGCCTGAAATTCTGTGTTTCTCAGCCAAACACAAGTTTAATATTCCCTTGCTGATGGACATCTGGTCGTATGAGGAAAACGAACCTCAGAGCCTGTGCGTTGCCTGCTCCGCGCTACTGGCGGCAGCGCGGTCGCGGGAGCAGGCTGGCAAGGTGGCCTCTGCCACTGCGGCTGGGTTATCTGTGTTGTTTGTCACTCGCCTCCGTGGACACCAGGTTGAGACACATCGAAACGGAGGGGAGCGAAAACACGATTCAGTTATGGCCCAGTGAAGTGCAAAATGAATTGATGTGCCTCAGTCCTTTCAGAGCCTGCATGGCTCATAATTTATTTTGAAGAAACCTTGTTCAGATTTTAAGCATAAGCAAACAGAACCCATCTGGCGATTTTACTGCTTGTGGACTACAGAAGAGATGAAATGACAGATTTTACAGCTCTGTTATCTCACAATCTGAGAACATTAATAGTTTTTCATTACAAGGAAATACTGACCAGAAAACTGGATTACTTTGGGAATCCACATGAAGGGTAATAGCTGACCAGCTTGTTGATGTGTGGAGTACAAGTCCAATTTAGTAGTTTTAAATTTTGTACTTATAAAAAAGATAAATGACTGTGTGATTAAAACATTCAGCTGATAACTCAGGCTTGGAAGGAGCAGTGGCCAAATTGTTCACTAAATACTTATCCAACTTATTCCAATCTCTCTTGAGGTATTTGAGCCATTTGTGCCAGAGTTGAAGTTGCTTCTTGATAAGCTTAAATATAGAAGACAAGGAGGACTCCTAGTTCCCAAATTCCTTCTCAGTCTGGAAGTGTAATTAACCCCTTCTCTCCATCCCCATCCTGTATGATAGCTTGAATTTGGTCTGATTAGCATCAGTTGTTTATTATGTAACTTCATTTATATAAACTCTCAAAACGCGCCTTGACATGGCCCTGGGCAACCTGATCCAGCTGTTGGATCCATCCATACGATCCATCCCTGTTGGGCAGGGGGCTTGGACCAGATGATCTCCTGAGGTCCCTTCCAAATCCAGTTATTCTGTGATTCTGTGATAAGTATTTTTTTAGTGTAAATCAACTAAAAATAGAAATATTCCCAATGTGATTGGTCTTTTATAACTGAAAGTTTAATGTAGAAATGCTGCAATATTATAAACTTGGAAACCTGCTAAAATGACTACGCTCTAATGCCATAGGTATGTGCTATGAATCAGTACAGGTGAAAATGGCAATTTAGAATGAAAATTAAGAGACTAGGGAAAGTATGTATGAGCTAAAGACATCAAACCTATTGCTAAACAGCAATTGTCACTGCTACTTTTTAATAAAAGTAGTTTGTTTACAGAAAATGGGAGGAAATCTGAAGAAAAGCAGACAAATTGGAAAACCATGATCTTGCTTGTTAGAAACAGTTATTAAGAGTTCTGAAATTATAAACTGAAAAAAAGAGCTGAGATGAATCATGCCATAGGATGTTTCATGTTCTTGTAGCTCATATGCTTCTGTGAAATGAATAAAACAGTGTTATCCGCCATCAGATTTAGAGTAAAGGTGATGGTCAGCATTTTCTGCATTTCCTTATTCATCTTATTCTTGTGAAAAAGATGGGGTTAAGGCTAGAATCATGGTGAATCCTGCAGAAAGATTGCATCAGGTAAGTGCTGGTCAATGTTTACTGCATATCTGAGATGAAGCAAAAAATGATTTCATTGCACCTTCACCGTCTCGAGTCTGGGGCTGGTTGAGGACTTCCTTTCGGGAAAATTGCAAGTAACCTCAGATGCACCTTTCTGCTTATTTTTAATGTAGAGTAACAGTGGATTCCTGTTCTGAGAACATCTGTTTTAGAGGCATCTTGTTTTCCGGTGACCCAAGACATAGGCACATCTCAAGATTTTAATTTTCCTACTATTTTTTATTTCTGTTTTTGTTTTTCTAAAATTCCATCGATGGCTGAAGTTTTAGCAGTAGATTAGTGCTTCTTCTTGCCTATTCTTTTCCTTCCAGTTTCCTCCTGGAGCAGAACGAGGAAATTAAATCCATATAAAGTGGATTTTGACTTTTGACTAGTCTGGAATGAGCTCTAGCTGCCACTCTTCTGTACAATTGTGTTAGCCAGTGGTCTGAGCAGGCTATGAATTCAGTGCAGATGTCAACCGCCCAAGTATGCTTTCTGAAATCTGCTTCAATGGCTTTAGCAATAAACAAGGTAATCTGGTATGTAGCACTTAAAATCATAATTCAGTGATTTCAGTTATTTTAAAATGGTAATACCCAGTCTTGCTCCATAAGTCAGTGTTACCCAGGATGAGAAACTGAGCCCCAGAAGGGTGATGTGACGTGACCAGGCTATTGCTCTTGGCTCAGGAGATCCTCTGAGGTAAACACCTGCCTGTTCCTCAGGCACAGTAAATTCCTGGTGGCAGCTGTTTTGATAGATTTACAATTTAGTGATACTTTTTTCTGTGATGGCCACAAAAGCAACTTTCTGTAGTTCAGTGCTGCCTCTGTGGCTGTGGTTATGGGTTGCTGGTGCTATAGTACACGTCAGTATTCAGAAGTTTCTGGCCAGTTTCTTCTCAATTCCTAAACTTCCTCTTTACTGACAATTTAAAATTTTTGTTTCAGAAATGTATACAATCTCAGAGGCTCATGTAGAAAGAAATGTGGTCAGATTCCATGCTAACTCCAGAAGCTGGCTCTGTGTTGCAGAAGCTAGAAAAGGCTTTTGTTAAATGGGGTTCTGGCTGATGTATATTGTCATCATATTCTGGAGTCCTGGACAGTCTATAATCAGAAATATAAGTTTCAAAATCTAAAATACTTTGGGGATAGAGACTGTCAAAGATGATTTTAGCAAAGATATACAGCATCAGCCTGATAAAGTGAGACAATAGATTCTGTCAGCATGAAGTGAAACACTTATTAGGGCTGCTGCATAAAATGGTACTGGCAGCATCTTCTGTTCTGCCGTGTAATATAGTTTCTTAATTACAACCACAGCTGAAATGACTAGTCTTTGGGAATTGGAATGAGTTCATATAAGCACTTACATTATCAGGAAATATAAATAGTTCATTTATTTGTAGGACAGCTACTATGTTCCTACTATTATTTTTTGATGGACACTTGCACCATATCAATCCACTCAAATTCAAAACTGTTCTTTTGTGCGAGGACTCAATGGCAAAAACACTATAATTTAATTTAGTATAATGTCTTTAAAACAATGATGTTTGTTTCTTAAATGAATATTTTATATGTTGTGTTTAATTAAAATAAAAGTCTGCCACTGATTTAGGAAACACAAAACAGACTTGAGTTCGTATTTATGAAGTGTAACAATATTGGCAAGAAACAACTTATCTTGTTTATGAGACATGCCTCCCATTACTGCTACAGATTGCAGACGTTTTATTGCTGAGCTTTACATGGTTTACAATTCAACAAATGTAGCGAAACTGTCATCATGAAAATAGGCCTATAAATGTAGGTTTTGAGGTTTTTGTTTTTAAGGGTAGTATTTACAGATCAAAATGTGTTTCTGGTAACTCTGCACTCTGGAAGATTTCTTGCTTTTAAATCTGTATAAAGACAGAGCTGTCCTAGGGAACGTTCTTCCAAGTACAAAAGGGACATTGAGGTGAAATTTTGGCATCTATTTCAAAATTACCTATAAATGACAAAGCTTGGCTTGACTCCCTGGAAGGGGGGTTAATTAGTTTGAGAAGAGAGTGACTTTAAAAGATCAAATCCAAGTATTGTCCCTGAATACTGAAATTGTTATCCTCGCTCTTTGGCCGGCAGAGCTGCAGACGTTGACTCTGGCCATCCCTTGGCGGTCAGGGTTTGAGCCTGCGAGCTGAACTTGGGGCAGCCTTTCTGCCGCACCCTGCCGTGCCTTTTACAGGAGTTTGTTCTAGCTATTGAACAGTGCACCCGGGTCAAACTATGACTCAAAACTTTTATATTTTTCATTAAAACATCTGATGACATTAAGCACCTCCAATATCTAGTCGTTTAGTTACAGATGTTTCCATGATACTCGTTACTGTGGAGTATCTGCACTTCAAGAATGATAGTAGCATTGTTAGCCGAAAACTCTGCTGCAAGAAGAGGTAATTAATTAAAGCCAGACCCTGCTGATGCCAGCAGATTTTATTAATTTTTCATGTGAGAAAAGGCGAGGTGAGCAGCGATGTGGATTTGCCTCACTTGCGCCATGCATCCTTGGAAGAACAGTGACTAGGTGATCTTCTTTTTCCAAACGTGGCACATAATAAGTGCAATGCCACCAGTCTGGTGTCAGCTCTTAGTGGTAACTGGATGCTGCTAAACCAGCCAGCTCACTCGGGCGCTGGAGTAAGTTTTTATACAAGATTTTTTTTCTTTTTGTTTCCTCGTATCCAGATTTACTTCATGGAGACAAAATAACAAGGAAGAAAATAGAGTAGGTTCAAGCTAAAAAGGGGTGCAAACTTCTGAACACTGCAGTGCCAAACTGTTCGTTTGAGACCTCATGTCCATCTTCTTGTCAGCTCCTCTCAGTTTCATCCTGACCATGTTCCACACTTCTGGCTTTCCTCGCAAGGTTTTTCAGACTACTCCAAGCCCAGAGATTCATTATCCTCTGACATATTCATTTTTCACATAACAATATTTTGACCAATTTAATCATCTGCATGGAGAGTGTGGAAGTCTTGGCAGCTACTTGGCATACTAAGATAGATTCCCCAAAAGACCAGATACACTTCTGAAATGCTGGAGGAGAAGTGGTGATGCATAATTTGCTTATTAATCATATAGGAGAACAGAGCAGACTAATATGTCTGCTTCTTCCTTGCTTCTCCTCTCCCTTTCCCCAAATTCTTTCTTGTCTGAATATCTGAGTCACTTAGGATAGAAACTTGTGAATCCTTATTTGTATTTATGTGGCTCCATGTCTTCTTTAAAAAGCAAAAGAAAAAGGGTTTCTTAAATGTTATGTTTATTTAGTTTATGTATTTGTGTTTTTTAATGTTATGTACATTAAGTACATACTCAGTACTTTTTCTAACTTTATATAATTTTATGCCTGAACAGTCTAGGTCTTAGCTGTATAAGTAGCGAACAGTTTTTTAGCTGTTACACACTAGTCCCATGTTTTTTTCTTGTTCCCTGGGAAAAAAATAGTTAACTGTGCCCTAAAGCAAATTATGTGATCTTTGTCTTCATTGGTCATTATAACATTGATGCTGTTTTAACACCTAATACTTTAAAATTAGAATATCTTTGCTGAAACAAATAGGATTATTTGAGGTAGTTGGATTCTTCTTGGTAGTAAACCTATGAGAAATTGAGCTTTTATTAGGTAGAGTCAAATGCCTTTTCCATGTGAAATGGGAGGCGGTGTGAAATAACACAGCATGGAGAAAACTAGATATTATGTGTTCTCTGATGTCTATACAGACAACTATGTATCAGTGCAGAAAGTGATTATTCTAACATATTTCATACCCATATGTTTATTCCTCCTTTCTTACAAGATGGCAGCTTGCATGCAATGAAAAAATGTGCAATAGACTTAGATCAGTTGGTGTGGAAATGCAACAAGGTTTTTAAACAGAGGTGATCTTAATATTGGCCTCTATCAGAGCTGAATGCACTTCTACTATGCTTGTTATAAAAATCTTCAGTATTGGGTCTAGCAGATTGGGAAGAAGTGCCCAGAACAGCGTTCTGGACTAAAGACAGACAAGTGGGTCGTTGCCTCTGTCAGGAAAATATAAAGGAAAAAAGGAGGTGAGACTATTGCAAAGACTGACAGGTGCTCTGTAATTTTTATCTTTCTAACTAGTTGTTGCTTGTTGAGCGAGATAGGAAAGCACCAAAAGTTGGAGTGCTGTGCTGAGATTTCTAACCCATCTTAGTTTGGCTCTTGCTAGTGTCAGGGAATGCAAATGCAGTGGAGGTAATAAACATTTTTCAGATATGGATGGGACAAAGTTATTTAGCTTCTGTAGCTGAAGAGGCCATTTTGTGAATATATGAGTTTATGTAGATATTAGTTATCCTTTATGTCAAAATGTGAAGAATATATTTGTAAATATTGTTCATTCACTACAGAAATTGGCTATTTTAATTTACCGTAGGTTATAATAAAGAAGACGGAAAGCCTTAATGCCCAACTGAATGTTGCTGCCCAGTGCTTACCCTCAAACCTGTGAGAAATTTAAAACTTAGGTGTTTAGTTTTCAGTTGAAGACACACTTGAAATTGAAGAATATTTAATTCTTAGCTTATATATTCCACATAATTGAAGCAACTAGGCTTTATTTTTATTCCTTTGACTAGCAGATAGATATTGGAAAGGAATTACTGTAAGAAGAACTACAGAAATGCTAAATGTGGTCCAAAAATTATATACTATCTAAAGAAAAGTATATACAGAGCTTTATATCAGCTGTGTGAAGGGACAGATGTCAGGGTTTTTAGGCTCCATATTTAATCTTTAAATTCAGAAAATGAAAACTTAAGGGGTAAAATCCTGGCTGTGTCTAATTAAATGACAAATGCCATATTGACTTTGATGGGGAGAGACCAAGGTTTCATCAATATCTCTGTCCTTCCTTATACAAATAGATTTAACACAATTGATTTAATTTGGTTCATTTTTCTCATTAAATGTCCTACTATTTATTTTATGAATCATTTATATACTCCTTTTTCAAGTATTTGAAAGTTATAACCAAATAAGTTAGAATCTAATCTAAGCTTTGTCTGAAAATTGTTTCCTTAGTTATTCAGTCTTTCGTATTGCAGGACTGGTCAGCAGACTCATGTTTGTGTTCTCACTGGATAAATACAAGTTGAAAAAATATGCAAAAAAAAAGGAATGTATTCAGGTTTAACTTTTCAGCGAAGGAATACTTGTTTTAAAATCAATTAAGTGATCATTTTCAGTATTCATGTTCGAAGAGTTACTCAGTTATGCTGGACGCTCATGTCCATTTATGAAACTCCACTAATGCTTCAGATAAATACTTCTGTGCACTGCTAAAATGTTGGTGATGCCCCAGAGGTTTGCTTGGAGATATGAAGCAATTCATATGAATGATATGAAGCTGGATACTGCCCGGTTTCCAGGCTCCCCAGGCATCTCCTGGCCGGCTGGTCCCTTTGAACACAACTCCTGCTTGCACAAGCCAGTTTTCTGTGCGGAAACACTGCATTTGGTTCAACCAGCCTTGGCCAACTCCGCTTGGTGGCCCAGCATGGACAGGGTTTAGACCAGAGCGGAGTGCAAGTTCACGAAACAAGCTTTAGCAAAAATTAAGGGAAGAGTTTCAAAGCTCAGGCTTGTTATGGGAATTTACAGGAGAAAAAAATCAGTCTGAGCTGACTCGTAAGAAGCCACTTTCTTGACTGTTTCAGGGGATCTTGCCTGGAGTGACTGGGTTGGTATGGGGCTACCGAGCCACCTGCCAGCAGGCCATCCTGGATACTCTTCCAGCAGCCATTTATGGAACGGTCCTCTGCCTTCCCTTACCTAGCCAGGCCCTCCGGCGTCTTTTCAGTGCAAATACGTCATTTACGTTTTATTCCTCTCCTGAGTTCTTTTTTTAAACTCAACCTCTTCCCACATGTTTAGATGTTCCTAGGATTTTTCGAGATTCAGATACGAGCAGCAGGAGCATTGCCTAAGCTGCGGTTTGCAGCTGCCCTCAGACGCTGCAGGTATCACCTGTGGCATCTGGGGCCGCATCATCAGCAGAGATGATGGTGGAGCCAGGAGCACAGCGCCATGTCCAGGTTCATCTCCTACCTGAGGCCCGTTAAGTTTGGCAGTGGCAGCTTTTTCCTCTAATGTAGCTCTAATCTCAGCTTGGCACTAAACTAAAAGGGAGGTGGGAGAAGCTGTCTTTCGTTTCCCTCATTTTCTCCATTTCTGGTGCCTCCAGCCGCCCCGGCTGAGGGCCATGTGCTCCCCTGGGGCCCAGCCCGGCCTTGGTTCTCCCTCTCCCCCCCGCTGATATATCGCTCCTAAGAGTCAACTCTGCAGCCACAAAGCCCATTTCCACTGTCTGTCCTTCAAGCACGTCTCCTACCCCAGCATTTTTGTGACATTAGAAGTCCTAGAGCTGCCTATTTAATTTTCCAGTCCCTACCTCCATCTGAAGCTGCCTTGCTTTCACGTTGGCTGCTGCAAGTGCGAGAGCAACAAAGCTTTTATGCAGGAAAGGTTTAGAAGAAAGGTCTCAGTGTGGTAAAGCTGTTCTATTTTACTGGCACATAGAGTCATTTTTACTAGTTCGGTTCAGACCTTTGACAGCTTGTTAAGCTGCGTAACTTAGTAACTTGGTGTCGCTGAGATGACTTCTATTACACTACATGCATACTTATTTACTAAGAGTATTCTGCGCCTAGCTTTCTAAATCAGAGATGCCTAGTTATAACTCGTTTTGCAGTTATGATGCTGGCTCTGTGGGCATTTTAATGCACCTGGGTAGAAGATAAATGCTGCAGATGATTTTTAACATTTTTGCTAACATAAATAGTTACCTATCCAAATCCTTGAACATAAAACTGCATTCAGATGTTGCAAGTGCAAAATACTTATTGGGGAAATAGCCTTGAAATGTCATTTCAGATGTTCGGAAAAATTTAAATTTTGCTTTGATGAGCTGCCAAGAGCAGTGCATACTCTGGGTAATATTTACATCTCAAATGCAGAACTTAATAATAAGCAAGCCCCCCCACTTTATTCTGTCAGCAACACTTGCAAGTGTGCTGAAGCTACTGTAACACACTATCATGCTTTCTAATGACTATAATTCATCATGTGAAGCTATCAGCTTGAAAATAAAATATTGCTACATAGTGTGGAGATTGATAGCCATGACCTGTTTATTTATTCTGCTGGAAAAGTGAAAAAAAAAAATAGAAAAGATTAAATTTTTTAAGCTGATAGCACCATGATAACTGATTTTCTTTTCTACATTCTGTATAATGTGGCTGCAACATAGATGGACAAAGAAAATACAGTGTTATGTTATCATGCAAAAGCCAGTTTTGCATTATTTTTCTTTTCATATATTTTTCAGTGAGTTAAATTTCTAAAACAGTGTCATCACTCTTTCAAATATTAATATACCTGTCAACTCATCTCCATTAGTCCTTTAAGTCTCAGTCTTTCTCAAACTTTGAAAAGTCTGGAATTCTGTAATAAAAAAAATCCTTTGAAAGCAGTGGAAAGCTGATTGAACAAAAAATGTAAAAGGGCAGTGTACCTTTTAGACTAAATAAATCAGATAAAGTCAGATTTTCTCCTTAGTCTGAACTGAGTGAACCAGATTCCTGACTCTTTCACACAGAAAGATTCTGGGCTCTAAATATATTAATCCAAATTGAGGCTCCGAACCTTCATACAAAAATTTGAGTCTCGCCATTAGAAATGGAATTGAAAAAGAGAAAACTTCATTTATTCTGAGGCGTCCACGTGCAGTCCTGCTTTTCCCACTGGGCCCTCTCCCTCCTCCTCGCTCCACGCGTTGGCCATTGGCACTTTGGGGGCTTCTTTGCTGACGGGAGAACAAGCCGATAGCAGAACTACAGACCTTGAGCTGTAGGACGGGTCAGTGAGGCCTCAGAAGCTCATGAGGGGCGGGAGAGGGGGCCAGCGTTTGCACAGGACGGACCTTCAGGGAGTCCTTGGCCGCAGTGGGCACCCTCAGGCTGCCACGTCCGTGCACCTGCCCCCAGTTTTTGTGGCTCAAGCCATGTATATTATTTATACATCCTCCCGGGTTCCAATTTCAGCAATTTTATTTGGTTCCGAAGTTGGTCACTATGGTTACAACCACTTAAAAGTAATCCCCACTTTTGGGAAAAAAAAAAGAAAAAAAGACAAAAAGACCTTAATGTCCTCCTGTGAAAGCAAGAAAGCACGAAGCCATTTCTGAGTATCTGTATTTGTTAAATTCCAAATTGCCTTTCTAAAAATGCTGATATAAACTCCTTGGGAATTAGAAGAAATGTATTTCAGAGAGCACATTTTAAAGCAATTTTATGTTGAAAAGAGTCCTAAAATTCTGGCCTTTTGTTCTTTGTCATGGAGGCATAAGGAAGGAGAAGTCACTGATCATCCTTAGGTTAAGTGATCAGAATAAAGAATATTTTCTGATCTTTCATCTACTTGAGCTTTTACTAACTTTAATGGAACTCAACATCTTTTTTTCAGTTGAAAATTCAAAGACCAAATTCTGTTTGTATAATGGCACTGTAATCTGTGGAGCTGGTTAACAGATAATTTGTTTCAGAATGTTTCAACTCTAATGGCAAATTCAGAAATGGTTTATAGGTTTTTAATCTCCTAATTCTTGCTTGCCTCCAAATTTGTAAATGACTAAATAGTCTAAGAATATGAAACAGAATCAAAGTCAGGGGAATAATAGCTATACTTAAGAAAAAAAGCTTAATATGTTTCAGATATGTTTCTATTAAAACTACGATTGAGATTTGGCAGGGTGAGTTTGTAGTGTTAGAACTTGTGTCATGTCTAATGTTCTACCTCGGTCCAGCTTTCACACCAGTCAAGTGATGTCATAAAAATTCTGTGCTCTTTTCCAAATCTCGGGCAACTAGATCCAAAGCCACACGCTGTAAAAATTAAAATATTCAAAAAGTGCAGTTGGAAGGAATAATGATCAAATTACTTTTGTTATATCATTAAGAAAATGCCATTTCTACATACCATAATTATAAGAAAGAACAAAGTCTTCAGTTTCAGAAACAAGAAAAATGTCACTAGGGAACCCGGTGATTTCTGTCCTTTGCAACTAGCACCAAGGATATTTTCTGAGCTTCCTCAGTGATTCTTGCCTTTCACGTTCCGGAGATATTCTCTTTGGAGCTGGAATATTGAACGTCTGGTTTCCATGGGGAGCTTCACATCTCTAGAAGCTCTTGGTGACATTTCCATTTATGTCCCAGAGGAGTTCTTGCTTCATACTTCCTTCTTTGTCTTTTCGTAGCTCTTATTCCCATCAGGAGCCATCCCTTTTTGCTCAGGCAGTTTCTGAGAGGAGAGAAGAGGGGGTATGCAGGGCAGGTATAGGATCTGTGGAACTGCCTTTACTTACAGTTAAATGTGCCCCAAGTTTGATTTCCTTGAGCTCGGAGGAACCAAATGACAGCAGACGGTTTTCCTGCACAAGGTGCATCATTGCAGTACTTCTCCCAAAATAACGTCTCTGTGCACCCGTCCACGGCCCGTGCACAGGATTCGCAATGCCAGGATTTCCACTAGCTTTTTGCTTCATTGCTAAATTCTTGGTCCCCATGTTTGCATTTTTTTCCAAAACGAGGAATTGATAAGCTTTCCTCAGAGCTCCTCTCCTGGCCTGTTAGCCAGAGCGGCAGCTTGGAGGTATTTGCTCCCTTGCAATGGACCAGGGTGGAACTGGTACACCACCGCATCTGGAAGCACATTTAGCACCACCACGGACTTTGAAGAGGGGTTTTGTTTGACTTTGTATTAAAGTTTCATCTGATGTCACCCATTAGCACCTTTAAATAGGTGGAGGTAATTCCTATAAAGCACATCGCTGGAAGAGATGGGAGAACTCGGTTCTGTTCCCCAGGTCTGTCACAGGCGTACTGTACGACCTTGCCCAAGTCGCTCCATCACACTGATCCTCATGTTATCTAATGCTTTACACTGCTGTGAGATCTATTGCCTGAATGCTCCATATATTCATTATAATTAGGAAATTTAATATTCTGAAGAGCCAACCTCAGCTGAGACAGAAGTTCACAATACGGAAAGTTATTTTTACTGAGTTGTTGCATTCTGCACTGCTTATTGTAGCAAATAGTCATAAATGGCAGGAACTGTGGTCCAACTAATTACTCTAAATATTTATAAGATAGTTGTAAGCACTGTGACTGAAATCCCCACATGTAAAAATAATGTCAGCAATATTTAAGAAAAATATCAGAATAAATCAGAATTCAAAGACATGCATGTTCATCTATCTGTTAACTTCACAGTCCCCCATAAGGACGTCGCCACATCTCATTTCTTATTTTACGTATTTCTGACAGCATATGAAATGTCCTGGAATATAAAATAGATGGATTTACTCTGTTTCCAGCTATATTTCAAGAGACTTGGTGTCTGTAGATGGTTTTACACTGTAGCCTAATGTTGTCAGAGAAATGTATTCCATTAATAATTTGAGGAAAAATTTAAAAGCCATTAAATCAACAGGCAGTGTTATGTTGTCATGATCTCTAACAACAAGGGATATCTCTGATAGTTTAGATGGGGGGTTTATAATGGAAGAATACCTTCATGGGAGCATTTCCCCCAGGACTGGATTCCCTCCCCAAATGATGGATGTGGGGCAAGTGCATAGTTTGTAGACATTTAGACATTGGTATAAAAAGTGCTGCTTGGGTAGCTCTCTGCTGTATATGCACCTTTGAATTATATTTTGTCATATTTTTAAAGTATTTTCTTCATATAGTAATACAGTTTAGTCTTTGCTAATACTAGGTTTGTATGGATCTGAAACTGAAATTTGCACAAATTGTTGCCATGAGAAATCTCATATGAAGTTGTGATTTATGCTCTTCTATACCAGAGAGGTTCCGCTAAGACTCTCAAATTTGTTGTCATAGTTCTGCATACCTAACAGTTAAACCAAATGTACCAGTGTTAATTCATTATTAGTGAAGCTCTTTATCAGTGTCTGTCTTTTGACATTAAGTGTAGTGGCTGTTATTAATTGCAGAAAACAACTAAACAGGCAAAGATTTCTAATACTAGTATCTAGTGTCTTGAAAGGCACTGTCACATGGAGGGAACCAAGTTTTCAGAGAATAGCTTGATTGTTTGGATTACTGCAAGTTTTTTACATATATACATGTAAATATATATGTATATATGTATATGTGTGTCTATATATATTATGATGGTGAGTTCCAAAATTATGTCAGTTAAAAATAAATGATTCCAACATGTCCAGTCAAGGATTTGTTTTAAGCAGAAACTGTAGCTCCCAGGACTTTGTTACATTTTAATTTTGCTTTCATACTACAAAGAGGAGCCTTTGTTTGCACTCAGGAAGAGCACCTGTGGAATCTTTAAACATTTTTGGGCACGTTTTAAAAGCTCATCCTTGTGGTAAAGATTTAATCTATCAAAGTGGTATAAATAATGTAGACATAGCCTTAGGTGTCACTTCTTCCCCTTGCAGGTCAGAAAATAACAGAAGTATTGCTCTGCTGCATTTTAAAATGTTGCTTAGGCACAGCAGTGACAGGATTCTGTGCTCTGCTTGAATTATAGGCACCTAACTATTTATTACTGATTATTTATAAGGTCCAAAAAGACACATGAAAACTGCCAGGCTTCTGACCAGGTTAAAAACATATACAGCAAAACAGTGTCTTATTAAAAAAGAAATAGTCAAAAGTATACCTTTAAAGGTTTTGCTTTTCAAGTAATTAAAAAAAAATTACTCAGCAGGAGTTAGCTGATTTATGTTTCACATATGACATACTGTCTGATGAATGTTTCTTGAAAACTAAATCTCTCTCTAAGACAAAGACACCTCAGTTTTTCATTATGTTTAAATAAAAAGACCTGATTTTTCAGCCAGTGGAATATCCACATCTGAATAATCTTCGTAGTCTGCACCACCTCTCAGCTCCTGCTTTCTGCTGTGCTCCGTAGCTGTTCTGGGCTAAGTCCAACGGAAAGGTTACCCTGCTTCACGACTTCTTAATTGTCAGCCCGAAGTGCAAGTATATCCTTAGATTTGGGATAAAGCTTGTCACCACCTCTTTCCTTCAGCGCACAGCAGAGGCACTGGCTTCATCAGACCAAGTGACTTGGCCACGCATTTGTTCATGATGTTGGCGTCAGTCATGAGAAAACCTTAACTTGCATGTTTAAATGGAGAAAATGGGTCACCTTCCTAGTGGTGGGAGGAAAGTTTGAAAAGGGTACAAATAGAAGAAGGAAAATAAAAATAATTATTAATAACCAATCAAGATGCTTTTGGTGGGGGATCTTAGGTGGCTTTTAAAGGAAGATTTGAGGCTTTCTTCTATTAATAGCTTCTTGCTTTGGTTGATGGTTGATTTCAGGGGAAGTGAGGAATGAAGTGGCTTTTCCTGACAGCCAACTCAAGGCAGACCAACACAGAGGTGCACGAAGCCTTGATGACCATCACACCTGGTGGGGATAAGCAGAGGAAATTAAGGGGGATTAACAGGAAAAGAGTGTCCCTGCACCAGTGTGGAGAGGCTGGCTCCATCTTCTCAATGTCTTTTACTCTTTTCCTTTTTTTCCCCTTTATTTTTCCCTCTTTCCTTGTGCTTCTCTCTTTTCATCTAAAAGTTTGTTTCTGTCTCTTTCCCTTATTCTGGATGTCTTTCATCTTTTTCTTTGCATAACAGCCTACAGTATGCAAGATAAAACATACTTTTATTCAGTTAGGCAGAATTCACAAAATATTGATGTTTTGGCTGAAAGACTGTTTCCAAAACGTAATCCAGAAGAACATCCAAAGTTAATGTGATGTATCTGCCTCAGAGTGAGTCCTGGATATAGTTCACAATTCATGTGAGGCACTTGCAGTGTTTCTTAGGTCGTTAATTAAAAGAAAAAAAAAAACAACCACAAAGCCTTCCTTCCCATTTTCATTAAAAATCTGTATTTTGTATGTTTTGAAAGATGTCTTTTGGTCAGGACATTGATGTATTGTGAATGCAGATTAATTTAATAAATGTAAATTTAAATTTTCCATGCAGCACTGTACTTATGATCTCATTTAGATTCAGAAAGGCATTTTTAACCAAAACATAATGATTGAGAACAACAATAATTTATGGGTGAATCTTTCATAGGAAACTACACATGAAGGGCTTGGCTGGTTATGCTACACATATACAGTTACAACCAATGAGACACTTTATGTGTACTTTCCTATATAGGATGCACTTACAAATTATGGCATTTCTTTCACACATATACACACATATGAAAAGATCATTTTTAAATTTGAGGACCGGAGTTGAAGAAGTCACATTTATCAGTTGCTACTTCAAACATCTTGAGTTGCATAAATATCATTCTTCGTGTCTGTTGCCACGTACATATTCAAACGCATAAAAAAGAGCTCCTCAGTTGGGAAACATGGCTTAAAAAGTGGGTTCAATGTGTGTTTGGGTTTGCTAGGGATCAGAGTGGTTTTCCGGGAAGGCCCAGGAGGTGTTGGGTTCTGTGCGACAGAAAAAGCAAGTCTTCAAAGGCTCATGAGATGAAGCAGGGAACAGTGTTTTAAGGGTGATAGATGTTCAGGCACGTCAGAGGACTGTTCTCTCCTTTCTGGCTTCCGGGATTGCACTGCTGGCCAAAACCATATCAATGTAAGCGTAGTGCTGACACTTCCCCTCGTATCTGAAACAGTTGCAAGCCTAGACATAGCAAATACCTGCTCTTCCTTCAGTTCAGCCTTTCAAGACAACTAAGCCTGTGGAGGGTGTCGCTGTCAGCTCTTGTTCGCGTCACCTTCCAGGCTGCTGCGTGCTCTTTGGAGAGGCTGCTAAAATAGCGCCGGCTTTGGAGGGTCTGTCCCAAGGCACAAATGCAGGTCAGCAGTCCCCGGCCTCGCCATCGTGCACGAATGTTCAAAAGGTTCAACTACATGTTAATGATTGGCAAAATCTACAGCTGAAACTTTTATCCTTGCAAATCTCTATGATACTCTATGCAAATGACTTTGGTGTCTGACCAGTCCGTTGTTAAACGTACACATTTTGCGGTATAGGGTTTTCCACAACAGTACTCTCAAAACCTGCAGGGTGAAGGTACGGCTGGTCAGAAGGCCGTAGAGAATCAGAAACAGTGAAACCAGCCAATATGCAGCATTGATGTCCCAGGTTCAAGCCGTGGTTCTTTTTCTCTTTTGGAGTTTTGAATTAATTCTTTGAAAACTTTCAGCCAGATCTTCAGTGGTAGAGAAGGACTCACAAGGGAAAGGGAGCAGCAAAAAAAAAGTGATTCTTTTGCTTCCAGAACTGTGTCTGGGAAACGAAATAACTATTCTGCACTTCATTGGGTGCCTCCATCGTTGGAGGAAGGGAGGGACATGGCACTAGCCGGAGATGTGGTGAGATGGGTGCTTCTGTTCTTGGGGTACATTATTTTTCTATTTTGCCCTAATATGGGGGTGTAAAGGAAAACAAGACAGGGGCAGGGAGTCAAAATCTGCCGGCATACACCTGTGATTCCTGTCTGGTGGGAGATGGCCCTGGCTTAGGCCAGCTTTGCTCCGTGCGGGAAGCACAGTGTTGGACCTGGGCATGAGAATGGGACCTCTTCTGTATTCTGGACATGGCCCAGAAGCTTTTGCATGCACAATGGAAATGGCTTAAAATTATTACTGGTCTTGTCAGAATTACTGGAGTTGATCTTAACTCTGGTGTCAGCAAATATAACTCAGTGAGATAGGATTCTGTTAGCCAGGCAAAAATCCAAAGTGCTCAACATTTGCTAAGATGTAAAATTGTTAGAAATATTTGTAAGCTTTAGTGTAAAACATTGGGCAATTTTGGAGGAGTAAGGGAGTGGCAGTATTTAAATAGAAAGTTGCTGTTTAAAGAGTATAACAGGAGAAATATCTTAGACCTAAGCTGATACCATACAAACAGACGAGTGTTAGTATGAAAGCGTAACATCAGCAACAGTCCTGATGCTTGAAATCACATTAATCTCCAGTGGGATTCCTGGGGTAAAATGTACCCCATTAAGGTGTAAATACCTAAAAGTTGTTTCTTTTAGCTCTGATGGATTTATCGAATCATAGAACCAGTGTATCTCATCCCTTTCCATGAAGATCAGTTTTAACATGTATTCTGATTTTTAGTGGTGGAAGCGAGCTTGGGAAGTTCAGGAGTTTCTGTCTCACCACACATGGAAGCCCACGCTGGCTACAGACTTTGCATCTATTTTAGCTACTTGCTCTGCAGAGGTGAAAAGCTTTCGTATCCTAGCAAGGTAATCCCTGTTGAACCTCCTAATTCCTGAAAACTTTTCTAACTCTCCCTTGGTTTCATGTGCCAAGGATTGAATTTCTGAGAGGGAGATATTAAAATCCAGGAAAAAAAAAATGTCAGCTATATTCACTTTCAGGTATAAAAATTAATTAGCCAAAGAATTTCAATTTTGCTACTTGCAAGTCATACTAAATTAGCTTTCCTGTGAGAAAAGAAAAGTTCAATTAAAACAAAAGACCTGTGTGGAACAGATTCTGCAAACTATTTCAAGTTCAGTTTTCAGATAAGTGACAAATTAACATAGATATTCAGGTTTGCATTTTGAGAATCTGTAACTATACCAGTGTGCAAAAGATAAATAAAGTCTGCAGACAGTTGTGCATGACTTCTGATATAAAAACTAATAGGATGGAAAATTACTCTGAAGTAGAAAAAGTGCCTAGATATTAAATAATTAACACTACTTGAAGTTTGGCAACAGTTGACTGACAACTAAGGTCTTCAGTATCTACACCATCAGATTAATGTCCCTTTCTTGACAGAGGTGATTTAAAAACAGCAAAGGCAATAGAAAGGACTGGCTCATATCTGCATTGCCCATTTCCCTGGATTTCTTACTCTCCTTCACTGCTTCTGGCTTGTTTTTTGTCCTTTTGATTTTCCCTCTAATTGCTTGCAGTGTTGTAGTGCCCAGGTGCCCTGATGCCTTTCGGAGCCCATCTGAACCAAACGCCTCCTCAGGTTCATCTCATCAAGCCTGAAGCACTTAGGAAAAACAGACGTTTACAGTGGTTTGGCCCCTGACTCCTTCTGTGAAGGAAAATGAGTAATTCCTGAGGTCCACATAGTCCTTACAGTCTAAAAACTTACTGAAAATTTAAATTAGCTCATTTAGCCTAGGACAAATACCTTTTCAACACGGGCATCTCAGTTAAGTGCCTGACCCCAGGTGAATGAAGTCAGGCCTTGATTCAAAGAGTTTGAGAGCTTGTTTGTGAAGGCAAGGCTTCTAAAAGCAGCTGGGAGCACCTCACGGGAGGCAAGAGGGTTACGGGAGGATCTGTAGCCACGAGATAATGGCTTGATCCAGCCTCCCTGTGACATTTGTGGGCGTTTGTCCATAGCCTGTTCACAGAGTCAGGTTTAAACCTATTTGGTGCAGAAAATGTGACTGGGCACTGTTAGACCTGAGAGCCTGGGGAGGTGGGTGCTGCTTGTCAGTCTGTTGCAGATGCTGAGACTCTGAGCTGTGTATTGTGTATTAGGGTAATGCTCCTTTTTTTTTTTTTTTTTTTTCCTTCTTCCCCCTGATGGTCTGAAGTAATGTACTGGAACCTGTCCTGACATATGAAAATGCTTTCTCTGGCTGAGTGTACCTGTGTGCAAATGACACTTGCTTCATATGTGAAAATATGTAAGAACATAAGAAATGACCTGCTGGGGCAGGCCAGTGTCCATCTTGTTCTAGTGTTCTGTCTCTGGAAGTGCAATAGGAGATGCTATTCAGGGAGAGCACAAGCCTGGCCACTCGAAGAGCAGAAAGCTAAAGAGCTCACAGAGCTGTTGAGAAGCGTAAGCAAGTGCAGTACTGAGGCTGAGCTGGTTTTCCTGTCCGTGGTTTCTTCTCCCCTGCATGCTGCGTGCCAGAATGATATCCACGGTTCTTTTTGGCAGTAGGTTTCTCCTTGGAACATTTGAGTAAGCATTCCTCCCCCCCCCCTTATTTTTGGCTTAATTTGGAATAATTGTTATGACTTCTGAGATACCCATTTGTGTTATTGTAGCTTAACCAGTTACCATACTTTACCTTCTGTTTGGCTAAGCACCCATGCAAGGAGTTATTTCGGTTCAGGTGACATGCGGTAGTTCATTAAGCTGCAGAAAGTTGCTTACCCATATGAGTCCAAGAAAAACAGTGCTGGGCTGGATGGATCATGCTTTGAAGACAGTGATGGAGCACTAGCTCTTGGATGTGGTAGATACTCCAGTAATCACACCAGCAGATGGATAAAAGGAAAATATCTTTAATAGCGATAGAAGAAAAGGTTTCAAACGTGGTGTTGGCTTCAAAGGTTGTGACAGTAGGTGGAAGAACAGTAGGCCAGAGCTGGCCCCAGCAGGCAGCCCGTGGTGGGAATAAGGCTGGAAGGGCATGCCAGCACTTCCACCACGAGGAAACCGGGAGCGAGGGCAAAGCAGTGAAAAGGACTTTCTCAGAGACACTGTCTCGCCCTGTCTGTGTGTGTGCGCCTCTCCCTCTCTCTCAAATAGCTATTACAGACTCAGTGGTCAAGCTAGTTAGAGAAATTAGTGATTCTAAGTACTTTAAGGAGGCCCTCAGCTCAGAGCGAGTCAGCAGACGCTTTCATGAACGCTGCCTTCACCCGGAGCCTGCTCGGAGCCCTCTCGCGTTTTAGCACGGCCGAGTCTGAATTAACATTCCACGTCTGCCGCTTCACAGACACAATATATCTGCAACGCGATATTTATCCTTACAGCTGGCAGCTGCGGTGTCAAGTGCTGCAGATAGATGAGACCATTACCATGATACAAATATTTTCTTTTCCCACATTCGCTCTTTGAAGCAGTCACACACCGCAGTGTTTTGCAGCAAAAATCTACCGGGTGAGAGTCAAAATTCATGTTTCTGTCTCTCCCTCTCCCTCCCTCTCTCTCTCTCTCTCTTGCATATGGGAATGTGCGCTGTCTCTTTTCTTATAATCTGAGGGATACTGAGGGTAAGTAGCAGCTTCCTGTTTTACTGGCCAAGTTNAAAAAAAAAAAAAAAAAAAAAAAAAAGCAGGTTCCACTTGCAAGTTACCAGAAAAATGTGGTTAAAATAAGTATTATCTAGCACTCTGGTTTGCATAATACAATTAATATACATTTGCTCTTAATAATACACCCTGGCAAGAACAAATTGCTCATGAGTGAAAACGTCCTCCTAAAAATCTTTTATTTACCAAGCCCCTGAATTAAGTGATGCTTAGATGTTTGAAGCTCACAGCACAGTTGGAACAAAAGAGAAAAAATCTACTGACTGTAAGAAAGCAAGTCATTCAAATGTGCCTGCAAAGGGTGTTCTGGGTTTGCTGTCTTGAGCATTTTTACCTCATCATTCAGGCTGTTGTCATTTTCTGCATTAAATGGAAATGTTCAGCCTTGCAAGCATGATACACAGCTAATTGGTTGGTGTCTTCCTTGCGTCGGGACAGGAAACCAATATGAACCTAATCTATTTTCTTCCATTTTGGTTGTGCATTTAGGTATTAACAGGTCATTTTGAGTGTTTGGGAGTAAAAGTTGGAGGCAAGGCATGGGGAGAGCATCAGGGACAATGTATTGATCCATGCTCTAGATGGACCACCTAGGGGAGATGCTCTGCTGGATCTGCTATTTAAGAATAAGAAGGAGCTTGTTGAGGACGTGCAGATCAATGGCAACCTTGGCTGCCATCACCATGGGGTAATAGGGTTTACGATCCAGTGGGAAGTGATGATTCCTCGAGTGACTTGATCCAGCTTTGAAGTTGCTTCTGCTTTGAGCAGGTGGCTGGACTAGAGACTGCCAACGGTCTTGGAGCTGAGATTATTCTATGAGTCTCTGATTTCTGTTCTGTATGAGAATGGGAAATGACAAGAGTTTTATTTTATGAGGTCAAAACCTTTTTCCCATGGATTTCTTTCAGTATTAGATGATTTGTAGAGCTGTCTTTTCCTAAAACATTTTTTTGTGCCATTATCTGATTATGACCTTCTTGGAAATCAGGCTTATTTTTGGTTTTGGTTCTTAACCACAAAGGAAAGGAACAGTGCAAAGCAAGATACAGCATATAGGCAGCTCTTTTTCTGACTTGATTTTTAGTCCTAATAGTGACTCTCACTTAATGTATAAATTTGCTTTTCCTTTAATGATTTTACCTTTTTCTAACAAACAAACAAAATGTAAAATAAATTAAATTTCATGTTCATGATGATTGGATATGAATGTAGAGTTGTACTTATTTTGAACCTCAGGAAATAGTTGAGGATAATTTTAAAACATTAAAATAATCTACTAGCAATATCTAACAGCACTAAAATAGAAATTTCTTTAAAATTTCTTAGGTTTTTACTGTTTTTAATACTTTTTTTTCTCTTCTCTTTCAGTAGAGAAACTCAAGTTAAAGTTTTCACTCTAAGTTTCCGTCACATTTGTGTAATGTTATAGTGTTTGGTCTGTAAATATCACAGTTATTTGGTTAAAGGAACTAGATCAACTGATTCATAAAAAAGCACTATTGCCATTTGCTTTTAGTAAAAATTTATTTTACCAGGTTATGTTGGGCAAACTTTGATTCAGCTGCATGGCATTCAGTGTTTTGCCATGCAAGTTGTACTACCTTACACATTTTATTATTACCTTTGAAGTTAAAGATGTGGTTAGGAAGGCAGAGAGCTATTTCCAGAACAGGTTACTCTTTGGATTTTTAGATTATTTTCTAAGAATTAGAACTCTTATAAGACACCGAATAAATTTAAATCTAGCCTGTGCGATTATACCATCTCTACTAACTTTTAAAATCTCTGGGACATTTGGAAATATACGGATTCAAATGAAACCTCTACAATTCACATTCAAATTTGGATCACACTCCATTTTTGTCCAAAAGGATTCAACTTTCCTCTGTACTCCCTCTAGTGTTTAATGGACTATATGACTGAAAAGAGAAAACAAGTACAGATTTGTATTCACCCAAACGCACTGAAAGAATTAATGTCATCTTTTCTTCCTTCCTACTTTGCTTCTGCTAGGCTTTCCTCTCGTGGGATTAGCAAGCCCATTCGAGCTGATAGCAGACGTGCATTGTGCGCCCAAATGTGTTGGGAGAATTAGGCCTAAGTTGGGCTTTAAATATAAAATTGTTTCAAAATTTTCCAAATACAGAATAGTCACTAGATAAAGCATTTGCTGTCACTTGGTACCTCATAATTAGGCACGCTTACTGGTATTTAAATTAATCTTATACTTAAGCCTATATTTGTTGCACATTTAAACGGGTACTGGAAAGAAAGACCTGGTAGAAGGCAACTCGGATTTTTCAGTTACGTAAAACTCTGAAAGGCTTTTACAAATTGCTTCTGTGTGGGAGGCAGCTTGCTGCAAAGCTGTCACTTGAAACTTTATCAATCAGAAGACAGTGCAGTTTTTAATTATGCAGATTTTCAAAGTAAAATAACTTTTTCTTACATGAAAATGTATAACAGTTACAGTCAGGTGAGATCTGGAACAATCTGAGATTTTGAGGAGTTTGCTAGGTTTAATTGAAATAGCTTCAAAAAGCTTGCTCTTGTGAAGGAATACAGTATACCTGAAGTATTTGATCTTTCTTCTTTATAAAGAAGAAAACCCTTTTCTTCCCATATATATTGTACAAAGTGTCACTAACTTCTAATTATCTCTTTAACCAGCAAAAAACTCCATCTCAGTGCCTCACTGAGTCTCTCTATAGTTGTTCAGATCTCCACTCTCTGCATTTTTGTGGCCTAATTTAGGAGTCTTGAATCCTAAGACAGTGTGATGATGTAGAACTTTCTGTCCGTCAACACACAGCAGGGGCCGCAAATGCTGTGCTCTTTGCAAAGTGTCTAATAAATCCTTTTCTTGTGGAGACGGTTTGAAGTTCTCGCCAAATAGGTAAAACTGAATCTCCAGACATCCTGATGTTTGCGAGGAAACCTCAAAACCGCTCAGCAGTGCTTTCTGGGCTTGACTGTTACATGAGATGCCATGATGTCATGTCTCCTATATCTTCAGAGAGAAGAAACAATGTGTTGAGTTTTATGCTGCTTTAGCAAGATAGACGATCAGAAAGGAATGTGAATTAATCATGAACACTCCATTTTGCTAATGTATTTCATGATGGGAGAGAGCGCGTTTCCTTTTGCTCTTTTTGGGTTGTTTGACTTCATTAAAAGTTGAGTTATACTGTTTGTTCTCACTCTAGGAAACATGCCTCACTAACATGTCATGTAGTTATGACTGATGTGTTCTCTAAACTCTTTTCTCCAGTGTTTATTGTGCAACAGAGTTGGCGCCAGAAGCTGTTGAAATTTGATCAAATCATGACTTCTACCAGAAAGAGGCACTTCCGAGATTACTGCAACAAAATCAATAAGTAGTTTTGCTTCTAATTTCTGCTGGCATTTCCCCTGTTTCTCACTTTTTAATCTTGGCATCGTCTTTGATAATTTCCTCTGCTCTGGCAACGCTATCCTTTTGCTAAGCTGTGTTTTCGGTCCCCCCCGCCTCTGCCTTGCAATCAGCCAGTGAAACAGGACAGGAGCAGAGCTCAGTTTACTCCATTACTCTCTTTATTTGGTAACGGAGAGCACTGCTTTCTCCTTGAAATGATTGCCTGTATGTGCATTCGTGCTGGCAATACTCACATATGAAGGTTGTCCAAGAAATCCCACCCATCTCCCCCAGCACGAGGGTGACTCTAAGCCTCTCCCCTTCCCTTGCGCGCGGTCTAGCTGGTAATGAAAATGATTCATTTCAGCTCTCGTTCTTGGATCCTTTCAAATGCTTCGGTGGCCCAGTGCTGGTGCTCAGCTGCATTACAGGAGGGTCACAGGTCCTCGCCCTCTGACTCTCTTTACAGATCCTCTTTTACTGCCTTTGTGAACTTGCATTGGCTGCTTCTTGCTCTTTTTATGCTTCAGCCTGGAGTTAGCCTTTTGGCAGCTTCCCTTCCCCCAATTGCTTTGTCTCCTCCTTTAGCACTGTTTTAAATCACGTTGTATTTCTGGATTCAACACCTACAAGGCTATGACCTCTCACTCAGCTTGAAGAATTGGTTGGCCTGTGGTTTTTAGTCTCTCAGGGCCACAGCTGCTGCCTCTGCTGTCTGGGAGTAGGGCGCCTTAAAGTCAACTGTCCTGTTTTTTGGCATTCAAAGCCAAAAAAAAAAAAAAAAGAAACGTGTCAGTATCTTTGGGAATTTATGTCTCCCAATCCACAAGTTCTTTTAGGTCAATCAAACAAAAGTGTCAACCACTATGGACATGTTCTTCTATCCCTCCATCTCCTAAACTCCTGGCTCAGAAAAAAAAAAAAAAAAAGGTAGGACTGTTGTTGGTGTAGAGGCTGCTCTCCGAAGAGATGCTTGCAGCACCAGAGATCAGTCTCTGTCTCTGCCCTTTCATTTGTGCTCCAAGACATTTTGGTGCAGAGACGTTTCAAGAGAAGCTCCTCTGAACACTGGCTTTTTGTTCTCAGGCTGGCAGCAGAAGTCCTTGACGCCATCTGTCTGATCAAAGGGAAAGAGAAGGTCTTCAGCACAACTCTGTATCACCCCTAGGCAACCCCCCCCACACCCTCTTTAATATTCCTGTGTAGCACCCTGTGCGGAGCTAGTACATGGAACTTGTGACCCACTTGATGATCCACTTTATGAATTAGCATTCATCCCTTGGTGTCTTTGGAGCAATCTTACTGTTGCAAGAACCATAGCCAGATCATTTTCTGGATGCAACTTAGTCATTGCTGATCTTCCTCAACTCCTCTTCCCTCTATGATATGCCACTTCCCCTTCAAAATAAGATTTGAGGGAGGGATTGCCCTTTGAGTCCTCTCTTGGCCTCTGAGCTCAAGCAAACATGGGTGATTTTTCAATACTTAAGAACTCCTACCCTAAGCCGAATCCCTGTTTTTTATTTACTTGTCAATGAATTATGCTTGGAAATTACCTCAATTTATTTGTAACTGGTTGAGCATCTTGTGGTTCTTATTTTTCTTCCCAGTAGTACTGCAATAGATGGTTATTCACATCTAGCAAAGCCTCCAAATTTTATTTTCAAAACTACAGACTGTGAAGTGGGATTGACAGTTGTTGAAATTTATGGCATTTGTGGATGTAAAAGAAAATGTACTATTTGAAGTAGCACCCCTACTGCATTTGGATTATAGGTTATACACACAGAGCATTTATGACATTTCTGTACTATCCCTAATGAAGACAGAAGGAAGAATTCAACATTTAAAGATTTGTAATTAAAAGAAGAGCTCTAGAAGTTGGCAAATCTGTTCTTAAAATTCTCTTCCCTCATTTAGGAAAATGGGGTGATTTAAAATGCCATTTCAAGATTGACATGAAAATTTGAAGACTGTATCAGCGACTGTTATGTAAATGGTTCTTGAAAAAGTGTCTCTGGATCATTTACTCAGAGGCGTATTTAAAGCAGGAAATGACTTATTCATAGATTGTTTCATGAACTCATACTGTGATTTTTTTTTCAAGCTACTTGAAAGGAAGCTCAAAGAATTATGAGCACATAGAGACCCACGTGATAAATGAGGACAGCAAAGTGAGTGTGGAGGTAACAGGAAAACAGAAACAAAACCTGGGAATAAATACTGAGTAAACAACCAATAAGACAAAGGAAGCTGAATGAAATTGTGGAGCAAAGTCCGTCTGGACCTTTTGACTGTGAATGTCAGAAATTCTTATAGGAATTTCACTTGAAAACAAAATTAATACTTCAGACTGAGATGTTCTAATAATCTACTGTCTCAAGAAGTCCAGAACAATTCGGTCAGGACATTGCTGCTTGTAGAGTGGGTAAAAGTGGCTATCAGGTTTTTAAGTAGGTATTTTTTCTCTCTCCCATGAAGTTGTGTGAGAAGGTCATCGCAATTGTAAGCGAGTAACCTGAGTGTGGGGAAGCACGGAGGGCAAGAACTTGAAAAAAAGAGCAATTTAGCTCATTTTACAAGTTGTATTTACACTTTCATCTGCCAGGTCCTTTGCCTAAATAGGATGCAGGAGCCCTATGTAGTTCCTGAATTTCCTAATCTTTTGGGATCCTGTGTAACTTTGGACAAGTGAGTTAACCCTTCATTTGGTTGTTTTCCAACTGTAAAAACCAAGTACTGCTCTGCTCTCCCTGTTGCAGAAGGGTTTTGGGAAGGAACAACCTACTTGCATCTGTGAGCTGCTCAGGTTTTTCAGTGATGTGGACCATATAGTTGTCTAGATAACAGGCAAAGAACCTTTTCCATAATATTATTGCTGGCCCTAATAACGTATTTGTGATTTGATTAATCCTTTCTAGAAATCTTTTTAATACGTCTTTATTGTTTCTGATTTAATTAATCTCCACCTAGTTTCTGCAGTCCCCCGAGATCATTCTGTTTGTACTGTCCATTAGCTCATATACCCACAAGATCGCTGGTGCACAGAAGAGCTTTGTATGTTCTGTACCTTGGATAAGCACAGTCTCTCCTCTTCTTTATGCTTTGTTAGTTAACATGTTGTTTAGCATTTTCTTTGAAAAAGATCCATGGGAAACATCAAACCATCTTGAAAAGTGTGCTGGTACAGAAGTTACGACAAAAGAAAGCCTGTTTACTGAATGGCCCCCAACTGTACGCTGTGTGTGTTAAGTACATGCTGGAAGTTGTGTCCATGCCTTTCTGTCATGGACAGCAAGGCCCTATGGCATACATTCATCCGGTCTTTCCTATTCCTGTGAAATTGTAATTGAAGTCCAAAAGTTAACATGGGCTTTTCTTTAAGTTCAGATCCATTTCTAGGTTTACAGAAACAGGCACCATCTCTAATTTTACCTATGGGCTTATGTGTAAGGAAGGCTTTAGCTTTGTGTAGATCTGGGGAGATTTGCTCATTGTGGTATTGATAATGCTGATCCTGAAGGACAGACAAACTTGGCAACTCCTTATGCTTAAAAAAAAATATATATATATATTCTCAGAGAGCCCTGGGGTTTGATGCTTACATACTATTCTGATATTCTCAGGTTTATGTCAGGAGTAGGTGGCAATGAAACTTTCTGATGATGTCAGACTGGCCCCCAGACAGTGGTACCTAATACAAATCTGAATGAAACTGCTGCTGGGTATTGCTGCCTTAGTCTAGATAGAAAATAACAGTTATAAATTTAATGTAGAACTTCTACTCTTGCATTTCTATTTGAACTTTGGAGCCTAACTCCATTTTGGAAGGAGAGCTAGAGAAACCTTCACCGTTCTGTAGTTTACCGCTATTAATGACTTCTAACTGATGAACTAGAGTCCGATATACTTGCCACGGCCACGCAAGGAGAAATACCAGTCAGAGCTCCTTGGCATCATGCCTCTTTAATCTGTTGTCTCTGGACTTGAAGACAAAGGTAAAGATCAAGGGTTGTGGACATGAGAAGGAAGTGCTGCGGTATCGGAGATTAGGTTTCTCTTATTTATCCTTGTCAAACGTACAGGAAAAGCCACCTTTGGCCTGAAAACTCCTCCATGCTATGTAATGATTGATTGTGCTATACTAGATTGGAATGAGAGCTTACTCTGCATAAAATACAACTCAAAGGCTGAATTCTGGACTACTGAAGTCCCTGTTTGCTTCTCTGGAGCCATTTGCTCAAACATCCTTGGAGTAGTCCTGCAGTTTTTGGCCACTCTCAGAGCTGTCTTCTGTGTGTTCTGCATGAAAAAGGCATGCCGAGCCTCCACGGTTAGTTTTAAACAAAGATTTAGTCAATACAGATACTATAATTGGATTTTATGGTATCTTATGCATGAGCCAAAAGGAGTAATCTTGTGTTTGAAAAATCAGTTCGTGGCAGCAGGCAGAACTTAGTCATGTAACCTCTGAATTCCAGGAGACAGAAAGGCAGCAAAGAAAATGGTGCTCAGAAAAAAATTAAGCTTAAATCAAGACATTGTGGTTAATGTTTAATTCCTGTTTTTTAACAGAGAAAAAATGTATAACTCAAACACTGAAGAGAGCACATTTATAAATCTGAACAATAAATCAAAAGAAAAGCATGTGTTTAGGCAAGGAAGCTTCTTGTGTTTCCCTTGAAACATATTTCTTATTCTTTCAAGTTATGAAATAAGAACTTCAGAACACTAAAAACAAAATTCTTCCCTTGACTCCACGGGGCAATAATTCACGCAGTTCATCCCCATGTGATCTACACGTGCTGAAGGAAGATAAATCAAGCGATGGATAAGAGTTATTAGTTTACCCACAAAAGGACTTGGGGCTGCCATCACGTGGCTGCAGGGCTGATGAGACCAGGAGAGCTTGCAGAGAGCAGTGCGCGCATCGGTAAAAGGAAGGAAAAATTAGTCTTGCATCTTCCTGTAGTTACTTTACCATGCCCTCTTTTGCCATCAGCTGTGCACTTGTCTTTGTGCATGGCATGGAAGAAGCTGTTAAGTGGAAAAGCAAAATTAAGCCTATCCTCCATAGTTATTTTGCTCCTCTGTGTTTGGTCCCTTTAAACAGTGGTAAATAACTGTCTCGCCTTTCTTCTGTGAATGTGGATAAAAGTTTGTATTTATAGGTGTTTTACTCAGTCTCTACAACCACCTGAAATTTCACCTTGAAGAAAGGGATTTATCTCCATATTTTACTGGACTATATCAGTGTTCTGTTGTTTATTCTTATTTGTTGTTCAGAAATTGAAGATATGCAAGATGTAAACATTGTTAATACTGATCCACAGTTTAATGAATAACTGGTGCTGTATTTTTCAGTGCCACTGTTGCTCTGAGCTCCACAGTGCTCTGCACTTTACAGGCAAAATAAGCCGCATCCCTTATCCTCAGATTTTTGTATCCTTTAGCCCCAATCTTGCAAATGCTCCGGGATAAGAAGAGCCTTTTGCGTGCACAGAAGTGCTCTGAAGTCTTTTTGGTATTTAGATATTCGAAGTAACTCATGTACGGCAGCTTCAAAGATCAGGGCCTAGTGGGACAAGAAGCCGAAGACAGAGCTCCGTGTCGGGCAGCAATAACTCGCTGTCGTGCGCCGTGGGAGGCTGCGAAGGCTAAAACAACCCGCGGAAGGCGGTTGCTCAGCACTTGCCATCTCATCTCTTGGTTAACCAGCACCCGAGATAGCCTGGTTTTGGGATCTCCTCTCCAAAAAGTTCTAGCAGCTGTCCTACAGACTTTTACTCCACAATGAAGCTGGGTTTATTTAATCGGTGCTCTGAGAGCAGTAGGTACATCTAGGCATTAAAAATGGGATATTATTTGAGCCCTTTGAGTGCCCTGTGGAGCATTTTGTCTTCATACTAGCTCTTTTCCTCTGTATGTCATATTTGTGTGTCTGACAGCCATTTGACTTTTGAACTTACTGCTATTTAAGGTAGAGTTGCCATAATTTGGTCTTGAACCCGCATTTTCCAGGAGATGTACGTTGCCCGTCAGGGATTGCGGGAGGGGGAGACTCCTAAAGGCAGGATGGCAATTCCCCGTTAATTCTAGCAATAACCGCCGGAGCGCATGTGCCTGATTGCTCTGCAATAAGGGCTACGGACTTCACGGGGTCACGCAGTCGTCGGCTGCTCATTCTAGTATCTTTGGAAATTTCCTTAAACTTAATCACGGCAACATGGAGACTTGTGTCCCGGCTCGAATCCTTATCGGAAGCGGTTTGTGCGGCTGGGAGCCTGCTGGTTTCGCTGCGCAGCGGGAAGGAGGCTGCCTGACACTTGCGCGCTGGCTAATCTGCTTGAGAAATCTTGCCTAAGCCCCGGGAGGGGAGCTGCCGGTTCCTGCACGCCGGCCGAGAAGCGCTGCCTTATTTGGCGAGGTTTGCTCCGGCGCGGGGCCCCGAGAGCCCTTTCAAAGCCCTGCTGGTATTTGATGACTGCGGCATAACTCTGGAAATCTGCGTGCGCTTTATGCTCCCCGCGGCCGAGAGGGACGAATGCAGCGGGGGGCTTTCTCTACGCCAAAAAACACCCGCCGAAAACCCCACCCAGCCCCAGATCCCCTCACTCTTTTAGCCTAGGCCTTTTCTGTTTCCCTAAGGGAACAGCAAAATATTCAGATTTCTAGGGAAAATCACGGGGGGCGGCTGCGCTTTGGGAAGGGAGCGGGAGCACTGGACGTTGGACGGCAGCAGGGTCCGGCTGCTGCTGATGTTGTGACGCGGGAAACTTCCACAACGTGTCTGGAAAGACCGATCCCGGGGACGAAAGCGCTTATTTCCAGGGGCTGGCATCTGGGGAGAAAACTTCCTTTTCTGCTAAAGAGTCTCTTCTGCTTTCCCCTGCCGTTACGTGTCCGTATTCAATGCTCCTCCACGTTATCTATTTTTCTCCTCATACGTGAAAAAATGTTTAGAAACGTGTTTTGCCGTTTCTCTGGAATTTATTTGCGAACTGCCAGCTCCAGAGTCGGTTTTACACGTTTAATTTTATTATGTTCGGGAGGCAATGTTGGCAGGAGAGGCACTATAGAAAGCCTTCATTTCGTGGAGTGGTACAAACATGTTTGCAGCTGAATTGATGACACTGAATCTAAAACACTTCTCATTTACACTTCCCCTTAAGGTTTGTTTAATGAACAAAAGTTTTTCATATTACTTAGAGGTGCAGTTCTTCCTACCCATCCAGGGAGACCACAAAACTTAATATGTATTTATGGCTGCTGCATCACTTGTAGAATAGCCTATTTAGGAACATTTCTTCATGAATCAGGGGATTTTGGCAATTCCTCCCTTCTTATCTATTTCTTACTATTTCCCCTTGTATCCTGAACTCTTTTCCTGTGAACATATGAATAAAAAATTGGCTGTTTATGAGGACATCTGGATTTGAAAGACATTGTGAAGGTATATCTACTTGTGAAGATTTCTTGAAATTTTGATGCAGATATGTGTTACACAGTGAGGAACTTATGCTTGAGTTATGCTAGCGTTTTTGGTCTTAAAGTTGCTTTTACACTGCTTGTGAACAAATAGTCGTGATTCCCCAGTGCAAATAATTCATTGAATTTACATATAATATTTTTGCCTGGCAGTGGGACAGTATTAATTAAAACGTTCATTACTACTTATGATCTGATACTTCGCATGAGGCATCTCCTTAGGCTGTTAACATAGGCCCGTAATGAAAAACGCATGTTTCCAATACTCTTTTATCCATCGGTGTCTAGAGTCTGCAAGCTGTCTTGTCTAAGGCTGCTCCATCCAGTATTCATCTTAGCGCTTAATTAGTTTTCTGGTTAAGTTGCGTGGGTATGCCAGGTCATGCAGGGAAACCGGGAAAGATAAGAGGCGCGTAAAGCAGAGCCTGAAGAGGCATAATTTGCCCTTGCTGGCTCCAGGGTGCAGGTTCTGACATGTAGTTAGCGCTTCATCAAGGCATTGATCTTCTGCCCGTCATTCAGCAGAGCTGTATTTTAATATAAACAAAACCAGCTATGACAGACCTGTACAACACTGCATCTTACGCTCTTGCTGTTGTCACTCCTGGTCCTCCAATAATAGCTGCTTCGTCTCCGGCACTTTTGTGTTGACAGAAGCTTCAGCTGGAATAGCTGCAGTCTGGGCAGAAGTCAGGTATCTGCCAGACTTCTGCACACCTGGAGGGCAAACGAAGATGGCAAAGGGTAGCGTGCATAGCAGACGAGGGTGGCCTCAGGCCTGTTGCGTGCGCTGGTTGGGGAAAGGTGCCCGCTGCAGGAGGCAGAGCCTGGGCAGAGCTGCTGGCGCATCGCTCCCGAACATAAGGTTACCGTTTCATCCCAATAACGGGCGCCGCATATCAAGAAGATGCCATATGCCTCACTGAATATCTGATAGACTTAGGAGACTTTGAACAGAGAGAGTTTGTGAGCCAATGACATATCAAAGACTGTCAGAATAATCATTTTTCCCTGATTTCAGTCAATTGCTGTCTGACAATTGAAAAGCATGCCTATTGAGATAGCTCTCACCCACGCTGATGCCTGATCTTCAGTGCTATAACTGTTCCCTATCCATATCCTTGGAAGCCAAAGGAAGAAGTACACATATGAAACACCAAATGGAGGTTGTTAAACACGAACCATATGTGTTATTTAGCTTTGGAACGTAGCGAGGTTATGAAGCCATTCTTGGAAAAGAAGACAAATACGTTTCCTCTGCATCAAAATCATTTATAACAAATAGATGCAGGAAAAGTTTGCTGAAAGATCAGGCGCAACGGGAATGACAGAGCGCAGAAATCCAGCTCGCGACTGGAGCCTCTTCCTTACCGCGCTAATGAGGCCCAAACTATTGTCTGGGAACCTGATTAAACGCAGGGCTCGATCATGATTGCGAAAAGATGTTAACTTATTTTCGACGGACTTTGTAGTCTCCTGGGCACGAATTGGAAACATGCTGCGTGCCAGTAAGAACTGGAAATACTGAATCCGAACGCGCAATCAAGTGGAAGTTGTGGAATAAGTTACCTCGCCCCGACTTGCGCTGGGGCCCCGTTTGTGACATTAATGCGCTTTTGAGGGGCCAGGGGGAGGCAGGAGTAGTTTGTCTTTTGCTTTCGAAGCAAGATATTTGGAGACTAATTGCTAAAGCAATTAAGAATATTCTCCAAAAAGATCATGGCTGGAACGAGTAGGACTGGTCGATTAACAGAAGCGACCAGGAACCCGCCGTCCGGTGCGCACGCTGAGAGCTTGCCCTTGAAGTCTGCCGTAAGCCCGATTCCTGCGTATTTGCGTGACTCTGACCGGTGTCGCCCTGCCACCGCGTCGCCACCGGATAGCCCCGGCGGGCACCGTTGCCCTGCAATCCCCCCTACCGAGAAGGGAGATCGGTAACTCTGTTAGTGCATGACGAATAACTGACTTAAAATGATCCCTTTAGGTATCCAGAACCTTCTGTCCTCGCCTGTGAATGACGGTGTTTCGCTCCTAGGTTTTTTTCCTCCTGGCGTGGGGTCTCCAGGGATGTGAAGAAACACTTGACCTAAAGATAAATGATGCTTCTGAAGATACTGTACCAAATCTGCTCTAATCCCTACTTATATTTTTAATTAAAACTCAAACGATGAATTGCTGTTTGTAATTACATTTGGTTTTGGCTGGGCCTTCATTTAATTTTTACTTATTTTTTGAAATGTAACTTTTGTTTCTGGTAGATGAACGGTCAATCCATGCACATCCTGCCAGTGCATGGTACCAGGAGCGTAGGCAGCATGGGATTACCTCTGCAAAATTCAGCTGTTCCCGACCTGCAGCTCTGTTGACCCAAGCAATGTGCTCCAATAGAAAATTATTTTCAAAAAAAATTTCGAGATTACCAATAATAATATTGCCAACAGTATTAGGACACATAACTGTCAAAACAAGCGTCCCACCTAAAGTTTTACCTGAAAATTACTGCAGGAAAAGCAGAGGCTTCCCTGAATTTTGCTGCTGCAGGATTGGAGCCTCTGAGCAAACCCCTGGAGAAACATGTAAAAGGAAGGTCTGGGAAGTTTTCATCGATAGTTAAGTACCTAAATTACTTACCTCGCTATGGAAGGTGGTGCCTATTGATTTCACTGGCATTTGCCAATTTTCTGACAGTTGTCAAAGTTTGGATTTCTACTCCTAGCTTTTAGATCGGAATTCACAGGCCTTATGCTAAGGAAACGTTCTGAGAAATATTTGGCTGGTCCAGGTGGGAGAGCAGACAGATAGCAGGGATTATAGGAGGAAATTCAGAAAGGATTCCTGACTGTGAGGTCTGGTAGACGCGCTTTCATTTTTCCTGAAGGCAAAAGAGCTATCAAAGTACATAGATAGGAGAACGGGTTAGATGACCTTAAAATTATTCTAAAGTAGTGATTTCCGGACAAAGTGGTGAAATTTAAAGCTGTGTTTGAAAATGCGTGTTTATATGTACCCAAACACACACACGCAATTATTTTGGCCTTCCGCAGCACTGCGTGAACAGCGTGTGGGCAAAGCCGCAACTGCAGCCGTGCGTGTGTAATTGCGAATAGAAAATTCTGTGGGCAGCCGGAGTTACTGCCAGGCAAGTTTAGATGAACAGAAGCATCGATTACTAAATTTTTGACGCTATATAAATGCCGGAATTAGGGAAGGCTGCGTTGCTCCTTCATTACCTTCTTGCAGGTGCTGGAGGACCCAAGGACATGGCTCGCCCACGGGCTCGCGCGTGTTTGGGTGCGCGCAAGGAGCTTCGAACATAAATCTGCTCGCTTCCCTGTTTGCGTGCAAGAGAAAGTTTGCAAATAACTTTAGCTCAGGAAAAAACACAGGAATTCAATGGGATCCTCTCCCAAACAGCCTGGCAGAGGACAGGACCGGTATTACGAAAGCTTATTGCCTTACTGCAAAGCTTCTATTGCATTTATAGCAGAGGAGAGGCCTGCACTGAAAGATCGATGAGGGAAATTTATTTAATGGTTAACTAAGAAATATTTCCATGTTTTGGAAAACCAAGAGGATGCTTTATAGGCAAGTCTCTACTTTTCCCTTATCATGGGCGGGGAGAAAAAGGGTGCAAGGCACTGATGGCGTGGTGCAAGTGCTATAACGAGCTGTGCGCGTGGAGGAAAGCGGCCGGGCTGAGCTCGGGAAAGCTTTGCTTTCCGCCGGGTTGCGGGTACGTCGTGCTGACTTCCCGGGATTTGGGTATTTAATTCACAGGAACACCTAAATGTCTGGAGATGCACAGCAGGGCTTCTGCTTATATAATTATATTTGAGAAGGTCTGCTTGAGGCTTTTGGAGCTCAGGAGCAGGGAGAAACTGAGGACAGGTATATAGTAACAGTATTTGTATATTTAGTGAAGAGACCTAATTTAAGCTAATCGTTATATTTAATGTTTGCAGAACATGTAAAGTTATGTGAAACTGTTATAAAGTAATATCGGGTAGGAGACATATCTTTATATTTTGATATTTCAAGAAGACTCGTGTGGGCGTTTGGGGTCCTCCAGCAGTGGCAGAGGTGCGGGTGTTTTGGCCCGGTGGCAGCGGTGGGATGCATAGAGCTCTGAACAGTGCAGGCGTCCCGTTCGTGGGCGCTTGGCGGGGTTGCCCTTCCCGAAATAACGAGCCTCTTCTGCAATAGCATCCTCCCCTGCCCTCCCGCGGCGGTGGCGGAGGCGATGCTCGCGCTTGGGTTTGACCGACCACAACGCGATCTAGCTGCAAGGTGTCGTGCTCGTGCTTGGCAGCGTTTGCTTTTCCCTCTGCAATGGGAACCGAACGGCGCTGGGGAAAGTACCGTTATTTAGGTTCCGAATTAAGCCGCCGGCGTTAGGACCTGCCGGATTTAAAGCAGCGTGGACTTGGTGCTGCTCCCTTCTGCGCGTGCTGTGACGCAGGCTGTGATTGCACTTTCTCCGCGGGAACCCGGGTGCATCCAGCGCACGCGGCAGAGCAGCAGCGAGGGAGGATTAAGATACCAAAGCCAGCTTAATTTGAATAACTTAAATTTGCCGTTTAAGCATTTTAAATGGATCTGTATGTACGCATGCTTTGTGCGATCCGGAATGAAAAGCCCTTTGGCCACTTTAGTACCTACTTGGTAATGAACGGTGTCAGGTACGGTTTGGTGGGAGAGATTTGGACCATGTAACTTCAGCATTTCTGTATGAATGGGCCAATAATAAAAATAATAACCCCCCCCCAACAATTTGTTAAAATCTTTAACAGTGATTTATTTTCCAGTTTGCACCTGAGACCTGCCCCTTGGCTGGCTCGGGGCTGATGTGAAATGCCTTTCCCTTTCACGCCTGTTCCTGTCCCTCCGTTCACGAAAGAAACCTGGAAAAGCGAAATCTCGCGTTAGCATTTGGGATGCGGCACCGGGGAGAGCCGCCCGCCAGCTGGCACCGTAACTCAGGTGGCAAAATAGAAAAGTTTTATCCCTCGTATCGCAGGCTCCCAGGATCCAATCGGCCTCGCTCTTTGCCACGCTCTGCCCGTGAACTTGGTCGCCGTTATTATCGTCTCAAGCTCCCGCTTTGGGCAGCGAGTCAGGCTGTTCCCGCGCCGCCCGGTTGTGGTTATTTGCTCTAAGCTTCCTCTGATTAAACGGCAACAGGACAGAGAAGGAGTCGCTTCTCCCCGGCCGCGGCTCTCGCTTCTCCGGGGCGCTGCTCGAAGGCCGCCCCGAGGCTGATCTGGCGTTCCTGCCGCCCGCGGGATGGACGGCCGTGCCCGGCCACTGCCCCCCAACTACCCTGTGCCCCTTGGTGCCGCTGCCCCCCAACCAGCCCCG
>NW_020451093.1:6482667-6741548 GCF_003343035.1 Apteryx rowi | reverse complement strand
CGCTGCCCCCCAACCAGCCCCGTGCCCTTTGGTGCCGCTGCCCCCCAACCAGCCCCGTGCCCCTTGGTGCCGCTGCAGGCCGCTTGCTCCCGTGCGCATTTTTAGGGAGCGGGCTCCCTCCCGTGGTGGCAATGCACAGCCCTTCGCTCCCGCTTCCCACTAAAAGGGAAAAAAACCCGACTGATCTTTTTCACCGCCTCACCGCAGAAGCGGTTTTACACAGCGGTTGAGCAGGGAGCTTTTCCACTGCTGCTCGAGAGGCTGAGGAAGAGGCAGAGAAGCATTTTGGGGCAAGAAATCCTATTTATTGCTCTGTCGGTCTAAGCGTTTGTAGGAAATTTCGTAGGAAAGAGCATGTTATTAATACGGTGGTGTGGGAAAATCGGTCCTGCTAATGAAAGTCAGTAACCCCAGAACAGTACAAAATCCTACAGTCAAGTACTGCAGCATAATGAATATTAATTAATTGAAATAAGTATATAGCTTTGGTCTGTTTATTGTATCAGGTAATAAAAGGTCAGAATGAAACCTGGCTGTGGGTGTGCGTGTGTATGCATTTATGGTATGGAAGTATGGAAGCTGCAGCTATTCGGTACACAGACTTGCTCTTGCATTGCCCCCGTGAGATTTCCAGTTTCTCTCCTGAAAAAATAGCTGCAACGTTTTTCCTTAAAGCTCAGCTAATGAGCTTACCTTGCTATAGCTTTCAGTACTTAAAAAACTTAACTTGTTTGGAGTTTCGAAGTACACTCGACGTAGAAAGAAGATGAAGGAATTATCATCATCATCATCTCATTATTTCAGTGTTGTAATGAGATTTTATTTTTCACAGCCAAACCTTGTGCTATCTTTTCTTTCCTTAAAGAACTCTTCTGCTTTTGGGAAATTGCTCTTTTTCCTGTCTCCTAATTTCACTAGTATTTAAAGCTACATTTACCTTTATTTAAAAAAAAAAAAAAAAGGCTGGACTTGGAGCGTTTAAGTTTTTTATTTTAATGCAATATCAGAATTATTTCACTTACAGACTCTGAACATCTTTCCTTCTCTCTGTGTACATAGCGTTAATGCACAGATGCCGATACTTAACTCGCCTTGTTCTGATCTGATCCCTTTAGGATATGGTGTTCCAGGGCTGCTCTCTCTCATTTTTTCCAACAGTATGGTATAAAATATTGAGAATAAAGGGGCATCTGCCACAAAAGGCTTCCCATTCTGACAGCACGCGGTGGACGAAGTCAAGGGTGCTCTCTGGGCGCGTGGCTCGGCGAAACGCCGCTCCCCGCGCCCTGCGAGCGAGCAGCAGAACGGCTTTGCCCGGCCCCGGGAGCGACCGCTGCCTTACGGCTTGCTGGCAGATACACCGTATAAAAATGGTTTTTCCAATACTTCCTTTCTGTGCAGTGTCAAGAATTATTCGAGAAGGGGGCTGAATTTAATACGTTGAGACCAGCAACCTCTGTTGGTCCTCGCCGCTCCTCGCCAAGAAAGAGGAGCGAACGGGGAGCAGAGCCGGCGCGGCCGGCAGCGGGAAGCAAAAGGCGTCGCGCTGCTCCCGCTCTTCCCGTGTTTCTTATTGCCGTGGGTCCCGGCCTGCTTGTCTCAGGCAGCAGGTAGGTTAAAACCTACGTGCCGCCGGGGGCCGGAGGTCGCTCCCGAGGCAGATGCCCTTCACGGCACAGGCGTACGTGTTGCTGTTGGAAAAAAAAAAAAAAAAAAAGGCACAAAAACTACTGCGGTTTAGACAGCTGGTCTGGCAGTTGGTAATGTGAAGGCCTATTAAAATATTTGTTATTTGTTATTTAACTTCGGTTTGTTTTTTAAGGAATTTGGAAATAGGCTGATTAAATAAAATAGCGAGAGGTCACACTGTTTGGTAATGATATGTATTGGCAGAAATCTGGGAAAACTTGCAGTACACAGGACTCTAATGGCCTGTCTTTCACTTCCATAAAATCCAGTCACTTTGTTTTCATTCTGTGAAAGAAGAAGTGCTGATAAATATGCTGAAAATATTTTCACGCTTCTGCTGGGTGGAATTTCAATTTAGTAACTGGTACATGAAGACCTTGATCCACAAAAGCTTCTGAGTCAGTGCAAAAACTCCTTTTGACTTCCCCGGGAGCGCAGTCGCCCCAGCGGAAATCGATGTTAAAAATTGCACCCCCGCTCCTGAGTTTTGTAGGCACCTCGGCTGTAGGAGAAAGCGCTTTGCTTGGCTGCTTGGTGATCGAGAAATATCAAGAGTGTTTATTGCTAAAGAGTTACGATGCGTCCTGTTAGGCACCTTGCTGCCTTGCATCATAGGGTAATTGGGGTGGGAAGGGACCTCCGGGGTCCCTGCCCCAAGCAGGGTCAGACCTGGCTGCTCGGGACTTTATCCTGCCGGCCCTTAAAAGCCTCCGAGGACAGAGACTGAGCGACCTCCGCGGGGAACCGGTTCCCCTGCAGCTTTGAGGCTTTTGAGAATGGTCGTTAGAAAGTCTGTGATGTTCAAACTGGGGCTTGTCGTTTTAGGTCTTCAGAAAACTTGCTCTCCGGGAATTAATGGGGAATCTAACTTTAAGGCTACTTGGGAAACTTCTCAACTGTTTAGTTAACTATGATGCCCCAAACGTAGTTTGAACAAATTTCAAGTATCATTTAATTCTTTTTCCGCGATAGAACAGTTCTCTTGGAAATGCAGAATGGCTATCTTAATTAGATACAAGTCATAGCGAAAACAATATAATTAAGTTTACCATCCTCAGGGAATGATGATACCAAAACTAACACCATGACATTAAATTTTGCAAAGGATGATTTTAAAAGCAAGAGAAAGCGACTCCAAGAGACCTCTCAAGCAAACACAAATGGAGAAGTTTCCCGCGTGCAAGGGAGCCCGCAGAGGCTGTGCCCAGGCTCGCGCCGTGCAGGGGAGGAGGCACTGCAAGCACAGCGGGTAAGGGGAAAAATTCATCAGGGCATGGAAGTCAGAGAGGCATTTTCACAGTAATAAAACCCAAGAGAAATGGGCACCAAGAGTGGCAGAGGCTGAAACACAGAGAGGAATGGAAAAGAAGGGATGGAGAGAGGGAGGGGAAATGGCAGGAGAAAGGGAGTCCAAAAACCCCTCCTTTTCCAGTGCCCCACTTGAAGGAGAAACCTCCTTCATTCCTCTTCTTCAAACAACCCCCTGTTCCCTGTCCTTACAGATAAAATAGGAAGCAGCAAACTCAGTGGGTTCCTTTTGGTATAAGACACAACCTGGTGGGGTGCATTTATCCTCTGAAAGTCCTTAAGACCTTGAAACAAGAGAGTGGAGGATATTTGAAATTTAGTCCAGCTTTAAGAACTACGAGTTCACAATTTACACACATTCGTTTCATGTTAGATGAAAGCACAATTTACTATTTTTCCCTATTTACATATTCTTTTTGAAAATTTATATATATATTTTAAAAGTACATCTAGCTAATAAATTTGCAGTTGAGCTAGATATTTAGCTAACTCCAGATATTGGCCCCACTGGGTTATGTTCAGCTCTTTTGACTTTTGATAGCTGTGAGTGTTGAGAAAACTTTAGAAGAGAGACCAAGAGGTCAAATGTAATATGTGTTCGTAGATGGTGATACAGCATGAATAAATGGTGCTAGACATATGGAGATCAAATTAGTAAAGCTTGGTTTCATATTAACCATAGATAATATGGTGTGAAATTATTTAATTACTAAAAATCCCCAGATATTCTGGGAAACAAAAAGCAGCAGATTGGAAGAGAAGCAATGTCGAGAGAATGGTCAAGGAGATGAACAACTGAGCCTCCATGGCTTCATACTTGTTATTAGAGAGTGAGAAAAAGGGCAAATTCCCGTCTCTGGTGAGAACATGAGTCCTGTTAGCTATGTTGTACTTGCGTGTTAAGAAATTGGCCCGCAGATGTGAGAGTACGTCTGCACGGATTGGTAAGAGGGTATGCCATGGCTGGATCTGCAGCGCTGGGTCACGGGGTCTGCCCTTCTGGAGGTCTTCCCTTCTGGTCCACCCTTTCACCAGCATCTCACCTGCGTCCCCAGATCTGCACTTCAGGTGGGCCACGCCGTCTGCCTCCCTGCTGCTGCTTCTCCTCCGGCCGCACGTAGCTCGTGCGACCTGGGTGCCTCGGCATCTCGGGCCGCTCGTTGTTCGTGATGTGCTTTTAGTCCCGAAGCTCACGTTACAACATCCGTCTGCAGAGCTTTCCTTCTCCTAAACCGCCCCTGGGATCTGGGGCGCGGTGCCAGTGGCGTCTGTGCAAAAGACAGCCGAAAGCCAATCTCAGAGAGCCTAGAAAGGGACATATCCTGTCGGTATTCACCTTTTCCCTAAAATTGGTAGGAATTAATTCTCTTCACATTGTTTCTACGTTATTCCTATGTTATTTACCATTTAATCATCTTGGTGAGTTCCTCATTCTGGAGAGCTGCTGTGCAGTGGCAGAAGGCTAACATTCATAAGGGCTTCTGCAGATAACGCTACGGTAAGTGGTCGTCTGGCTCTCCGTTCACTTTCTTAAGGTTGAGAGTTTCTAACTTGTCTTCAGAGCAGTCTGAATATTTTCCAGTATCTCCCCTCAGAACACGTGAAGAAATCTTTTTTGGAAACTCAGTGGGTCACTGTGGTTTGCTCTACCATGCATTGCTCTACCTGGGTGGATTTGTTAGATTATGTTGGGCATTAAAATTCATAAATATCAACTTCTAGCAGCAGGGAAAGCTCTTCCCCTTACTCTTTTCTAACCCTATTATTTCGTAACTTTAAGAGTCCACGCTGTTATTTCAGTGTTTTCATGGACTGGACTGTGAAGAAGGAAATGGAGAATATGTGATTGGGTGACTTAAGTTAGTCATGTTATTTTAATTCAGTTTGGTTGATTTCCCAGGTAACCAGTTTTATTTCCCCTGTTCTTGTGGTTGCAATAGCCAGTGAAAGATAAGAAAAAGTTACAATACATGGAAATTCTGTTTTTGTGCTTTTGGTTTTGTTTTTTCTTCTTGATTTTGCGTTCTTTAGTGTAGATACGTTAAGTCACTTTAAAATATATGGCTTATTTTTTGTATGTATATTAAGTAGCGGTTAATACATTCAGTTGTTTCATCTAATATGTTATAGGATTTGCCCATAGTATAGAGGTATTTTACAGAATTGCTACATTTTGCAACCAAAACATTGGCATCATTCTTGTCTTTCATTGCTTTTTCCTTAACTACAATTGCCACAGGACAGTTGATCTATAACTTAAGCTTGTGGTTATTGTTAAAAAGATTCTTCAAAACAATCGTCTTGACCAGCTTCTTTAATCTTCAGTGCATTCGTGAGCATCACAGGGGAAATTTGGGCAGAAAACCTTGCAACTATTTAGACTTAAAGATCCAAAAATAAATTAGAAAGAAGGTATAGTACTCAAATAGGAAGTGAAAATCTCATTTTTATGTGATCATAGTGGAATTACATCTCCTGCATCTTCTACACCTTCACTCCTGTTATGTATGTGAACTTCAGAAAAGCAATTTTCAGCCTGAAGTCCTGTGAGCATTTTTTTGGGAATAATTCTGTTGAATATATTTTTTTTCATTCTTAAATATTTGGTGTCATTAGGACACAACATAACTTAACAGAGGGGTGAGAAAATCCAATACCCGACCGGTAATTTTTTTCTTTTAATAGACCATTGGTAGGTTTCTTGGTTATGTTTCCTCCTAACAGATAATTGCCTTTAGGTATATTTTGCTTTAAAATCTTAAGAGGACAATTTATATGTTTTATTCTTATATATAAGGGGTAAGAGACCTCGGAGGGCTGATGGCTACGATCTGGATGGGGAAAGAGGGAGAACTGCAGTTTGCCCCATGACTTGAAAGCAAACACATCAGAGAGGCTTGTGCTTATTTACCTCCTCAACGTATACCATTTGCTCAGGCAGCTCCATATCTTTGCCGTTAGGGCCAATAAGCTGACCTATGCATTTGGCCAGTGACTGAGGAGGAGGATGGCTTGCAAAAGTGTGCTGTTTTAATTGGTTAAAAAGGTGAACTGAAAATAAGACTAAACGTTGCCTTGACAATGCCTGTCTGCACAAAACAGCATTATAAGTTTCCCTTTTCAAATCTACCAAATTAAAAGCTTAAAAATTTGCTTCTAATATAATGTGCTGCCTAACTCAGTTTAGGATTTAAAAATAAAGTGTTTTCGAGAGCAAAGAACCGTTGCAATGCATGCCTATGTTAAAGCTGTGAGAGCTCGTGTGTGTACAGAGCTACATTAAAATCCTTAGGGCTCATCGGGATGCAAAGATATCACAACGTGACACAGTCTGCATGAGCAGGACCTTAAAAAAATTCATATTTAATCAGTGATGAGAGGTGAAACTGTGCTTAGCTAATCACTTTTTAGTTGGGAATTTCACTTTCCGAATGTGATACCGTACGTAGAGAAACAAGAGGCAAAAATGAACTGCAAGTTATTTAACTGTTCAAGGGAGACAACAAGCTGTTTATAGTTCTGCTCTATAGCTTAATTTTTAGGGCCTGCATAAATAGAATTCAATCCACCAACTGATTCGGCGAGGATAATCCATCAATATTTAATTTGGTAAGCAAGAAAAGGCTTTAAAATAATATAATGTAGTTCATGAATCAGATGCACTGTTGGATTCCATTATTAAATGTAGATATATAATATCGGTGGCATTGTGTTTGTTATTTTAATAATTCTAATTAACTTTTGGTAATTGTAGTGGATCTGCTGCCAAGTATACTGGCTATGATTATTATTCAGGGTTATTATTTTCAGTAGACAGCCAGCCAGCCAGCCAATGAATAAAAGAAGTTTTATGGCAAACTAGACTTAAACAGCACAACAACGTTTTCTTATTGAAGAAAAATGCCTCTTGGTGAACTTCATCATTATCTGTCCGTGTTTAAGAGCTACTGAGAGATTCAGGCAATCTTTATGATAATGTAGTAATTTACAAAAACCCCTATAAACATTTAGTATTTCACATTTTCTTGATGATTATTGATGATTAGTGAGATTTGTGCGAGGAAGTACAAGCTTTCTCCCGTACAATTATCCTGTTCGTCTTTGTCCTTTTATGGTACCACGCTCCGTTTTTTTATACCATGGTGGTGGTAGTAATAGTGATGAGTCGAGACACTCCAGACTGAGATGCTGCAAACATCTTAGCTATATAAAACTAATCCGTTTATGCATGCAAGGCTGAATCCTTTGCCCTTCCTTGCACAAGCAGCCCCACCGAAGGAGGGAACTGTGGTGGAGGTGGCGCTGAGAAATGAGCCCGTGTTCGTCGCGTCTCTCCTTGCGATCCTGCCCGACTTCCGCTCTGACTCTGGAGATGGCACTGGGACGTGTGGGCAGCTCTGCTTGCCAGGATTAGGTCTTTCTGCTGTTGCAAAAATGCTATCGCAATTCAGTCAGTAAATATCGCAAGCAGAATTTTGTTATCAAAGATGAGTGCTCGGTGCATGAGAGGAATAGCATTGCATCGCTGAGAAGTAGACTTTAAAACAGTAGCTTAAAAAAAAGACGTGTTATGATATCTAGAACTCGTTTTCCAATCTGTTACCAGGAGATGTGGCTATCTTTAACAGTTGGAAAGCTTTATTTTCTGCCACGGCAACTTTTCTACAGGAAAGAGCAGTTGCAAGCCCAGAAGCGTATACAGCCTGCCTGTATTTCATGGCAAAAAGGAAACTCCGCAGCCTGCCCAGGGAGTTGCAGTGGTCCTCGGTGCAAATTGGCAGGGTTCGTGCCGGATCCGGTGGGGTACAGGAGCATCAGTTCCTTCTAGTTCTGAGCTTTTTCTTGAATTTGCCACACTTCTCATAGGAGGGTCGTTACTATTGAAAATGCCCCCCTCATTTCGTTAGCCTAACGAGTGAAGGTAGAGCTCATGGATTAGCATGTTGGAGTTAGAGCGGAGCAACCTACGTGTCTGCAAACAATCAAGCCCGAACTGTCGGCAGAGACTTTCCTGTCGGAGAATTTAAGCACTGCAAACATCCTCTGTTAAGACCTGAAATGAGGTACAGGGATAAGGAACAAGCACTTTTCGAACACTTTAATGTGTGGCTACACTGAAAAGGAGCTATACTGTATATTTGTAATTTGGAAATAGCAAGTACTGTAAGTGAACTGAATTAATCCCAGAAGACTGGTTGGGATGTGACTGAAGACCCTAAAGTAAAAAAGGTAGCTGAGAATGAATTTACAGATTAGAGCTATAGAGAAAAATGCATATACGGCAGCGTAGGAGTGCAAAGTAAGGCTGTGAGGGACGGTCCCACTTAAACTAACTGCTAATTTCTTATGCCGTCGAGCTAGCTGACTGCTCGTTCTTCAGAGCTCGTCGTGTTGCTGAGAGAGTTATTGAACTTATTCTAAGCCCCTAGACAATGCTCATCTTCAGTTTGCCCATCAGAACATCCTTACAATTGTTTGGGGCATCTTCAAAGTATTTCATTGCTTTGGAGTAGATTATGGAGATAACCTTGCTAGTGGCACTCCTCCTGGATGCTAATGTAGGAAAATGCAACCTCCAGCTCCCAGGGATCTTTTTCTTTTCCAAGTGCAAGCTCTGAGATCATATATATCCTATAGATTTTTCAAATGAAATTCATCTTAAGAGGTTTTATCTCATTTTCTGTGTATTGCCTACTGCGATTTGGTCTCTTGTTTTTGCAAATGATGAATTTGATTTCCTGCTATCAATGAGCGTCTGCCTTTCAGTAGACTCCAAACATGAGTGGCATGATGAAAAGTGTTTCCTGTACTGAAGTTTTCTATTTTTATATTAAGAACATGCCTCTCTCTAATAACTAAGATTCGATGGCAGATCCTCCTATTTCTTCAATACAAGTTGTTGCTAATCTTTATAATCAAAGTGAATAAAAATAATGCTTCTAAAGTAGTGGTAGAAAGTAATGGTGTAACCTTGTACAGCAAAAACAGAAAAAAATGTGCAAAATCTAATAAAAGGCCAGTCCCAGGATTTTTTTTTCCATTGACTGTCTATAAGACACAGAGCTTTAAAGTGCTGTTACTAAAGAAACATTTGCGGTCTATTTGTTTGTTGTTGGAAATAGATATGGGTAGGTCTTAGGGTTTTTTTCTGCTTGAAATCTAAATTTTTCTTTGTTTAGAAAATGTTCATATCAGAAATATAATAATAGTCTTTTTTTATTATTATTTGGCAGTGACTATAATGTGTACAAAATAAAACAGCATGCCTGCAGTTGCTGTAAGGTTGAGGGGAGAGAGAGACTCTCAAGTGGATTTACAGATCCGTGACGTCCCGGTGCAATTTGGGTTGGTCTCGGGAGGCGTCCGCTGAATTTACGTTGCTCCCTGTGAGCAACATAAGTAGCACACTTGCCTCCGAGGTGGGTGCTTGGCCCTTGTTTCCGAGGCCGCTGCTACCCAGTTAACTTCTATCGCAATGGCTGTTTGCCGCCAGATGGGAGGTGTTTAATGAACGTGGCTTCAACCTCGGCAGTTCCAAAATTTACAGCAGTTCACGCTCGACAGTTTATTTTTTATTTTTTATCTTCATCTCAATTACATAGTAAGACGTTCTTTTTAAAAACTTGTTTGTTATTAAGATATAAATCTACTTATTTTAGTCATGTAGTGCATGCCAGGGGTAATGCAATACAAGAAGATTACAAGCTGATGGTTAGATGTTAATAACAGTAACACAAAACATTAAGGCAAGTGACATTTACATAAGTATCTTGATCTTAATACATGTAATTTACATATGAAAATTTAATCACCATAGAGATAAACAGCTGCAATGTTTAATTAAACTCTCCACACAAAATCAGCCTGCAAGAAGTAGTTTGTCACTGCTAATTTATCACAATTCTCATAAGTATTCTTTAAAATAAAAATGCAAAATAAATGACTCTTATTGATAATTTAACTTCTGGTTACTTTATCGTATTCTCAACAGGCTTTGATGATACAATTACAATATGAAGATTCTAGGCTCATTTTCTCACAATTTAGAAGACAAAACATAAATATATAGAGAACAAATGTATTTGTTTACCGACTTAAGGGTCAGCAGCATGGCAGCACTAGAGTACAATTTAGGCAAATTTAATGCCATGATAAGTTATGTGTAATGAAGGGATGCGAGAGTCTCTCTCTGCGGGGCTGTTTAAGGAGGAAACAATTATAAGTGAAAATTAATGCCGGCATTATCACAGAGTTGGAACCGACTCCTAGCTCACAACATCACTGACTAAAACACATTTAAAACTCGCCCTGTGAAATCAGAGATGTGCTGACTTTCAGAAGTTATTGAGGCTTAGACTTTGCTTCTAGTGATGTGTTGTAAAGCAAAACAAAGCGCACAGTATCCCGAAGGAAACAATTTCCATATCTTCCTGAGGGTTCAACAAGAAAAACAGAGTTTGAAGGCTGACTGGAGCCTATTCACAACACTAAGATAGCAATAACAGCAAAAAGGGATCCTTTTTATAACTTCAGGGTAGGTGGCAATGGAGAATAAATATGTAACCATTAGTACCTTAAAGTACATGATTTTTAGGTGTGAAATTATCTTTTATTCCAAGCAGAACAAACTGTATTACAAGGCTATGGACCACTATGGGGTTCTCCATCAGATGGACCTTCTACATACACTAAAAACTGCCCACCTATATATACGTTTCCTATACCATGTTCACCCGAAGGGACTGGAAAAGCTTGGTCTGTATAAGGCAAATTAAATTGTTCTATAAATTGTGTGGACCAGTTAAAGTGAGGACTCTCACAAAATACTAGTTTTGCCTTGAGTTTGGATTTGTTATCTGTATTGGCTTTATCTCCTTTTTGCATAAGTGTAAAGCAGCTAGATGTGATCGTTCAAGGTTATGTAGGCGGTAGGCCTGAAAATGATACCCCGGTCACAGAGGGCAAATGGGGTTATTTGGTCATGGGTTCAAAAATTATTATTGTTAATTATATGCCAATTTAATGAAAGTAAAAACTGGGTGAAATTCAGCTTCATATTCATAAATGGACTTTGTAGGAGAACTAGATGCAAGTAAAAAATGAATCATGAATCGGTTTCACTATAATAGTTAAATAGTTAAATAGTATTCCAAAAATCTCAGAATTCAATTTTAAAATAATAAAACATTCTTTGTTTTACTTTGAATTCTGATTTTACAAAGTAGGTAAAATTAAAAATAAAGAAATCTAAAGTACTATAACTTTCTATGACTCTTAGGCTTTCAAGTCACCATTGGAAAAAAGGAAGTAATCTTTTATTTTAAAAATGTTATCCCACATGTATAACTTACTGATCTTTTTTTTCCAAGATTGACTCTAGATAGTGTTTTTTCAGTAACTATTCCAGTTCTTCAGTAAAAACTATCCCTGAACATTTATTGCATTTAGGGCTCGGTTTGGTTGCCCTTGGGAGTTCTGCCCAGTTCTTCTCCAGTTGTCATGCCAGGAGCAAGGAGCTCCTGTGCGGTATCTGCTAGTCGCACGTGGACATCTTGAATACCCTAAAGCATCTGAGATGGCACTTGATGCCCATGCTGAGGCAATCGGATCAAGCTCCTTTACTCCAGAAATCAAGCAAAAGGTTTTGAGTGGATGCGTTAGCAATTGTAACAATCATACCTGTGAAAAAGGCAAAAATTTCCCAATAAGTGCTATTCCACTTCATGAGAATTGTGAAAGGAGTAACTGCTCTACCAAATAAATAAATAAATTAAATACCAAATATGCTTGTTACAAGGCAAAGAATATTTCATCTTTGATTTTGGTGTGGTTATAATGTGTTGGCAGGCAGCTGGTCCTAAGTGGCAATTTCCTGGATACGCTGCTGTTGACTGCTTTCTGTTACAATACATATGGTCATGATTTGAAGTAGAATGTAGAATATTAGGCACAGTTCCCTTGCAATTAAAAAATTTTTAAGGAAAAAACAGAGGAAGCAAAATGAGGATTACATTAAATAACTAATTCTTTAACTCCAGCATTTTAAATTACAGATTAGGCCTGATTGCCAAGATCCCTTTGAGATCTGTTGGTGCAGAATCTGTTAATCCTAAGAAAAGACAAGGTGCTAAATCAGAAATGGAATCTTGGAAATAGCTATAGTTACAGCAGAAAAAAACAAAACATCTTCACAAAAAAGGCAAAAGCCAAATAACCTTTTGAAATATTAGTGTTTTCCAATCCTACTACTACTGGGAGAATTCTTTTCAAATTAACTGAATATCCATGCTATGTTACTGTCTTTTTGATCACCTGAGCCGTTTCCTAAAAGTTATCTAGTTTAGTGATTTGGGAGGGCATTACTTTTTTCAACTACTATTAAGTAAGAGTTATGTAAAATTAAATACACCGGTTTCCTTTCCTGAGTCCATTTGTTACCCTATAACCCTCCAAAACTCATAAAAATGAGTAGAGATATATCTGCTTACCTGAAGGGCAGCCATCTGTTATAGTATAAAAAATGTCCAGTTCTAAGTAAAACTTAGCTGTAATATTTCCCCCCCCAAAATAAATTTTTGTGATCTACATTTCTGTTTAGCATGCCACGATCTCTTTTCTGGATATGTATTTCCTCAGAATTCTCTTTCCGTGGGGGAAAATCTCTCTGTTCAGGCAAAAATATCTCTTTTCACATTCGATATTGATGACTTTCAGAAGCTGCAACGTGCTGGAGTTCTTCCACGTTTTAACTATCCTCCAGGACTATTGTAATTATATTTTGTATAGCCTTTCTGGATACAAGATATCCTTATATGTTCAAGTTAACCTGGTTATTCAGGAAGCCTTTATTTAAGCTGATGATGGTGATGCATTAGTTATGCATATATAATGCATTATTGGGGGGCGGCAAGTTCTTCCATATGCAACACGATAGAGATGTATTGCCGCTGAGGGGTAGATCGATATATAGATCGATATAGATATGGGCACAGAGACACTGTGCGTTTAAGTCATATACGGTCATTAGGAATTTAGGGCATTTGGCATCCTGCGAATCAGGTCCAGTGGCAGCAAATCCATCGGCCGGTAGGATAAAGGTGACCCAGGGAATACATTGTTTTAGCACTTGTCTTTCCAAATGGGTGGGTTTTGTTAAATTTATGCGTCCGCGACACACCTGAGAAGGACTGCAGGGGTCAGCTGCCTGTTTTCCAACGTGAAGCACGTTTGCACGGAAAGCGATGCCGACCTGCAGTAACAATGCGACCCACAAGCGCAGCTTCCTCGCAGCCCCGGGGAACGGAGCGGCACTGATCCCGTCTGCCTTGGGGCTTGGGCAGGGCGTGCGAGAGCACGGTGCTATTATATATATATGTTCCCAATTGCACTTTTCTCCCTGCACATCCCACAAAGCCTTTCTGCAATGCACGTATAATAACTTACACCCCCCGGCCAGCGTCCTGAGTGAGGCTCTGCCGTCCGCGTCCGGCTGCGGGTGAAATCCTCCCGTCTCAGCTAGCCGTTCGGTACCGCTGCACGCTGTTAGAAGAGGCATCTGTATCCTGCTTGGGAAGGGGCTTTGTGTCAGCCATGGGTGAATTAACTGCTGCGTTGATTAGATTTGCAAAATCTTTGGGGATGAAAGTATTAAGTAAATACAAAATGATTAAAATCCAACTCTGACTGATTGTACCATCCAACTGAAAATGCAGTCCCTCTTGTGTTTTCTCTTCTGGTTGAGAAATCAGTGAAGTTAGGGAAACTGTGGAGTAGAAGTCAGTAAGAAGATGATTATACTTGTTTCTGTTTCTTAAGTGACAACATATAAGAGCTGGACAAGTTCCGCAATGAGTGGATGACCAAGGACTGTGTCCTTTAACTAGGATCTCCACCACACTGAAAATAAATAGTTGTCTGCAACAGTAGAAACCTGTATTTCAACACTAATTAAAAATAATGCAATAGCACTTTATTATTTACAAAACATACATAAGCTCCTGGTAAAAGTGTAGGCTTTCTCCTGTGAGAAGTGATGGGTCCCCCAGGAGATCTTTTCTCCGTGTCCATTGATGATGTCAGTGAGTCCTTGATTAGCTGCTGACATATGAAATTATGGGGGTCACCAAGGTTAATGAAAGGCTTCTTTATAGAGCCATGCCCATGCACTGTCTCTCTCCGTCCTCTTTGGCGCTGGATTGTATGGTGACCTCAGCGACAAAGTCAAGAGAGAAAATATACAGCGCGATATCAGTACATGCTAATCAGTGGTTCTCTGCTAATGTCTAATTATTTAATAAAGGGGCAATGTGTTATTTGCAGCGCAGCATTTTTTGTAAACCTGGGACGATCTCTGCGGAAGTGCTGTTCAACCGTCTCCGCAGTGTTGCCGCTGGTTAGCTCTGTCATGTCGAATACTTTTTTGCAGGTGTGACGTGCATAAGAAATTGTGTCTTCACCCCGGTGATGAAGCCAGACAGAGTTTGTCGTTGCAAGGGAGCCAATGTGGCTTAGCCTGCGCCACCAGGAGGACAGACGGACTTGCACGAGTCGAGTGGATTTGCCTTGGTCCTGGGTGAGGTTGCCTGGAACGCAGCTAAGAGCAGGTTTTGTAGACTGGCCTCTTATAGAGGTGCTTCTTACTTACTTACTGCAACTCCACTGTGTCCTTCCCAAATATACTGTAAGAGAATGATATCTGAGAAGAAATTACTGGTTTTGCAGTTCCCCACCTACACATTGGTGTCAATGGATAGGATTTTCTAGGAACATCCCTTTTGTCATCTTTTAAGAGAGGGTGCTGCTGGGTCAGGTTGTGCTTTGAAAAATCCTCCCCCTTCCCCTTTGATTTGTGTCTATATTTGCATTCACTGCTGTGCCGCCTGGGTATTGGTACCTGTTAATTTAAGTCATCCTCCTTTAAGGATTCGGCTTAGAAAAGATTTCCTGAGTTAGAGTGACCTAAACATATGCCACACTTTCTTCAGATTAGATGAGATTATTTCCATATTAATTACTATTGCAAAGTTTTCCCTTCCTAGCCACCCCAAATTCCCTTCTGTTCCTCCCTTTTGGGGTTTGCTTTTTAGCAACCTCTTTTTCCCTTTCGAGCATACCCGTCTTGCTGGCAAAGAAAGAACATTTGAGAATTTCTTTGCTTTACCTAAACTATTGTGTTTATATGTATTTATTTGAAGATACGCATGTGTGTATGCACGTTCCAGTCCCCCCATCCGCGTTGAGGACATGGAGTGTAACGGCATGGGTGTCCCGCGCTGAATTTTCCGTGAGGATAGTGCATTAGGTCTCAGCCAAACAAGGTACGTGCTGGAAGTTAAGCATCTGTGTAGTTTCATTAAACTTAACGTGGTTTTTGCTTTGAAACGAGGGGAGCACAAGTAAAGGGAGTGCGTTGTGCAAAGCGGCCGCCTTGCTGGCCCGAGAGGCGGTGGCGGTTTCTGGCGCGTGACTGGGCAGGGGTGAGGTGTGATTGCCCGTAAGCCCAAGTAATTCTGTGCACATAAAAAGGGAGGAGAGCAATGCAAAGAGAGGAGGAGATGCGTCTGGAAGCCCCGTCAGAGAGGGGTTTTTGCCAGACCTTCCCAGGTGAAGGAGAAGGGGAGGACCCCACGGAGAAGAAGCGAAGGGTCCACGTGAAAACGGGAGATGCTGGGAGTTCAGCGGAGCCTGAAGAGGAGCCCGGGAGTGCGCGGGAGCTGGCGGCTGAATTCCCGGAGGGCGTTTCTGCCTTCGAGAGGAGCCGGGTGACAAGGCTGACATCGAGTTTTCAATGTCCGGAGGCGCCCCAGAGGAAATCAGAAGGAAATTTCAAGGGATTTCAGAAGGAAATCCCATCGGCAAGGAGGGGGTAGCTGGGGAGGCCGGTACTTGAAGACTGGCAGAAAGTCTGTTTTCTGCTTTGCAGTGTCTGCCTGCAATAAACAGGAGCCCAGGGAAGGAGATTATTTTGCGGGAGAGGAGATGGGAATAGCTCCGCCTGCACGTTAAGCGCAGGCGTGGGGGGCGGCGGGGGGCAGCGTCTCCGCTCGCAGGGGGCGAGTACGCGCGTGGCTCGCGGCGACGCGGACGCGAAGCGCGGAGGGCCGGCGCTCGGGCCGGCGGAGGCGCCCCGCTCTCTGCCGCCGCATCCCACCGCCGCCGGCACCTTCCCGGGCTCAAGCGCTTTTCCCGCCACCCCCGTGCTGGTTCAGTCCCCCCTCGTGGCCGTCAAATAACGCTCCCGGCCGAGCTGCGTAGTCCGCTGCCAAAGTCCAGCTTTCACAACGTTTTGGGGGGTTTTCACACCCTTCGGTGCTTGACTGGAGCAGCGCGAGATGGCGCTTTGTTAATACTGTGGTGGGGTTTTTTTTTGATATCTTGAATTAAGCACATGAGGTGATTTAGGCTAGAAGCTCCTAGGAAAGAGATAATTGTTCTTTTATTATTATAATAGATCAAAATAAAATCAGCTCGTGCTTCTGAAGTGGAGAGTTTTTTAACTGGAAGAAGTGTACAGTAATTCTTTTACGGTGTTATCAAATGGCATAATAAAACAGCAAAAAGCATCTCATTTTCTAGGCTGTTTATTTTAGATGTCTTCTTTGAATTGGTAAGTATTTATATTCAGATCTAGGATTCTGCTGGGAGTATCAGCCACAGAAATGATCCAGGAAGTATCTCTCGATTTTAAAAGAACTAATTTTTGCACGTGCAAAAGTAGACAAATTATTTCCTGCGTATATTCACACAAACAGCTTGCAAATGTGGATGCAGAACAGATATTAATGCATGCTAATGGCTGTTAAGCATCTGAATTGCCATTTGAGTAGGCAAATGCCAGAATAATAACGTTAAAATAGTTGCAAGCATTTATTTAGTACATGTGGTACCTGGCATACAGCTGAAATAATTATGTATGAGCCTAAGTAATTCTGTGCACATTTAAAAAAAAATACTTCTTTGGTCTGCTGTGTAATTCTAAGAAAAACTTGATATTATCAAAAATACTTCAGATTATTCTAAGATACTGCGTTACAGTTGTTTTTTCCTAAAATTTAGCATTCTTTGGAAACTTACTGAAACTGGAGGGAAAAGGTCAGGTTCAGGCTGCTCCAGAGGACCAGAGGCAGCTCGGGAAGCAGCTGCCCAGCCCCAAGATATTCCCTGCTGGAAGCCGCATCGCTGCTAGGGATTTTCCTGGCCCTGAGCAGGGGCGTGCGCAGAGAAATGCAGAATTTTGAATCCCAGCATGTGAAACAGTTCAGATAACAGTACAAAACTTCTACCTTCAGGTAGATAGCATTTAACAATATTTTTTCCGCTCTCCGCTGAAGCGTTTGCAGACAGGGCAGCTCTGTTTCAGTGCCCGCTTGCTGTTCCCAGAACGGTGGCTGCCATAAATTGGACTTTTTTTTTTCTTTTTTTTTTTTTGCACAGATTTTGTGCCCCAATTAGCACTGCTAATTGGGGCACACAAGTACATCTCACTGTCCCCTGTGGAGATTGTCAGCCAGTCAACCAGATCACTGAGTCACCAGGAGCATGACTCCAGCCCCGAGTTCCCATTTAATCAGGTGCAAAATCAGAGGTGCCTGCAGGAAGGACACGGTGCTGCTGCTGGGTGTCAGTGAGAGGAGCCACTTGGGGCGCTTGCTCTTCCTCTCTCTTTTTCTTTTTTTCCTCTTTTTTTTTTTTTTTTTAAGGCCAGAGTTTGAAATAAAACCATGCACAGTTGGAAAGGACATTTTGCTGGTAGTTCAGAGACATGTGCTCGGGACGGTTAGGGTTCCCCATGCACCAAGTTAGTTCTCATTCAGCGATACGGCATTTAATGAAACGCTGTTTCGTTTGCAGGCAGGGAACGAGCGAGGTGAGGCCAAATGCTGAGGAAAGGCAACTGTGCATCACGCCTGTGACGTGTCCTTCAGACATTGTAAAGCGGTAAGAGGAACATAGGTTTGAGAAGAAATCTCCTGTGTGTTGACAAGTGCATCAAGTCCCATTTGTGACGCTGAGTCTCTGAGACTGGGGGAAGGCGGGTGGTGGGAGCGATGGCAGGGCATGGCCTGCTTGCAGCTCAGGAACACGCTTTTGCAGCGGGGGAGAGGATAAGGAGCTATACATTCATAGAGACTGAAATCTGTGCAGCTATGTATACGGCAATACACAGCTGACTGTATTACCTGCGCAGAAGTTAATGCATGATTTCTTTGCAGGTGGGTAAACGGAGGCACAGTGAACTTGCACCTGATAGTGGCTGAAGAACGAACCTGACGATGCAGAATGAAAAATCGCTGGTGAGTTAATCACGTGGTGCATTCTTATGTGTTTGAGGGAAAACCACTCAACGTTGTTTGGGAAGCTCGTCTGAATGCCTCGAGATGTTTACGCAACCCCGCGCTCGTAAGAAGGCCAATGACAATAGCAGCGACTGACAGTCTGTCGCGCGGCGTGAGCGTAGTGGAAGTACAGATGTACCTTCTGGCACGAGGACACGCTCCGCCGATAAATTGTGCTGGGAACAAGCAAACGTTTTAGAACAAGAAGTGTTTTTAGAAAAGCGCCGCCGGGATTACCCTTACCCAAAGGGCTATGGGGAGAACACGCTTCCTTAGTAAAACCCAGCTTGAGGAACGCATTAAGCTTCCGCTGTTGGGGATTTCGCCCGGGCCGTGACCCTGGAGAGCCTTGGAAGTGCACCAACTGCAAGGCACCTGGGCGGCTTCATAGTGAGGAGTCCTGTTCGGACCCTTCTGGAAGGAAACCTTGAATCCATACGTTTTTGCAGGTAATAATGCAGTTTTTAGCTTTTTGGGTATCCAAAAAGGCAATTGCTGATGTCCTGAGAGAGGAGTGTGAGCAGCGTTGCACTTCCCCGTCCTGGGGAAAGGGGTCTGAGAAGGCGAGTCTGGGCCTCTCGCTTCTGCAGATTTAACAGGTCGCTCCGGATTTTGCAGTGCCGTCACAACCACAGGAGTCAATTTAGCTCCACTGTGCCGCATGTGGAGAAAGGAAAACAGTCTTCTATACTTGCCAAACAAGAATTTATTTGTTCTTAAAATGTGATTAAGTGAATCAACCTTTTTCTACTTATCTGTACTTCTACTGTCCTTCCACGGGGCATGTGGCCCCCGCGATGGTGAAGTCCTTGTCCTCCGTGGCTTTGAGTGATGGAGATGTTCTCACCAGAACGTGGGTCGAGGGTAGGGTCCAAAACTCTTGGCTCAAAATCGTGCCAGGATCCCGAGGCAAAAGCCGGAACATGATCCTCATCGCTCGTGCAGTGCCGCAAAGCCCTCTCTCTTTCCTGCCTCCGAGGAGCGGATGGAAATGTCTGTTTACGAACTGGTTTTATGCCGTTAGAACCTTTTCCGATGTGATACAGGAAAATCTGTCATTCGTCAGCGTTTCCTTTATCCCCTCTGTCGAAAAGGAATTCCCAAAGATTTGTTGCCATTTTGGACATTTTCACTGCTTCGGGGACAAAGTCCACAGTCATTTTAAAGGGCGAACATCACCTTTACACATTTTTGATTCTCTGTGCTTTGGCACGGCGTGGTTTTTAATGCTCTTCTCCAGCAAATGTCTTGCAAGACATCTCCATCCAGAAGGACATACCCGGTGCTCGCTAACCAGGGCAGGGAAACGCTGTCAGGTGGCACTGCGGGAACAGGCGACGGAGCCCGGAGATACGGGGCGGTGTTCAAACGAGAGCCGGCCCTAGGGGGCCCTGGCTGCCACCGACCCGCTGGCCGGCCGCGCCGTGCTCGGGGACACCTAAGGACTTAGAAAAGCCCATGGAAAACAAGAACTATCAGGCTGCTTCTATAACTAATAATATATCCATAAACTTCTGAAAACGAGATCAGTGCTTCAAAAGCAAAATAATTTATGTTTCAGGCTCTTGCATTTGTGAGAATCACTGGTTAATTGCTATTTAAAAAACTAGAATAACACTATGACCCCGAGGCTCTTTGTATGTTATAAAAATAACTGTGAGCTCAATTATGTCCTATGTGTCATCCCCCCTTTTTTTAATTTTAAGCACCGTTCTCCTTGGAGTCTGTTTCCTTCACTTTTAATGCAGCGATGTGGTTGCAATGCAGCCTCCAATACACAGAAGTAAACACAATGTGACAGATAATGCTGTATTTTTCATAGGACAGATAAAACTCCCTATATATGGCAGGTTAAATATTTATTGTCTCTATTCTTTGATATAGTCGTGGCTTGCTGTATGTAATTAGATCCACTAGATGGTGGTAAAGACCATCGACTATGTCTTCCTGCAGCAAGAAAAAAACAGAAAAAAGTTAAGATTACAATGCCCTATTAAAAAAAAAACAACTACTAACTAACTAAACATACTTGCCTCTCTATTTTATATATTAAAACACATCGCAAGTGTGAAGAAGAGTAGTGCTACTTTTGGGCAGCATTATTACCCTGTGAGCAGCTCTCTGGATTAAATTGTTTTGTCAGGATAAATATTGAGTAAAATGATTATGAATCATTGTGGCAAGTTTTAATACAGATCAGAAACTAAATTAATCCAGCTTTGTCTAACTCATCGTGGATCTCTCTTTCTTCAGATACAAATGAATAGTAAACAACATTTTGGCAATTTTTAGGTTAATCATGTAGAACTGATTACTCAAGAAGAATGCTATTAACATTTAGTCAATTTATACCCTACTATGTGACAAATGAAAATTAATGTTGCTGTTTTTAAGATATCAAATGGGTCATGATTTTAAGAAAAATGATTACCCCTAAGGGTAACTGATAATGATGGCTAAAGGCTAGGAGCACCAAGCAACTTAGCAACATTCATAAACAAATACTGTGCAAAAGCAAATATAACTTAGACTGTTTGCTGGCTACATAGACGGTACTTTAGGTATTATAGGTTGGGTCTTGTTTTGTTGTCGTTTTAAAAGCAATATTCTGCATTAGTTATCTTTAAGTCAATTCTCATGAAAAGAGACATGGTTAATAATGTCCAAACTTTTAATAACAAAAAGCAGATTTGGGGGTTTGAATGTTGTATGCTTTTTGGTGAAATCAAATTGAATCAGTTGTTCTTGTTGGTAATGATCTAATTCTGTCTTATTCTGATACTTTAATATTGTTTGTTGATAAAGAAATATTTTGCTATGATCAGTACAGGTGATGCAAGGAAAATTGCTGCAGGCATTTGCAACAAGTAGGGAACAAGAGCAATACAAGCAAAACATGTAGGGGACAAAGGTCTTTAAGAAAATGGTCTTCATTCTAGAAATATATGTTTTATCGTGTGACTGTTTTGAAATTAGACTATATAAAGAAGTTTTGAACAGATGTTGAACAGGTGTAAATTCATCTCATACCATATTATGGGGAGAACTGTTATCAGCATGCCACTGTGCAATGCCGACATCCTTTAGTGACTTGCATCTCGCTACATGCATATGTGAAGTGTTGCTGTACTTCCCCCATAAAATAATTTTAAAAGGTCTTGAGCAAAATCAGAGAATTTTGAAGAACTGGGGGAAAAAAACCCCGCTAATCCAGTGCTTCCTCCACAAGTTAGGCTTCGTAGGGAGTGATTAATGCGAATTTTAGAACTGGTGTTCATATGCTTTCTAATGGAGGTGGTACATTAATGGGAGAATTTCCATTTTTGTTTTAAATCACTTCTCATATTTTTAAAAAAATGCATTGCGTATTATAGTTTCATCATATGTTACAGACTTATGATTGGAACAAAACTTTTCAATTTTACTGATTTTAGTGATTTTCTTAAACCATGAACATTTAAAGGATTTTTTTAGGGGAAATTTATGCACCTTATTGCACATTTCGGATGGAAGACAAATACTAGATTCTTGAGTTTCCTGTGAGTAACAGGATAGCCAGTTTTTGTGCTTCTTTAGAATGATTGCTTTACTGATACGGTGCTCCAGCCACAGCAACCCCAAACCAATCTGTATGAGATATGGGCTCCATTTCAGCCTGGCGAGAGCGCAGCCGTCACGAGGTGGAATATATCAGGAACCACACCAGAGATGACCTTTGAAACCTAAGAAGTCAGTGATTTGTGGAGGCTTGTTAAATTCGGTAATCTACATTTCTCATTGCTTACAGCAGCGTTTTCACTTTAATTCTTCCTCCTGGGGGAGATTGGGTTTGCGTTGTGGCGAGCCCGGGTGTCCGAGCTGGGCGGTTATAAAGATTAATGTTTGTAAAAGGCTGCAAAAGAGCGGTGCTGTCCGAGAGCGGCACCGAGAGCCCCGTTTCTTTGCAGAGGTGTTGCTTGGAAAGTTTCCGGTGTCAGCTATTCCGGGACGGTGACCGGGCCGCCGCGGTCAGCACGCTCGCAAGGGAGCGGGCCGGCAGGAGCCGCAGTGCAGAGCAGGCGGCGCCTCGGTAAATGCTCCCTTTCTAAAGACTGTTAAAAGGATTGGCAAAAAGCTGCGTTCATCTCTAGGCACGCGGACTTGGGGGAATGCCTGCGCCTTTGCTGAGATTTACGGGTTTGGGGTTTGCTTAGAGATGGGGCCCTTGCGGCACATGCAAGCGGGAGGTTATTTTCACATGGTTGGTGTGGCCGGTGGGAACACAGATACCGCTAGTCATTCGTGCTCCTTCTCGGTGTATTTTAATGTTCATCTCGCCTTAGTTCATGGCAGGAAGCAGTGCCTGATTTACTGAATGGACGGTCACGTGGGGAAAATATCACTATCAGCCCTCCGGGAGCTGGTTTGCCTGCTGTGGAGTTTTGAGATAAAATCTAAGATATGGGACTTAAATTCTAACGTCTTTATTGACTTGCAACTTGGTTACTCGAGAAATTACTTCTCTTCTTATACTAGTCTGCCTCGGCTGTAATCAGCAGGCAGTAAAGCAGGAACCCACTTTGTAAATAGGAGGAGATTTTCCCCTTTCAAGGGCGATAGAATAGGGACGTCTGGGCAGAGCGAGCCGTCGGCTGTGAACCCGGTGCACATCAAAAGTAACGGATTGCATTGGGTTGAGGAGGGCAGGGGCAGAGGGATGGCACAGCATCTCTTTTTTTTGAAAGACGACTTCGAGGTCAGATTCAAGTAGGTGGGAAATCACAGCCTTAGTTGTCGTCTCCTACTATTTTAACCAACTCACCTGTGCACACCAAGCGTATTGGGAACTCATCAGGTTCTTCTCCAACGTATAGTTACCTACAGTTCCAGCATCAGCTCTCCAGCATTAAAAACTCCTGCCTGCGTTGGTTCCTCAGGTCTTGTCTGATCTGGTACTGCCAAATCATTTTTCACCGGTGACAGGAAGTATCTGCCTTATAGAGAAGATCTGGTCTGTAGGACAAGGTCCTTTCTCTTTCCCGCTCTGCAAAGGAGATCCCACTGCTGGCGAGCTCCGAGTGCCCCACGTGGGTCGAGGCGCCCCGTTGCCTGTGGTTGATGGTGAAGGATAAAGCAGTAGTCTGCAGTTTGAGGTGTGAACTGTACTGATTGCACAAAGCAAATTAAATTTTAGTGCCTCCATTTTCTTAGCGTTTTTTGAAAATTTTCAGCTCTCAGGTGTTTTATGCTGCTGCTCAATAAATGGTGGAGCGCTCTTTTTGAAAGTTTAGGCTATTTAGGCCTATCCATAGCTTCTGTTTCATTTACTGAAGTTGTGTTAATGACAGTGAAAAGGAATTTGGTGAATGGTTAAAATAGCTAGTCAAAATGATTATCAGGAAAATTCTGGTAAGTGTTTTGCTAGTTGCTAGAGTGCCCCAGAGAACGAGCCATAACCGTGAAGGGATTCCAAAATGAAAGTAAGCTCAAGTTTCATCGTTAAATTCTTGGCTTGGAGAATTAAATCGTTCTGTGCTTAAAAAACTATCCGGATTCCCCATCATTTGAAGACTTCAGATGAGGGTGGAATGCCTTACTAGTTTAAAAGAAAAGATAGATGTTTTGTGCAAGAATCGCTTGGTGAACTTGTGTTACCTGCATTAAACTATCACAAAACTCCAGTAAAACTGCTAAGTCAGTTATGGTAAGCACACTGTGAAGGACTTTTTAAAAATCCTCATATTGGACTTCTGTCTGCAATATTGTCCAAAAATGAAAATTTTTTCCCAGAAGCTGAAACAGTCAGAGTGATGGGAAGACAGAGAGATGAAAGAAAGGCAAACGAGTTCATTATTTACAAACAAGCAATAAATATGATGAAAGGGTGGCAATTAAGAACTCTCAAAGGTAAAATAAAAGCAGCAGATCTGTTGCTATAAGGGAAAGATAGGGGGTTTCATCACAAATCAGCGGAGGACAAAGTCAAAGAGCAGAGCAGGACGAATGCTTGCTAAAAACAACTGCTTGCATGAGTCAGCAGGGTAAATAACAGAGCGGTCAAGCAGGAGAACAGAGTCAGACCCACAGTGAAAACAAGTTGGTAGGTCCTTTTCTGCCCAGAAGAGGGTATGACATTGCAAAAGTATTGAAAAATGAGCAGAAAACAGCTACAAATATATTAAGAAAAAGGTGAGATGACAGAGGTGAAAGAAAGCTGCCTTGCACAGAAGGTCAAGTGGTGCTTCTTGGTGACCTGAGGTCGCAAGATTTATATACGTCCACCTCCAACCATTTTAACCATGACAAGCTGAATATCCTGTATTTCTGTGACTGCCTAACCCTGAGATATATGCAGAAAGACCATAGCTTAAGCTGCTGGGTAACACAGAAATACTTCTGTTAAAGACTTTTCGTAGGTCCAATATATACCATGAGACAGACCCTTTATGTTCTCTGTGTCATTTTTAGCTCAGGTATTTTAAAATAAAATGGGAAAAACGTGCACTAAGATCGTAATCACATTTAGTGGGCCAAATCCTGTAATTTGTTTTTATATAAATACATTTGGATCAGAATCAGCATTTTAAAAAATTTGGTTTGTTAGTGTGTTTTTTAGTAGTGCTGCAATGCCGTGTTTTGACAGGCATATGATCAAGAAACAGCTTCTGCCTAGAAGTATTTTGATGTAATAAAATTGTCTCTTGTTCTTATATTGTATAGACCTTTCAGAGGTGTGGTAATTGCTGGAAAGCAGGGTCTGGTCTTCATAGGGCTTGCAATGCCTTGAGAAATGAATTAATATGTTTTTTCTTCCAAGAAATGTTTACAAGTTCCAGTTCACCTAACAAACTTAAGTAGGTTACTTATTCTAGAGCATCTTTTCTGTCTGACTTCTGACTTGCTTTGGAAAGCAAAAAATGGGCTCCTAAGTCCACAGCAGATTTTCAAAAGGAGTTTTTGAAAACATTACCTTAGATTACTAAGTTACTAGTTACTAAGACACTGTGTCTTTAAAGCCATATTTTGCTGTCTTAAATATGGTGATGGTAGCGTTGCTCGTATGACTTTACCAGCAAGTACTGATTTTAGTTAGCAGTGAACCAGTTAAAAGAGAAACAAAGTTTTTTTTAACCAACTCTAGCTCCACTCAGGCCTAAATTATTATTTTTTCTTCAGAAACGGGCATTTTAATGTGTCACTTTTCAGTTCCAGCTCAATAAACAACCATTTATTTACAATTTTAAAGCAATCTTCAGCCTAGTCAGGTAAGAATTATTTCAAAAGAATAAAAACATTTTCATTTCCCATCACTGCCAAAAATGAAAAGAACATGAGTTATGAGTCTTGCTATGTTGTCTTAAGTTGATTACTATGGAATGATTAAAAAACTAGCTGTGCTGTCATAGCAGAAGAGTACATTATAAGTGTAATAACAGCTTAGGGATACAATCCATCAATGCCGTACTTGGAAGAAGAAAAAAAGTTGATCTATTTCTTTGGTCATCGTTTTCAGCATATTAGATGACAAATAATTGTACATTCATCAATAACAATAGATTAAAGTTGAAATGATTTATTGCTATTACACTGCTGGTATGATGGAGCACCAGGTCACTCAAGCATTGATGGGGTCTGTATTTAATTTTCACGGGTCTCTTAGCAGAAATAATAGACAGCGAGGAAACCACCTGAAACAAGGTGGATCAAAGTTGGTGACAAGTGATTTGTAGGTTTGTTCTCCATGAGTGGTGGACTGGAGGTAGCAGCTCTTCTGCTTGGCTCCGTGACCCACTCCATCAGGCAGCTCCTCGCGGTCCTGCTCAGCCAGGCAGCCGTGCAAAGAAAACCCTGAGTGCCTTTCCCGGCGGTCAGGCCAGTTAACAATCAGAAAATTATCGTGAAACTTTTTCCATTTTCTATGTGAAAAGCTTTTCATCAAATGTTTTTACTTATCCTGCAAGTAGCATACAAGGAAGAAAAAAATCACCATTATCCAAAGATGTGAGTTGGACCGTTGTTAGAAAACACAGAGAACAATAATTTGGTGTGGGCTGATACCAGCTTTAAAACTCGAATTTCATTTTCCCGAAGAATCTCTCTGAAGAAATGTGCAAAACTCTGGCGATAACTGTGTCGTATCACCTGAGGCATAGAATACCTGCCAGGTTAGACCGTGTTAAAAGGTTTCTGCTCAAACGTTTTTTGAACTGGAGTTTATCATTTCATCAGGCTCTGTGTAGAAATGGGTGGATTTTGATGGCTGTGTGGCAGTACCCTGATTTGCTGGCAGCCTGCCTGCTTCGCTGGCTGCTGCGGAGTCTGCTTTTCTGGAGTCACTGACTCAAAAGTGGGCAAACGTTGATTGCCTCTGACTGAAGACCTCAGGGCTTCCAGCATCCATTGCTCCAAGAAAATCTGTAGAGCGTATTTCATTCCTGGAAGCCCCTCAACTGCGTTTTTTTAAGTGAAATAGTAAGATTTGAGTTAAGCAAAACTTTTAAGTTCTTGGATTTTGACCCAATTTTCATGAAACTGAAACTCTGCTGATAAGAAGATGGTTTTAAAGTCAGATTAAGTTTAAAATGATTTACACTATTATATTGCTTTTATGAAGAGCCAACTTTCATGGTTAAGGTTAGCATTAAAGACCTTTAAGAGCTGCCTCTGCATTTATAGTATGGAAGCCACCAGTGAGCATAACGGTGAGAGAAGGGACCACTAAGAACAAGATCTCACTTTCTCATTGGCCAATAATGGAAAAATGAAAAACAATGACCATTCTGATAGTATCTAAAATTCTGGAATTCCAAAATACTTATAAATAATCATTAATGTACCATGATAAAATCTTGGTGAACTGAGAGAAGACAGAGACAAGAAAGACCACTACTGAAGTGTAGCCACAGCTGGGAAGAAGTCAGGAGTCCTCTGTGTGTGTGTATGCTGTATGGCCTAGGAGTTTAGGGATGAAAAATACTGACCGGATTAAACTGCATTATAATTTCCTTAGTTAGAATGTCTCTGAAGTGATTTAGGACATTTTTTAGTTGGTTTTGATGACCTTTCATAAGTTTATCTTAGTGCTGTTGATATTTTTATACAGAACAGAGCTAAATTCAGCACTGGATGGCTCACAAATCATTCTGAGATTGTGATAATAGTAACAGTAACGATAACAATAATAATAATAAGTAAATGTACCAAGTTAGTTTCCCTAACTTTGGAAACTTCATTGACTATCTCAATAATCTGTCTTGTGGTGTTTATAACTAGTAAAGCAGCTTTAATACCTGGCAGTATACCGATGACCTGGGATAATATCAGTGACCATTTTATTTTAAACTAGCAATTGAATCTTTCTCACCTAAAATCTATGGAGATGAATGTCCCATCTGTCCCTTTGGGAGCTCCAGGCAGAACCTGCATACAATAATACCAGTAAAAGTTAGAATAAGTTGTATGCGGTCTTTAAACTGTAGAATTATCAAGATTCATACTACTTTGAAAAACCATATCTGTCAATAAGTCACCAAAAGTAAGTGACATGAATAGCAAAACAGTTTTAATTTTCTGTCCAGTCAAATCTTCGCGTATCTCGCTCAATTTTCCTTCCTCAGTAATCTAAATAATTTCCCACCTTGCTCATGATGAATGTCTTGCCAGTTCCTACTCAGTCCCTCCACTTTACACAACCTAATTAAAGAAAACATTCCATGATTGCCTATTTTTCCTCATGCATGACAACCTATTATTTTTTCTACCACCTGATTAGGGCTTTATTATCCTTGGATTTAGATTGATTTGCTGGGCACTTTAATAAAGCACTACTTAGTTTGATTTAAAGGGCTACAGGTTTCAGTCATTCATAGAATTACTCTTATAACTAACTCACATTGTTAAGTACTGTATAGTCTCCATGGAAAGGGGTTTGAAGGTGCCATGATATAAGCTTAAAGAAATGAGGCTCACAGGTGGTGTGCCCGTTGCGTATGTTGTTAATATTTCTATTGTGAGCAGTCAGGAGAGGACGGTTTGCAATATAATTTGTCAAGGGTGATAAATCTGTTTCATCATTTCTGTCAGGAATGGATCCCGTGTATTAAAACTACTATAAATATTTTCTCAAGATAAACCAAAACTTTCATATGATTAAATAATAATACATTTATGATGACAAATTACATTTACCATGTGTTATTTGAAATGCGAGACAAAATTAGGTAGTTAAAGTTCAAATGGATGGAGATCAGTTTTGATTTAAAATCAAAGGAATTTTATTAAGTAAATGAGATTTTCATCATTATTTTGTTATATCTAACATTCTCTTCTTTCAGAAATATTACTTATAAGCTTACACGATGATTTAAAAAACAAGATAGCTTACATTTCGACAAAATGTCGTTTGGTGGAAAAAGTTCGTGACTAGTTAAATGTCACGGTTGTGCCTGTCGCTCGTGTCGATGGCTTCCAGCAGGAGCGAGGGGGAGGCGCAGCCCTGCCGCGGCGAGCGCAGCCGGCTGCCCCCGCGCCGGAGGAGCCGTGGTTTGGCACCCGCGGTGTCCCTCCTCCGTCAAATACTTGTGGCTGCTCGTGCTTTCACCAGGAGTCGCCGCTCGCAGTCCCAGGCGCAGCTCCGGTTCCCGCAGCTCTTGCTTTAGACCCGTGTTTTGAGAGGTTTGGAGAGCGCGGCAGGATTTTGCGGCATCCCGTCAACAGGGCGAGCTCAGTGAAGCACATGGTAGTGGATGAATATCGGCACGGCAAAGTTTGTTTTCAAAAATGCGCTTGGTTCAGCTTTTGCTACCGTACCCTTTTGTCAGGAAAATTTTCGGTGTCCTTGAAAAAAATGAAACTTCCCTACTTAAAAACGTCTGTAAGAAAGCTGGGACCAATTTTTCTCATTTTACACTGGTAGGGCTTGCTTAAACTTGTAGAAAATGTACAGTGTAGGAGACTCCAGTTTAGAAGCCTGATCCACTTGATGATGCAATTCAACTTAGCCATGATTTTATATCTTGCTGCCCAGGAATGTCAATGCTTGACATCTAAGGTTTATTGACATTACCAAAGTCGCCTTTTCTGAGCATGCTGGGTGCAGTCTCGGTATAGCTGCCTATCTGCGGCGTGCCATAGCTCAGGGCAGCTTGCAAAGCTAATTTGTACCTAGCGTGGATGCATTTTACTAGTAGTGCCAACGTGCCTACAGATGGACTACAGCAGTAACTGCTTGGCTAATGCAAAGTCTTGGGTCCAGTGCGGCATTTAACAGCTCTCTCAGTGGGGATCATGTGAAGTAACCCATTTCGTACCCTCCCGCTAGGAAATTGTTTTAAATGGGATAAAAGAAGCTGTAGGGTTTTCTCTCTTTCCATGATTCAGAAAATATATCTTCTGCTTTTTCTCAAAACTGCTTCCTGAAACAAAAGTGCTTTCCGTGCTGGAAGAGCCTAGTGTTCGTGGATGCACTTTGCGCTCCTCATCATCCCAGTAAATCTGTTAATGCAGCTCCTCACATGCTTAAATTTAGTCGCTTCTGGGTCGAGGCCACGGTGTTCAGTCCTGCAGGACTGGGCCGCAGGGGGGTGGAATGGCCTGGTCCCACCTGGCACCACGGATGGGATGTAACCGTACAGCTCTGCGCAGAGCTGATTCTCCCTGGCTTTGGCTTAGGCCGGGATGTTTCAGGAAAGCGAGACGGACCTTTCTAACAACTGCCCCAGGGTGGCTCCCTTTTCTGGGTTGCTTTGGGGAGAATCTGGGAAAATGACAATGGATGAGCTAGGATTCAGGAAGAAGACACCAAAATAACACTCTAAAACGTGAAAAAGTGATGAGTTTTGTTTCTGGAGAATAGAATGAGTTTCCTTGAAGGGGAAATAGTTTTATTTTGTGTTTGGTTTAGTCATTTCCCTGACTTGGGGCACTTTCAGAAGTGAAGAAGGGGGGTGTATTCGCATGAAGGCATGCTGCAAAAACAATTACAGTGAAAATAAACAAGAGATCATATAAAAGTGAAGTTGTAGTGCTAGAGACTTAATAGCTATGAACTGGTAGCTATTAGCTTCTAATTACTCTCAAATAATTACTGAATAGAATAGTAAATGTTATTAGCTTACTTTAATATTCTACATAAAACATTGCTTTCAACAATAATTTACTATTTGGTCTGCTTTAATATATACACATGTAAAATTGGGCAGCTTCGTAAATGTCCTTAATAAATCCAATTATTGTCAGTTATTTTGCTGAGTTGTGTGGAGGAGACCTATATGCTGTGTGCTCCTATGCTTACTTTAAGTAAAATTTAAATTTAAAATTAAGAAGTTAAAAAAAGTTAAAAGTTAAATTTAAATACTGGAAAAATTAAAATTCAAGTTGAGAAAATGAGTTAGATCTAGAAGTCTGGTTCTGGTTTCCAGAAGCTGGGGGCATCTCTCACGTTTGGGTGTCTGCTGTAAAGTCGCTTGCTAGCACGCATCTTGTTGGTATTTTTGACTTTATGGCAGGTATATGTTATTTAAAAGGAACAGATTAGTTTGCCCTTAGTGACCTAATTTATATTGTATCATCTTCTTTGGAGATATTATGTAAAATTCTGCACCTACAGCTGATTCATGAACTCATTTTTCCTGACAGAAGAGGGGTTGGGTTTTGATGTATGAAGAATAAAAGCTTCATGTAGCTTTAGGGCACCACGTAACATCCAGAAAAATGTGGAAACCATCATAGTCCCCATACAGAGGTAAGGAGGGATCTGTTTATGACAAAAATATAGTTTCCATCAAATGGCTGGTTGTAATATTCTTTTTCTTTATTTTAGCTCTGGAACAAAGAAACAGCCATTCCTACAGTGCCGGATCCCATAGTGAAGCGTTTTAGGAAAGCAGAGCATCAAATCATGATAAATAGCATCTGGGATAGAAGGACTTTTGTAGTATTGCAAAATACTGTCTTTCCTTTTCCTACTGGAATTGAGAGAAGAGCCTGGCATTATATTACTCTAGGAGTAACCAACCTTCTGTGCATTTCATTCGGTCCATTTCTGGACTTCTGAAATCTCAGCACATATTGAGATTGCCGTTAGGGCAGAGTTTCCAGATCTCGGGCAGTTCACGGTCTGCCGGCTGCCTCTGAAAGGTAGATTTCCAAAATATTGCTGAATCTCTCTGTGTATAACTTGGTTACCTTCCTCAGTCTTTACAGTAACAGCCTCTTTTTTATCCTGTATTTTCTGTTTTCACTTTGAACTGCAAGCACCGAGTCTGTGTTGATATATCTGTTGTGCCGACGTGGAGTGGAATGGATGAAGTGGGATGGAGCGCTGTAGCTTTATTGTAGTAGTAGACTAGACAGGGGCAATTTAGAAATGATTTCTTTCTTCTCCTTAGCTGTCCTCCTAGCCCTGGTCCTTCACCTCGTTGCGGTGGAGTGGAAGTGCGCGCCGCGAGCTTATGGCCTGCCTCTTCGCGGGGAATTTCCGTTTTTACAATTCCCGTGCTAGGGATGAGGCATTTTGCTCTGCACTAAGGAAAGATATTTTTATAAATCTTGGCTGACCTTCTTAGCCCAGCTTTGAAAGGCCGAGACCTCATTTGTGCGGGGGAGAAGGGAGGTGTCTGCAGGGAACGCTCGGGTGCAGGTGTGTCCGTTGCACCCTCAGGTACCCGGCGCCAATTCCCAAATTTTATGCGCGTAGCATACATTAATCTTGTTTTCTTTGATTTCACCCGAGAGCGAGAATGGATAACTTTTTGCTTTGCTGTTTGCAATAATGAAGCTTTCCTGATGTGGACAATTAAGGACTTTTTGTTCTTTGGAAATTATCTAGGTGCGTCACTCCGCCGGCTGCCCAGCTGCAGCGCCGGCGCGCGCCGTGCCAAGGGCACGCGGCCTAACTCGGGACACGGATCAGCGAGGCCTGCGCTTAGCGGGGCTTTATTTAATTGCACATTTCATCCTTTCCTTTTTTTTTTTCTTTTTTTTTGCTGTAATTTCGACTTGCTCACAGAAGTGCGTGTGGAGCAAGAGACGGATAGGCAGAGCGAGAGGGCAATCGCAACTCGAGGCGATGAGATGGGAATCTTTGGTTCAGACGGAGCCCCGGCTGCTGTTATTCCATTTAACATTCCGAGATTTATCGCAGGATTCAGTTTTTTACAACTATTGTTTGTCATTGAAAGAACTCCAAATAACTTTTTTTTTTTTTTTTGAAAGCTTCTTGTTGCAGACAGAGTTTGGCCACCAAAGCTATTATAAAGGTGGACAGAGACAGACCAAAATCTACATTTAAACTTTATACAATATTGTATATTCACAACCCAATCTTTCCTTCCTATAGCACTGGAAAAATACAGTATTTCAGTACTCTCTCATTTTTAAACTTCATAGTTGGAGATAATCACCCAAATACATAATAACAACATCATACAAGTACAAGAAAACACGTTTGAAATTTCCTTTTTATTGTAACATAAGATAGTGCTTCCAAAATCCCAGGCGGAATTGCTTTTCAGTAGATAAGCATCAAAAAATACATTTCCTGCTTTCGGTGAAGGTGCAATAAGGTGCTATATCAGTGTAATAGTTCAGAATGATATGCTCTAGTAGTATTTTGATGAATTACATGATTATAGCTAAAATGAACACTTTCATCATGCCTGAATTAATAATGGTGGTATGATTTGGCAAGTACTCCTGCAGTGTTCTTTAACTCATCACTTCAGAAGACAGAGTTTTCGAGCCCATCCTTTGTCTCTGGGAAACACAGGAATCCTTTACGGTTTAAAAACACAAGAAGCAGGAGAAATGTGACAGCTTTAAAGGAGAAAAAGAAACTAATGCATGCATACCTTCTCAAGCTCATCAGGGCTTAATTGGTTTATTTTTCACTGCCTTATTCCAATGTCTCGGGCACCGAACACTGTGTCAAAAAGAAAAAGATCAGTATTTTTTGTGAGAATAGGTTTGCTGTATTTTATTTCAAATATTGTGTATTTCCAAATGAGTCTACAGACCTTTTAAGGACTTCATTTGCTGTTAGGTTATCAGTTTTACTTCAGATCTAGATTTAGATGTAATCGGTGTGTTCGCTTCTGTGTCTTCCAAGCTAGTTAATACACGAACGAACCCACGCCATAATTTTAGTTCTTCTGAGTATGGCTGTGTATTGATGTGCCCATTTCAGGACTTCTCTAGGTGATCCAATAGCGCGCACTAAAATTCCTCGGAGCGGGGGCTTTCGAGTTAAGTTCTTCCACAATATTGTGAGTATGTGTGTTGGTGCAGCAGTGAGAAAAACCTGCCTTGCTAGTGCCATTATAGTATTATTTTCTGGGTAATAAATGAAGGCTCTGAGTCTTTAGGGCTGTCATCTAGTACCTTTAATGAGAACTAATTTCACTTGAAATAATAGTAATAATAATAATCAATCTGCTGTAGATAAGAAATGTAAACTTTTGCTGGCTATTGTGAAAAATGGTTATGTACAATACATCAAAAACATCTGGAACAGATGTTCCTGTAATTATGATGCACTTTATAATTACGCTGCGTTCAGTGGCCTTCGCTGGTACCCGTCGAAGCTGGCTAATGTTACAAGCTTGTGCTGGTGCACCGAACCAGAGGAGAGCAGATACTATTTGGGGGCCTGTGCTCTGTTTCCCTCAGTGCTTTCTGTCCACTGAAGTTTTGTTCTTGGTTAATTATTATCCTTTATGTTTGTATCAAATACTAATTTAACGCTATGAAATATCCCAAGTCTGCTGGTGCAGAAATTCAGGCAAACGTAAGGACACTGTTCTGAACTTAAGTTATAGGAGAGGTAATATGTGGCACATAGGAGGATATAACCACACGTCTCGTGAGGTTTAGCGCAGTTATACGTGCGGTGATCTGTGCGGACGATGGGTGCAATCAGGTGCTCCGGGGGGCTCCCGATCCCTTACCACTCTTGCCTCCCACTCCTCTTGCATTAGGTAGGTGCTTCGGCTACACGGTAATTTCTGCTCTTTAGTGGGAGTAAACTTAGTGCGAAGTCTCACGTGCAGTTCTCAGTGCTTCTTAAACAAATTGTGCCAATCTTCTTAAAGCTGGGACTTTTGCGTCTTAATGCAAACTGTGGCATCAGAAGCAACCCTTTAGCCGTGCCTCAATGGCGTTGCTTTAACTTCATTATATGGTTTCCTCCACATATGATTGCTTTCTTTTTTTTTGGTTTTGATCCTTATAGAAAAGACCCCAAATATGGCAGAGAGCAAAATGCCAGTTGGCGTGTTTGGGACTTGTCTGCTCACCCTCTCTGCTCGGCGGCTGTCGCCGGCAGACACCAGCGCTGCCTCCCTGCCCCGTCTGCCTTCGAGCAATCAAGGGCTTTTATGAGGCACCGCTCTTCTCTGCTGGCCTTGGGGGTTGTGGTCAACAGATGCTAAATGACTCACCTGTTGGTTTTTTTTTTTAGGTTTTGGTGCAGAATATATTAATTTCTGGCACTCTAATAGCGTAAAACCTGTTGATAGCTTGGGTACAGAACCACTGCACTGGTTTAGCTGCTGTTATAATGAAACAAATTGTAATTCTGAATTGATTTCTCCTATGGAAATACCAGCAATATAAATTACAATGTCACTAGAATAAAAGAGGAAGGGAAAAAAAGCCCTTTTTACAAGCCTCAGGATGATAATTTATAAATAAACTATAACTAAGAAGCCTTAACAAAAAATCCCTATGGAATCTGGCATTAATAGCCTTTACTTTTAATCTGATACAATAAATCTTGTAGCTATGCATCCGCAACAGAAATAACAGAAACCAGGCCACGCTGGAGTAGGTATGGGGGAGTTGGAGGGAAACATGTCCTTTTCTAATTAAAAGTATATGGTGATTTTCTGGTATTCCAAAGTCAACAAATCATTTCTGCCAACTTGTAGCCAATCAGCTCATTCCAAAGAAGGTTTTTTTCGTTTGGACTCTTTGGCTAAGAGCAATGCGGTATTGTCAGAGTTTCAAAATCTTCTGTTCCCTTGCAGTTTTCAATAGTCATTTTGAGTGCTTGTCTTCAGATGCCAAAGTGTTGTAATTTCATGAGCGTGATCTTCAGTGAGCTTCTAGCTGTCTTATGAATGGCAATGTTTTAAAAGCAAGTTTAAATGAGTAATATTAATCATTTTTATAATGTTATGAATTTTTAATATGGTTTTTAAATGGGAGGAAGGATACTGTCAATAATTTGCCCAGGTAGAGGATTTAATAAGTTTCTGCAACGTAGATAGGGACAGAGAGGAGAATGAGCACTAAGGTGTCCTGTGGCACATGTTGGCCGGGGGACAGCACTGGATGGAGCCAGGTCCTAAACCACTTGTGTTCCTGCTAGTAGGTTGAGGAAACTGCATCTGCTGCATATGGTGCGCGCCAAGAATGTGAACTAGGGATTTTCATAGGCTCATAGTATTGCCAATACCCGACAGTCAAAGATCTTCAGCTAGATACGAAAAAATCATGTAGCAATCTTAAAAATGTAATAAAATAAAAATACGTTGGCATCTCTATTTGACTGCCTTAAGAAAAGCAGTAATACTCATAACAGTCCCAAGATAATAATGGGATTTTCTCAATAGTGATCAGGGTCTGGGGTTCAGATTTATCTTTTCTGAGATACTAAACTTTTGGATTTTTTTTTCTTAAATCTTGATAATGTAAGTAAGAATTAACTGTATGGTTTACTCACTGTAATGATGAGGAACATTGATAAAATTTTGTGTTTCTATATTGGTCTGTGTCAACATAGGAGGACTTGGATGGGAGGTTTTACCTATGTGTCCTGCACCAACTGTATCGGAGAAGACCTTGTTCTTGCTACAAGATGGGTAAGTTCAAAGTGATGATTGTTCCTTCAAGAACTTGCTCTGCTAACATGGAGGCCCAAATTTGAGCCAAACTCTTCACTTGACTTATGAATGGTGATTTAGATTAAGCAAACTGTCCAGCCCTTTGAACACTTTTGTGATGTAAATAAAGAACAAATATCTTGAATCTGCAGAGATTTCCAATGCTTAGATTAAATAAACTTCCAACACTCGGGTTAAATAAAAGATAATTTAAAAATTTGTTTCTTCATTTGTTTCTTGGCCAGTGCCAAAATGATGTAAAAGTAGTAAGTATATAGGACCAATGAACTTAGTTACTGCTCAAAAGAAAAAAGGAGAGTTCATGACTTAGATTTGATAAATATTTATATATATTGAAATTTGAACTTATTTGGCAAACTCTATGCGTTGGTAGATAAGTACACGTACCTGACTCGGTCCTCTGATAGTGACTTAAGGATAATACCTCTGTGACTTAAGGATAATACCTCTGAGCAAAACTGTAAAGCAAAGACTTTCCTACCATGAACCTCAGGAGGAGCTGCACAAAGATATTTAAGAGTACAGTTTGTCCTGTTACTTGTATATCTGAAAGAAATTTCACATGCCACAGTACTAGGCATGTTTTTTCTCTGTTTAGAGCATTATTTTCTCCCTGAGCGCCTGGGGGCACGCAGAGGGTTTGTATTGCATATGATGAAAGTACACTCAGAAATATTCCTCAAAAAAAGAAAACTTTATAAAAGAGAAATCCTACTTTCCTTTTGGCTATTGCTGTGTCATAGATGATATGTAACATGTATGGAGTATGTACAGTTTTCCAGCATTGGATGGAGAGCTGCTCGGTTTTAAAGATCCTTGCCAGTGCACTTATGCCAAGGCTTTTCATGTATAATTTTTAATAGCAGTAACATAAAAGTCTCATTGTCTTAAGTCTATTCCTAAAACAGAGCAAACCAAGAAACCCACAAAGTCAGTGGTTGGTTGACTTGTGCTTTCTGGAATGTGAAAACGTCTGACCAAGATTGTATTAACTGAAGATTAAGCAAAAAACGGGATTTCACCCTTTTGCAGGGCGCAGTGCTGCCAGAAGCAACCCTTATTCCATTGTCACGCGTTCGGCCGTAATTGCCTGTCCGATGGGGAGCTCGCGATTAGCATCACCCTTCTTAAACCGTGGGCTGCATATGCCGGACCACTGCGGGTCATGTCAAGCCAGGTAGCCATGAACCATCAGGGTGGAGAGTGTTACTAAACGTCCTTATTTCTAGGTCACGCAGATGCAGGTCATCCTGCGTATTTTGCTGGACATATTGCTAATTGCTACCTTGTTCAAAATCTGTTGGACATTTCCTGTGTGCGGCAGCCAACTGTGGTTTTTTAAAGTGATATAAGCAATAATACGAAGCTCAAGTATGAGACCTTCATAAAATGGTGTGTAAAACAACCAAGTACAGTAAATTAAACATGATACTCATTACATAAATACAATTATATTTATCAGCCTTTTATAACCACACAAAGCATTTACCAGTAAGAGTTATTTTGGAGTAGATAATTCCCAATTAACTTTTACTACTTTATTTTTGCTAATTTAGTTAGATTTAATTTTTCAAATAAAAAAAAACTGTATCAAATGGCATCTCTAACTATTACACTGGAGATGAGATATAATTAAAATGTTATGTATACGGAATTGCAGCTGATGGGAACCTCAGCTTAAACTCTTATTTTTGTCTTTATTTGATTGTTGCCTGTATTGCATAGATAACATGATTGAATTGCAAGATGGCTGCGTGCCCACAGTGACAGCGACAAGAGCTTGGAGAGGAGAGTGAAGGGAAAAGCTTGAAACAAAAATCACCTGCAAAACGGGACAGATCAAGGTTTGGCCTTAAATGTACTAAGGAATGCTGTGGAAAGTCCTTCTCTGACCATATAGTTTTCTTCGGTAAAGCCAAACTTCACCCTCTTGCAGGGCTTGGGTTTGCTTGCTCTGCGCCTAGGGAACGTCCCCACCTCTTAATGTGGCTGACTGTGCAGCACGAAGACGACTCCATCTGAAATTGCCACCAAAATTACAGCTCCAGGCCAAGCCAGCTCCCTTGGGTGAGATGTCCTTCCCTGCAATTTGAGGTTTTTCAGTCTCTTTTCTGCTCCTTGTTTTCTTCAGGATGGTGGTGATACTGGGAAAGAGGCTCTTTTGGGATTGGGGATGCAGAGGGAATCCATTGAGAAAGTCTCTTCGTGGTTTTGTTGTTGCATTTTTTTAAGAAATCCTTCAAAATGAAAAGAATCAACCATTCTGACAGGGCTTCCAACCTAGTTTTGACTTTTCTGTTTCCTTCCTTGTCTTAAAAACATAGTGGAAACTGAGGGCATTGGATTCAATCATTTAAATTCCACTATAGACCTGCTGTGTGTCACATTCCCTATCCGTAAAACCGGAATAGACTCTAATCAGCCCTTTCAGGGTTAAACACCCTGAAGGTAGCTGCCACAGCCCTGGAGATGCAGCTTTGGGGTCTGGACGTAGCTCGGAGGGGTTTGCTGGACCCAGGGCCATCGGCTAGACCCACTCGGTGGCTTTTCACAGGGGAGGTGCTGTGGAGACACGTAATATTATTAAACCAAACCTCTCTTAATTTCATCCGTCACTAATAATTAAAATGTAAATGCAGTATTGCTAATTGTGTTTCAGACAATATGATTTTAAAATAAAATAAATGTGAACTTCAGATGTTCAACACAGCTTTAAGACAAGAATTAATGTGTTTTACGAGCGAAGGGGGGCTTGGGCTGAGGGTAAATATCAGAGCTATCTTTCTAAAGGCTTCCAGTTACAGTTACAGAGGCCCTGTTCATTACTTTGGATGTGTCACATTTGCTAGTATGACAAGATGTATTATGGACGAGGAGTTTTACAGATGGAGAGAAATACCCATGTAAGTTGTTTATTTGATTTTTTTCAATGTTTTTCCTTTTCCTTTTACTACCCTGGCCAACCTCGGGATAATGGAATTATTTTGTGCCTTCTGCACTATCATCAGGCTTTGGATGGCTGCACAAAGGCCACTGGCAACGGAATAAGATGGCTGTAAAAAAATGCAAAAAATTGGGATAGAAAAAAAAGGTACAACCAATAACTTGCCCTTAAATTTAAAAGGAACTAAATGAGGAACTTCTGGACAATTTATCTTGCTGTTTACAGATAACAAGTCACTTTGTTTTTATGTGCTCAGTCTAGTATTCCATAATTTATTTGAAAGAAGATGAGAAATAATGTAGATAAATGATGAAGTGTCAGGGTCTGACGCTCTTAAATGAAGCTATTATGGTCAAAGAGAAAACGTAAAACCTGCGGCTCATTATGAGAGCGTTCTACTTGTCAGTTAAGTGAAAAGGCCTGGAATGATTTCCAGTTTATTTGTCATTGCAGTTATTAAAGCTGTCTTTTTGGTGCCATGAAAATGAATTGAAGACTTTATTCGAAGTAAATTTGTACTAAAGCTTTCAGATGTATCTTATGTGAGTTCAGTGAGGCAAGAAAACAGCTTAAAAGCTGAAATATTACAAGAAGGCAACTACTGAAGTCCTGAAACACACAAGAATATAAAGTCTGAGGAAGTTACACAAATAAATGAAGTATTTCATCTCTAGGGAAATAAAGCTAAGTTTTACTATATTGTACACTTAGACAAAGAAATCAGCCCTTGTTAGTGGCAACAAAATATTGTCTTTTACAACGTTGTGCGTGGTGCTCACTTTTATATCAAGCTATTAATTTTGGGAGAACTTTACCAGAGAAATGGGGCTTCTTTGTGCCATTCTGCACTGTGCAGGTTTGGAAACACCTTCTCTTAGTCAAACAGTAGATACTATAGTAATGGCAATGTTAGGGGGTTTTATGGTCATCGTGGCCAATGTGGTTCAACGACAGGACCAGACAGAGCAAGACGAGGGGTTCGGTGAGACCAGCCCAGTCTGACCGGTTTCCCGAACTGAATGACGGGGCTAGAAAACACCTTGTCTGGCTATGTGGGATGGGAGATGTTATTGGCATTTCTCTCTCTCATGAACCAGTCTTAAAACACTTCATGAGCCTTGCGTAGCTTGGAGGTTAGAGTAAAGTTTAGTTCACTGCTGACTGAGCTCAAGCTAGCCCTACCACCGAGGCGGTCATTGGCACTCGCTTTATTGCAAATCCCTTGTTAAGATTTCTTCTACTAAACTGTACATCTCATATTTATGTAGAAAACCTACCTTCGGTAGGTTTTTTTTCTTCTGTCTATTGCTCTGGACTTCTTTTCTAGTAGTCATGTTCCCCACAACTGCTTCCTATGTGCCAAGACAAATTAGTATATTACTAGGTTTGGACTGTCCAAAAGGAAATTAAGAGTCTTCTTTATTTTAAATTGAAAGCTGTAGGAGCACTAAACCGAATGCTTAACTCCAAGCTCCAGCAGTCTTACAGCAGTATAGTTGACACTTTATTGCAGATATTACAAATGTTATGACATGTCTTCAGGGTCAAGTTAAAAACAAAAAGGGTTCCACATTCTCATCAGAAGTAATCTGTCAGTTTTGTCATCAGATATTATAGCAACCCTCAGTAGCAGCATCACAGTCAAGGGTTTATCAGGCTCCGTAGTATATGTGTACATACTCTGATTTCCCGGGGTTTATATCTGCAATAAATATTCCCTCTGGGCTAAAACTTGGCATTCATAGCCCTAAGGGATTTTTTTTTAATTAAAAAAAAAGTGTAAGTGAAGGTTTTCCTGAATGATAAGAGCACAAAAAAATCTGTTCTGCATTTTAAAAATACTTTAAATCTTTTAAACTGGCAGACTTCAAATATTTAAGAGGCCAAGTCTCTTTACATAAGAGACCGTTAAAAAGGACAACCCAGGAAGGGGCTAGGTGGTGGAGCAGATAAGTGCTTTGTGCTCATCGTGAGTGTAAGTGTCGAGCGTTTGATGAGATGTATAATTAGCAGCACATTTCTAAAGCTCTTGGTGTCTCTTTCTATTGAAACGGTGCGTGAGGGAATTAGAACGTCTGGTGCACAAATACACATCATTTCTTTCTCACCACGCCCTGGCATGGTCCTGCAGAACAGCACCTATATGGAGAAGGCGTTTGGCTAAGGCAGACCTGCTGATATGTGTGTTACCTCTGCACTGTGCAGAAACCCAGGACTTCATTTTCTACAGCTGCCAATCTGGTACTTTCTTGCTCCTGTTTCCATTATGGTAGCAACCAAAATATGCAAAACATGGCCAAGGCATTTAGATGGAAATGTGAAAAGGAAAGCAAAGCAAAAAGACATGCCCGTGCAAATGATGGGTATGGAGGGGATGCAAAATATGAGCAGTGACTGTACTGATGGTCATCATGCTGGTCAAGACTGTTAACCTTGAGTGTTCATTTATTGCTAGGTGATGTTGTAGGGTTGGTCTTTGAATAAATGGTGAGGAAAGTGGAAGCACCATATAAGGTATAGAGATGTTTGTATTAAACTGTGATTAAAGCTGTACTATCTCTTATCACTTCAAAAATTCCATCCTTAAGCCTTTACTTGGATGCCCAAAACAGACTTTATGTAAGTATTTGGAAGTGCTTTGCATAATGCAGTGTGCTGTAATACCCAAGCTGCAGGTGCCACCTGGTCCTATTTAGAGTCTGTGGCTCAGGAACTCCTATAACCACCAGGGCATATTAATGAGTCACCTGGGGCCTCTGTAAAATACTGGCAAACCAGTAGAAAATGAGCACTGCTATGTAACAGGGAGGGACTACGCTATGGTATATGTCTGCAGATTATTATGTTGCAATTCAGTTGACTTCCTCAGAGGAAAAAAATAGAAAGTGAGCAAAGAAAATCAACCCTGGGAGGGTTCTCTGCCACGTGAAAGGGCACTTGTCCTCAAATAACCCTGCCGGTGCTCCAGTAGCACTCTCACAGAGGCCGACCTGTTAAAGCAAGGTGAAAGCACAGCTAAGGCCTTCCCTTAGAGGAGTATAAATGGGCTCTTGGAAGATGCTTGGTATTTTCCTTTGAATTCGGCAGCAACTGGAGAGCCCTCAGATATAAGAGTGGAGAAGACCCTGTGAGGGTGCCTGCTCCGAAGGCATTGCTCTCGAACTCTTCCCGCAAGTACCTTGCCTTTGCCAGCAGGAGCCACTTCCGAGAACCATTAAGAGACTGCTAGGAAACGAGACTGAGGTCAGGGATAGTCTAATTTTGTGCTGTTTTGTTTTATCCTTTTTTTTTTTCTTCCCGTATGTGTGACAAATCTATTGCTTGCTATCAAGAGTTTAACTCTATACTTGGCTGGAACACAACTTCTTTTCATGTTGAAGTTCACTCTAGTGCTAAAGGTGGATTCAAAGGATTTTGAGCGGTCCAAGGCACGTGTTTTCCCACGGGCAACTGAACGATACCGCAGAGTGTTGCAGGGTATCCCAGGTGAGGCCAACTTGAAGAGCTGAGAAATAGGTGGGTGTTTCTTGGCAGGCTGCAAGAGTTGGGGGCTGCTAGTGCCAAGATCCAAAATATAGGAGTTTTTCAGGAGTTACTCGGATGCTATCAATGCTGGGGAGACACAAGCGAGCACCGAGTAAATCTCTTCGTCACAGATAGCCACCAGGGCAGGCATGACTCTGATCTTGCAGTGTAATGTATTAAGAATATTCTTCTTCTAATTAACCTATTTATAATAACCTTTAGCAAATATGGATAGACCCACATTGTCCGCAATATGCTTATTTTTTAGATCTGTTTTTGTTCCTATTCTTAGTGCCTTTGGATGTATACTGAGAAAAGGAGACTCATTAGCCATCAATTGCTTCAGCAAAATCAGTTCACCCGCCCGCACAGCATTTGTGGGCACTGGATTTGAGTGAGCATACTTAGGTACGTTATTTTCACTGACCACTGTAGCCTATTTCATACCTGCCCTGTGGCACAAATTCCCCTAGTTTCAGATGACAGCTTCATACTGTCTGCCATTAGATCTCTAGAAATGCTTAATGTTTGCAACATCTGGGCAGTTCCTGATGAGTTTGAGGTAAAGGAAGCTTTTGGAAGAAGGGGACTATTTGAATCGCAAAGTCTTGTATTTAAAATGAACAACACTGCTTTTCTTTTTTCTCTAGCAAATGCACAGATGAATGCCATTCTGGGATGCTGTAATAAACTTACAGTTTCTGCATCAAGCAGACTACGACTGATGGCGACAAGTTTGACACTCTCCAGCACGTTATAATAGTGATGGGAAGGAAGAGGAAAGGACTGTCCCAAGGGAAGGAAAATGGTTTCAGTAGAGGCCCATAAATACAAATCTAAGTACTCTTTTAAGTAGTGCTGGTCTATTATTACAGCCTAAAGGAAGTTCATTTAATTAATAATTAAGCTCCTCATCTTCAAGTTGCTCTCAGAATGAACCTTAGCATTAGAAATGGCCAGGATTTTTTTTTTTTTATGAAGCACTTGCATGTCAGAAAAGACAGCACCATTAAAAAAAAAGCCAAAACTTTTGCCAGAAACATGTGCCTGTTTTCTAAAGTTTCTTCAGGTGCAGGAAGTAATTGCTGATTAAGCCAGGCAGAAATCCACATCAGACTAGCCTGCATCAAATAGCCCCCACAATTATCCTCAGCTTTAATGAGACAGCGTAGAGGCCGTGAACATATTTCAGACAAATTCCCTCGGCATCAAACTCCTTACTGCTCAGGATGGCCTTTTGCAGTCTCTCCATTTATATCTGCTCCAATGTGAATAAAAATCAGGCCAGGGTCGTTCCTCCATGCGTTTTGGGTGAGCACCAGCTGCGGACACTGTCCGTCCATCTGTCTGTCTGTCCGGCTGGCCGTGAGCTGTGGCACCAGACCCCAGTTGCCTCCAGCTGCTTTCGCTGCCGGGTCCTTCTGGGGTTTGGACAAGTTGCTTCATTTCCCAATCTGTAAAATTCCAACGATAGCAGGTAACTCGCTGGGATTTTGCAGATGGTAACCCACAAATATCTATAAAGCGCCTATAGAGTGCTTTGGGTTTCCTAGGTGCACCTTGCTGCGGAAATGCAAAATGTTCTTGGTTTTGAAATAATATTATTCTGTATTTTCATCCATATTTAACCAATTTATGTGATTAAGAGCTGGTTTTGTTTTGTGTTGTTTTATCCACGTTCCTATTTCCTTCTGCATTATCTGTTGTGTTGCAGTTCACCAGCTTATTTGTTTTTTTCTTTTTAATCACTGGTAGGGCTTGATTCGAACCCCCTTTGAGCAGCTTATTCTGTGTGGCAGCTGTATGCCAACAGGGCAGTTTTGCCTCCCTATTACTGTGTTGGGCCATACACTTTCTTCTTCAGGGTGCAGAAAGATGGAGAAAATACTCATTTTGGGGTCTTGGTGGTTGCTACCCTCCTAACAGCGAATACTGTGGACTGTAAATCTTATACCGCATGTGAGGAAAGAGTGTTCACATATCCTCTCATGGGCGTTAATTAATAGTTTAGCACGGATCTTTCTGTGTTGTTATTATGCAGGTAACCTTTCAGAGATAGTATATCGTGATTTTGGGGCTCCTGTGCTGGCTGGGACGCAGAAAGGTTGCGTGGGGAGCGGGAAGGGAGCAGTCAGTCCCGGCACGTGGCCGCCGGGCTCTCTCCTTGGTCCCGTGCCCAGAGATGGGACGCTTCGCTTTGCCTCTGCGGCGTGCGAGCTTGGGAGCAGTCTGACGGCACAATATTAACAACCCAGATGCTGAGGATCAGGGTCAGGAAGAATTTTTTATTTTGCTCGATGATGTCATCAGAGACGGGACTTTATTATTATTTTCGTTTAGCTCATGCAGATGAGTAAAACCGAATATAAGCAGGCTTATCTCATTGTCGAAGGGAAGGATGATCCAGTAGTTCCGAGTAAAGGAATAGTAACGAGGGTAGTCTGTGAAAATGGTATGTTAGAAAACAAGGGACAAAATTAAAGTTGCTGATCACCTGCCTTTGCTCACATTGCAAACTTTTCTTTACTAGAGACTTTACTAGAAAAAGAAAAAGACTGTAATTCTCTATACTGCAAAATCTTCAGCTGAGTGCATTGAATTCGGTGGTGATTGTCTTGTAAAGGCGATGAGAAGTGTGGCATCACCAGCCTTGGTAGATAAACCATTAAAGTTTTGGGAGCCGGAGAAACTGGGAAAGCGTAATTCTCTTTTTTCCTGCCAAGCTGCCTAAGTGCAGCACATTCTGGACGGAGCCCAGGATTCTCTCTCTCGCCCGCGTCCGTCTGCGCAGGGTAGTGTTTCTTGGGGCTCTGCCTGCTTTGGCCAGCCAAGTGCCCGGCTCCGGCTTTTTATGGGAACAGTGCTGGGAAGCGGCTCCTTCCCAAGATGATCTCTACTGCCTCTGCTTTGGCTCGTCTTTCTTAGAGATGCCTTCTGCCCCAGCCTTTCACATAAATTACTTTGCATATGTACACAGATATCATTAATGATACAAGTAAAAACACTGCGTAAGGACTTCTTACTTCTGAAAGCTCAGGAGTTCCCTTTTCTATGATTTTTTTAGCATTGAAACATTAATTAGTAAAATAGGTATCACAGTCTCACTGCATCTGTGTCCACGAAAAGCATTTGTATAATGCAAAAATATACTGATTTTTCAAAAGTCTGGTAAGCTCTAAGACAGAATTTAAAGTTAATTTGACAGGCAAAATTTAAAGATGGAATGCATCTAAAATTTCATTTTCTTGTAACAGCATTTCCATGTACAAGTGGATTTGCATCACGATAATGTGCAGATAACCTTGTGAAGTGAGTAGATGGTCTCATTAGCAATTTCGTGTAAAACTTCAGTGTTATTCCAACTTACTGAGTAGTGCTACAGTGGTGCTCACCGCCCTAAAATATGCAAAATTAATAGGGTGAACATCAGTAAAAATGGTTCCAGAGACATCCAACCTGCAAAGATAGAAATGAATTAAAGATAAAACCTATGACATTTGACTGTTCTTTTTTCCCTGCCTGATTTATCTATAATTCAGACTGCTTAACTTAACTTAAATACAGATACCATAGTTGGAGTATTTGTTAAAGCACTAAGCTGACAAGTACAGAGCGCTGGCCATTATTTCTGTTGGAGAGTCAGAGGTTTGAGCTATTCATTTTGCGGGCCGACACTCAGCACCACAATTCCTTGAATTCCCAAAGCTTTTCATACGGCTTCCTCAAGGACAGCTATCATGTCTTAGCTGCTGCAGTGACAGATGGGATACAATGTGTCATGTGATGGATAACACTGGAGCCACAGTACTTAATCCTTCTAATACTAATAGCGGCATTATCATAGAGATTTATGAGAATGTCAGTTCCAAGTTCCCAGTTCCATTCATGGGTTTTTAAAACTTCAGCTGCAAAAAACATGCATCCATCCCATTAATTCTAATTATCATGGTTCATCTTCTCAGCAGTTTTGTACTCCGGAACCTTTCAGTGCAAATTAACGTACCAAAAAAGTGTATTAATTAATATTTGTAGCTTTTAATTTCTGCAAGAGTGTTGTCTGGAAGCAGCTGGCAGTACAGGGCCGCTGCTATTGAATCTTTGCCAAACAAGTGCAGATGTAATTTTGTTATCTCTTGCTTAGTCATTTACGCAAATTAATTTGAACAATTAGCCTTTTACTGGTCCTTCATGAATCATGCAAAAGGGATCTGCCAAAAAATTGCCAGTTGACAGAAAAGAATTGGTTAACATTGTAAATCTTACAAAAAGGTATTACTATGTTTGGGATAAAGAACAACTTCAGTAAAAATCTTAGTAATTTTTTTTCCGTGACTTGTCTATTCCACTTCAGACTGTTGATGACTGTTGGAGAAAAAGAATCTGAAAGAAGAGTAAGCTGCAGAAATTTGGGAAGTTTGTTTTGGGTGAACACCAAAAAGAAAAGGTTCTTGACCAAACATTGTCTCGTCCGGGTTGTCTGCAAGGTTGTGCTGGGCTTCTTTCGGGAGGGTTAAGTTGGGCAAACCAAAGCAACACGTTTGCTCACCCTCTGAAAAAAACCCAAATCCTTGGTTTCTTTGGACACCGTCCTAGAGGAAGTCTGTTTTCTTACCCAAGTGTCCCTCCTTGGAATAAAACAGGCTTCGCATGCCCACTGCAGCCTTGATCTCTGGAGATGCTAGGTTTTGCCTTTGGGTAACACACAACAGGCTCATGAGTTAAAACTTTTAGGTGACTATTGCAGAGAATGACTACTCATACACTAAGGCCAGGCTTGAGTGATAGCAAACTCAGATGTTTCAAGGAATTGCATCGTTGCTGTTTTCTTAAATATCGGGTGTATTTTAGTCAGTTAAGCCAAATTATCAAGATCACCAGTGAAGAGTGCCATTCAGAGACTCTGAATAATGCTGTGACGGAAAATCTCTTATTTGCTGTTTACATAGAAGATACAGCCACAATTTTCTCATAACTTGTATATATTATTTTTCTTTAAACTGCATTGCACAGCTATGAACCCTATGCTGGATATTCCTACATGTGACCTCTCAGGTAGATTTTACAATCTGGCCATGACATCACAGCTGAGTTCGTAATTACCTGGGCCTTAGATTCCACTGTTAAGACAGTTGTTGCAGTTTTACAATGCGATGGGAAGTGCTTTGAGGAAAAAAATCCCTGCCTCGTGGTCTGGGAACACAATTTGCATTGCGTTCAGAACCAGTTTCAGGAGAATAAAGTTACTGATGTATTTAAGTAAAGCTTAACAATTTTGTCTAAGCACTTCTCTGCCTCCTCTGCCTTGACAAGAGGGTGGCTCGGGGTGACCTGCATGGACAGTCAGGCTGTCACTGCTGCCACCCAACTCGTCTGTCTTGCAGAGCAGGTAAAGCTTGATGGGTTTCCTTGGGCACTAAGGGCACTTGCATCTTGGTTAGCCTAAGGCTTTCCCGAAGTGTTCGCCGTAGCGAGGCTGATCACGTTAGAATTAAATTGCTGCTTGGTGGAAATCAAAGTCGAGCTCAAACAAATGATGAGACTCTGTTAGCTGAGCCCCACAGACCTGGGCAAATTCCCTCACTGCGGCGTAGTAAGGTATGGGTGCCTTCCTCTCTAATTGTTTTTTACAAGCTGCGCTTTCACAGTCTGTATTGTTATTTCCATTTGTCCATTTGATTGCAGAGAGAAGAGACCAGATGTTGTGTGACAAATCATAGCTATTTGCAATCTGTTGGAATTCTTATAAATCGTACTGGGGATCATTTTCTGATAACTGATCCTGCAATCACTTATGCACGTGCATCACTTAGAGCACGAGATGTCCTATTGAAGTGTGTGGATCTATTCAAACGCTTAAATTAAGCACGCGTTGTGCACATTTGTGTAAATGTTTGTGTTGTAAAATATGCTGGTATTTAGGACTTGCCTGTTAGATTCACCATTGCATTAATTTACATGTAATCAAATCGCATATTATTATTACACTGTAAAAACTGATATCAGTTAGTATTTTTATTGTAGTATGATATATATGGCTCCAAATTTGGCTTAAGTATATCCTGCAACCGAGAGATCCCATTCTGTTTACTGATTTGTAATTCACAACAAATAGTTCTTTCGGTAAAGTGCATCAAACCCAACTCTGTTATCCATCTGTTTTTAGGGTGTATGGCTAATCAAGGAAGTGGTCTCTCACTGACACACTGAGAAGAATGAAGTTAGTTCCTCCGTAATTGAAAGTATCAGTAGTAAACTTGGCTGGAGCTTGATTAATGGTATATTAAAATCAGAGTCTTCATGGTGAGTGCTAGATAAGGAGTTTTGGGCAAATTACTTGGTTACTGGGAAGCCTTTAAATTTTAATCATGGAGACACTTCAGCATCATTAGGAACTGAAAAAGACAATGGGCACTGGGAGGAAGTTATGTGAATTGATGTGCTTTTCAATCTCTTCTTCTGTGGTGATATTGAGTGATGCATGGGCTGCAATTGAGAATCCTCTTGCTCCCCATGCCTTTGATTGCTGTTGTTATAATTTAATATTATACAGTTCTTTATGATCATGGAAATCAGATGAGTTAGTTGCAAAAGACGGAAGGTTTTAGTATTAGAAAAATTAGTTTAACATCACAGTTTTTCTATGCTATCTGTCTGGGTAGCAAAATGGATGGATGCTTTAACTTGCATTTAGAACAAGTGGAAATAGAGAAACATGCTCTTTTGCACACATGTTTATTGTTTAATGTGATATTAATATTACGAACCTCAAACATATATTTACACTTTAATTTGAAGTCCATTTTTGTATGGTATGTGCATATCAGTACAGTCTAGTGGTGCATATATGTAATAGCTATGCTATATCTATATTTATGGAGATGTGATATATATAATAGCTTTATGAGAATATGTATGGAATGTGGATGTCTCTCCTGGGTGACAGGTTCAATTCAACCAAGTGCCAATAAAACCAATACACTGAACTCCTTCACTCACATCTTTTCTTTCTGCCTGGGATTTTCAAACGACTCTAAGGATGTTAGACCCTCAGCTCCAATATCATTCAATGGGCTAGAAATATTCAACATATTTGAAGTGACAGCAGGGGCTATCAAATTCAGTCCCCTGCTTTTCCAGGCAACTGCACGATGGAATTGAGTTCATAAAGTGACCAAACTAATTTAAAGTTAGGTCATTTGTTTGCCTCCGTTACTACTATAGGAGAACCTCTCTCCTGTCTGAAGATGTTGTTTAGACATATTCTTCCAACAGTCAGAATTTGTCTATAGTTAGTATAGGCCTATTCATATTCGCACCAATATTGTCTAGTGAATTAAAATAGTTTTAACCCCCAGCCTTCGTTCATTTTGCAGGGCTAAATAAAGCACTTTGTTTCATTCCCATCGCTTAAGAAAGGTTCACCTTTAGCCTGCCTGTCCCTGTAGGCCTTCTCTGATCCTCTTGCACATTTTGATTAATTTTCTTCCTGTGCATGAACAATTTGAAGCACAAGTTATCCAGACATGGTGTTAACACAGGCTTGCACAACAGCATGAATATTTTCGTAATGCTAGTGGGAAGACTTGTCCATTTTCTATCCTGAGATGCCCCATTTGCTTTTGTGTTCATGGATGCACCACATCGGTGGCTTATAGTCATCGTTTTGTGAAATCTTTGCCTTCCTCTGCTGTTTCCAAGCAGTAAGTTCCAGCTGTCTGCAGAAATACTGATGATTAGTTTTAAAATGGTGAACTTTCTGTTTTACTAAAGTCTGTATTACTAAATTTTATCCTACTTCTGTCATTGCAGTCTCCAGATCATATAATTTTACCTGCATGCTGCTACTCCTTTGGGTTGGCAATGTCTTCCAAATTCATGTCATGAAAAAAATTTAATTGGTATACGAGCATTCTGTGTCAAAGTAATTATCAAAACTGTTAAATAAAATCAGTTCTGACACCTAGGCCAAGAGGGATTAAAAGTGATTTGTCCAAAGTCACATTGGAGTGCCGTGAAGAAGATGGTCTAAATCCCAGTGTGTTCTCTAAATTACAGAAACATTCATTTTCTTTCTAAAGGAACATTTACTGGGCCATGAACTAGAAAGCTGTAAGCTAAGAAAAGATTTCTTTCTAGGAAAGAAAGAGCTTGTTGCAAACAAAATTACTCTTGCTCAGATAATGGTATTTTGTAGGAAAAAACCCTTCTTTTTGCAATATGTGCATCAGTTAGCATAGGAAAAGCTTGTTGATTTTAGACTGGAATTTCTGGTCACACCAAAGGAAAACTCTCCCGCAGTCCTGTTTGGCTGGAAATTCAGTGCATGAGACATTTATGTAGGATGTAGGAAACAGAAGCCTAAGCTGCTGGCCTCAAGAAAGCATCACACCAACCTCCAGGTAGGTCTTCTGTGCTCCGTGTGACCACCCCGTTCACTGACCAGTTCCTCTGTCCTCTTCCATGCTCACCTGTTTTGTTTTTCTGGTTGGGTCTGTTTGCTTGTTTTCACGCACACACACACCTAACTCCCAACAGCTTTGAAGGCTCTTGGTTTCATTTTGATGCACACTATAAACTTTTTTAAAACTATGAAACTTTCATGGAGCAGGAGCCCATTTTCCACCCAGAATCACCGCAGCCTGGAGGCTGAGTTCTGGCAACGCAAGAGAAAATGCCAGACCTGGAAGGGAGAGGAAGAAACATGTCCTGGCAGGGTGAGTTGGGCTCTTTTTCATTTCATAAATGATGTGTACTTAGGGATTTGGAATATTAGAACAAGTCCTAGGGGGATATGGATTTAATGGGAGGGGATGAAGTTGTTGTGGAAACATACCTTTATTAAATTTTCTCATTCAGATGCTTATTATATGATTTATAGAGACTTAAGCTTATTAGGTGCCCCTTTTTAATTTGTCACATAGTGATTGTGTATATGGATATAGCCATGTTGCAGGTGTGTTCATATGTTCAGACAAAATCAAATGCTACAGGAAACCATGCTGATCAACTGATCTACCTTCTTTTACAGTGAAAACCCTATAATTTCAACCAATATTGGTTCATTCCAATATAAATATATTCTGTGCATGCAGCATATATTTCAGAAATGTACTTGAGCTACCTGATTTGAAAAAAATTGCACTGTATAGTATTACGTAGCCTTTTTTTCATGCGTGTGCGTATGACCTAATATAAATGGGACCATATTCCCAGTGGTATATAATGTCCCATGATTTCACAGATACATTGTTTTATGGTTACAGTGTCTAATTGTGGGCTTAAAGCTGGAGAAAAATTTGAGGCATCGCATATAAATAAGTAATGCTTATCTAACGTGGTTTAGATTTGCCTAATCAGCCTCATTGAAGAGAAGCCTGTGTGTGACAGGCTTGGATTATTTATTAGTTTCAGACTGTTGGTACAGAAAGAAGTATGAAAAGTTGGATTGAGCGTCTTTATTGCATTTCTAAAGTGCGGGAAAGAGCTCAGAAGCTGAAGTGTTTTTAATTGCCTTTGCAGCCCTCTGAACGACTGAGCCCGGAGGCCCGATGGAGAGTGTGGAGGCATCTCGGCACTGCCATGAGCCTGGCAGCTCTGTCTCCAGCCGTCCTGGTCCGTGTCCCACCCCAGCATATCCCTTCACGTCTGGCTCCGGTCCTGGCACACGAGAGGCTGGAGGAGGTGGGAAATCTTAGGCGTTAAATATTGGCTGCTCCCCAGATTGCCTGTATTCGAGGGAAACTCAACAGCCAGGGACGGACTCTGAGGTTCTCCTGCCTGGTGGGAAGGGGCAGGGCTGGAAATAATGGGCTAGTCCGTGGTGTTACACCGACTCGTTTCCTAAAACCATGTCTTTTTTATAATTATGGCAATTCGGAGACTGCAGCTCATTTGTTTAACTAACTTTCTTTTTCCCTTCCTTCCTTCCTTGCTCTCTTTCTCTTCCTCCCTCCTCTCTCCCTCCTTCCCTCTTTCCTTCTTCCTTCCTTTCTTCTTTCCTTCCTTCCTTCTTCTTTCTTTCTTTCTTTCTTTCTTTCTTTCTTTCTTTCTTTCACCACATCACTGGGAGGGGAGCAAAAAAATCAGGAAAAGATTCTGATTAAAGATCCATCATAAATTAATGAAGAAAAGTGTAATCCTAGCACTTCATGCTAGAGTGGAACATTTTAAAAAATCATGAAGTGAAACATAAGAACACTAGAAAAGTTTGGATTGGGGTATAAAAATTATTTGGAAGACTGTGTGCTAATCAACAGCAAATGTAAGAATCAGCTAGGTTGATAGGGCAGTGAATGACTTGTATTTCCTATATTGGAGTTTTTCAATCAGCATTTTCTGAACATGGTTTCTCATTATGATAATGATGATGGGATTAATTATCACCATGAGAACAAGCGATAATGGTACTTTGAACTGTATTTGTCACCATATGACACAGACTATTACTTGTTTTTACGTTCTCCGGGACGCGTGTGTGCTGAAAGGAGCTGACTTGCGCGCTGAACGACAGACTGGTTGGTGATGAGATGTCGAAAGGGGACTAACACCTGACTGGGCAGGATTTCTGCCGTTTTCCATATCCCTTACCTCATTGCATTAAGGGAGCACCAGGAAAATCACTGAAATTAGTCCTTGGCATTAGTATTCAGCTGCAGAGAATAGTTTAAACATGACAACTTTGTTTCTTGTCTTGCTTTAACACTTCAACGTGTTTACAACCTTTATATTATTAGGGAGAGGAGACTTCTCCACACAAACCCTGTTCCTAAAGCTGTCATGCAGTTTAATCACCAAAATAGGTGGACTCTACAGTGATTAGAGCTTTCTATTTTTATTTTGAATATATATATGTATATATAAAAATATATAATATATATACTGCACTATACTCTAGTATATAATATATATACTGTGTGCAAAGAATACTGAATGTGAAAATTTGGTCTTTTCCACTAAATAAATGAGCACCTCAACACTGTAAATTGCAGCATGATTTAGTTTGTAACTCTTTTATTTTTGGGCCAGAGTCACAGGTGTCTAAGTGAAAATATGTGATTCCCTTCAAAGGAATAATATTCTTTCATAAATCAAATTTCCAAAAAGGCCTTTGCAAAATTACTGCCCGATTCAGAGAGTTCATTTCAGTCCGTGTTGGAGAGGGCAAGGCGATGCAAGCAAATCTGGCTACGCGGATCAGGTGAGCTTCTGGGCAGTGGGACTAATTTCATAAGCCTCAGATTGCTTCCACGCTGCAGAAATGTGTGCTTATTAACAGGTGGGGTGGCTAAAAGGTAAGTTAAACACTGAAAGTGTTGGGTTTTTGATCCTTGAGCTGTCCAGTGAATATTTCAGAGAAGCACTTAAACAGGAAGTTAAAATCTATAGAAATAGAAGAGGCTCAACCTTAAGTCACAGTCATAATGTATACATAATTCTGAAAAGAGCTAATTTCCGAATCTCCTGTTCAAACCTGATGAATTTGCTAACAAAAATATTTGTTTGAAATTTGTTCCACATGCAGTTTTATCAAATATCAATTATGTGTGTGAATTCCAAGAAACATTTTTCGTCTGAAGACATTACCAGAACAATGTGTTCCTCATATGAATGTTTACCCATATCAGAGAATGTGTTCCTGAACTTCTTTCTTTGTGACTAAATTTATTCAAGGAATGTGTAAATGGCTTCTGGTGCTATTTAGGGTTTCTTGCTATACTAACTAATTAATGTATAACTGACATACACGTACTCAGCTTTAATAATGTTATCCAATTAATAAGCAACAACTACCTCAGTAAATCAAAATTAAATGCCCACTTATGGCACTGAGTTTTGAACCCTCCTGCCTAGAGACTTTACATTGATTGATTCATTAAACATTACGTTGTCTTATGAAGATTAGTGCAAAAGCTTGTGAGCTGCTTTGCCTTTTGTTTTATATGGAATGTTTTACTGAGTAGAGCAAAGTATGTGTGAAAAAAAACTGGGCTGAAGAAGGAAAAACGTGTGCTGTGCTTCTTGGTAAGATACGGATGCATTGTAGAATAGAAAAAAAAAATCATTTTAGTCACTCAGGGAACCACGAGCGGTGCTCAAGTGTTGATTTTGGAAGCCAGCTGGTAAATAAAAGCACAGATCCTGACCTAGGGTGGACTTTGCCGATGCGCTTTAAGTGCGGTCTGCAAAGCGGCTCAGGTGAGGGAGGAGGACTGCGAGGGGGAGGAGGGACGCAGAGCTATATGTCGCTGCATGAATTCATGAGCCCATTTTGCCAAAAATTACTGCCCCGGCTGGAACCACCCCAGATCTTGCTGGTGATTTCATAAAAGATGCTGGAAGCCTGATTAGGAATGAAGAAGTAAACATCAACATGAGGTTGGAAGGAAAGAGTGGCAGCCTTCATTCATGGAGGGAGATGTTGCTGGAGGAGAAGTTAGGCACTTAATTCTCAAATGACCTGCAAAGCCTTGCTTTACCCATGGACCTCCCAACAGGCAATGTCAGCATGATGCAACCACCCTCAACTTTAGGTCACAGATGAAGGTTTAACAGAAGAAGAAAAATTCAAACTATTCCTCTTAGTGTAAAGCTTTCCATTTCAGTTACACTAGTCTATTTTGGCTACCTGCCTTATACGTGATAGAGACGTACTTGTTAGTTATGTTTCACAAATAGGTAGTTTTCTATTACAATAAAGCTACTCTCTAGAGACAGATACATTTTCAGTATTATATTATTTCCTGGAACTACATTTCTCCCAAACTTCCAGACATATGGCCAGCTTCACCACTTATGCATTAAATTTGTTAGCTAATCCAGTATTTATCATATGTTCCAATTCACGTTTTTGCCGTTCTGTACTCATTAAACGCTAGCAGACGTTACACAGACTGCTGATCACACAGCGATACCTTGAACACCGAAGGCCAAATTTACAGAGTGATTAGTTCATGGAGTTTGAGATTGGTAAGTGAAGGAATATGAGGTATTGGGAAGGCAGATGGTTCATGTAATACCTTACTTGTATGATATAAATAGATTTATGCAGACCGTGAGACAGACTTACAGTGATAGAATTATATTTGTTGTCTATATTTTGCTTTCAAATATAATGAGTTGTGCAATTTTTAAGAATTTTTATTGCTATGGTTTCTAATGTTGTCTTGACTTGGCATTTATTTGTGGTCTACCTTCTATCTTGAATATTTTTGTCTGGTACTGAAAGCTATTCATTGAGAAATGGAATAAAATCAGTGAAATACAACATGTAAACAGCATTTCTGGTCACAGCTAGCCTCTGCTTATGGTAAATTTTGTACAATAAAATGCCTTGGCATTGTACTTACTTCTACATTCAGGAATCTTTGGCTTTAACAAAGCTATTCCAAGGACAAGAATTTAACAGAATGATTACTTTTTACTTTTCTGTGAAACTCTATTTTTTGCCACTGTGCTAACCTGCAAAAGATGAAGATATATCTTCACTTTCCTTTAAACTTTTTCCAGTCATTCCCTTTTAACTCATTCCTCTAACAGTCCGTTTTAAGCAACAGCCCTGACAGCAAAACCTATGAGGGTTTTCAAATTCAATAACCACGAGTGGAAGGAAGGCATCCCTCATCTCAGCTTCCGCTGAGGAACTGCAGATCCTTAGCGTCACCCTCCGCACTGGAGGTCTTCAAAGTCATCAATCTGTTGCAGATCCGCTGGCAGCCCCGAGCGGTTCCGCAGCGCCCGCGACGTGCGGCGCTGCTCGCGGAGGCTGCTGCTGCCAGACCCCTCGCACGGAGGCGACGTCCGAGGCGACGGGTCGAGCTTTCTGCTTGCGGCGCCTTGCGCGCGTGGGCATCCCGCGGCCTCTCCGGCCCGAACGTCCCGCGGGCGGGAAACCTGCCGTCGCCCGGAAAGCGGGCAACGCCGCTCAAGAAGTCGACGGTCAGGAAATGCTGAGAGAGAGGTTCAAAGTGCAAACATGTTGCCGACCACTATAACAATTTGTTTAAAGAACGGGTAGCATATAAGCCTAATTCAAAGTCTGTACATCACCGTTCTGATTTCCACTCCCCCCTCGCTGTCAGTTTGCTCTTTGCCTCATCTCGAAAGAGCATTTTGCGATGGTTTGCAGCAACTGCTGCGTGGATTTTGTGTGTCTTGTGTTGGCCAGGACTGAAACGTTTGTGTTCAGAGCTACCGTCTCACTCTGAGGTCTTTCTCTGTCCCTTCCTCCTGAGCTTGTTTTTCCGAAATACACAGCACATTTTTGGAGCTACCAGGATTTCTTTGGAATAAAAAGTTTCCACATTTGTCGATTGAAATAGTCTCTTTTTTTTCCCCCCTAAAACAGCTTTCAACAAAACTTTTAATTACAATATCTTCCTTACATAATACCACCATTTTTAGCTATGTCAAAGGAGGTTGGGTTGTATATGGGTGCTCATATTAGCGAGATGACTGGAATATATTGTGATTGCTGATCCTCATATGCCGTTGAATCAAAAAATGTAGAAAGGTGTTTTCTGTAAAACTGTAGATATTTTTTCTTCCTTTGTGCTTTTAACATATTGCTTTGGTCTGTTCAGGGTAATAGAAAAAGGTATTTCTCCCAGAGCTTATCCCATTTCATATTACAAAGTATTTCATTTAATTTCTCATCCTTCAGCAAACTACGAGTGTTTCTTATTAGTGCACCCTTCTACGAAAAACTTAGTTATGTAGATATACAAAAGGGGTTTTTTTGTTACATGCTGACCACTGCTTTTTAAGACCTCAAGGTACTTTGATTCCCAGCACAAGAGACTTTATATGATTTATTTATAATAAATATAGATAAATATATTTTTATATATTTATATAAATATATAAATATATTTTATATATATATATAATTTATATAAGGCTGATAAATTTTCTGTGAAATAAACTCTTTCTAAGGTCTAAACTTGCCAGCTAAGCTGTGCTACACGTGCAAGCCCGGTGTCCCGAATCTGCCAGATAAGGCATGCTTTGGTGGTAGCTCTTGGTGCAGAAGAAAGAGCTCGTGGCAGCAGAAAGGCCCGGGCTGCGTAAGCTTTCAGCCCCGTGTCCCTCCGGTTAATGGGGCAGCGTTGAGAAAAGGGCTAAAGAGATGATGCTGAAATCACCATGGAAAGAGTTCTGCTTTCATTCGCCGAGATGATACATTTCCGATGGGTTCCTTTGCTCCTAATCCAGTTTTCTTTGCTGCCGTCGTAGTCTCGGTGCATGAGTGCTTTTTGCGTACTAATATTCTGCCGGTTCCCCGGGGAATGTGTCGATTCTGCATAAGACTTTGAGATGAGTTTCCAGAGGAGCCTGTGGCTGTTTGAGCCTGCTTCTTGCCCCACCAGCATCACCTGGCGCAGGGGTTGTGCATAGCGGTGCTGGTGGCTGAGCCTCACCGACTTCACCTTCACTTCCCTTACACCTTCTTAGACTATTTGCACATGTAGTTTTAGGCCTCAAAATGTCACCAGCTAATTATCAGTTTTAAAGGAGTGTTAAGACTCTTCGTAAAAATGATGGCAAACAGCACAGAAGTATTTTTTTCATGTTAAAATTCAAACATATATGAGGATTTGGCACATAAATGCCTTAGGAAGGCAAGATGAGGATTCAGCATGCAGACTTAAGGTTGCTCACTGCTGCATATGAGATTCACGGTGCTGGTCTTTACTGCAGTACACGATCACCTGCTCCTTTTCCATCAGTGTACTACAATGGCATTCACACTTAAGCGAGTCCCTTTTTAGCGCTAACAGCAATGGTTTCCGCTGTACTTTAAAAAGTCCCAGAGAGAAGGAGAGACGTTACGCATGACCACCCTCACAGTGCACCAGTTAGTCCTGCAGCTGACCAACGTCTCCTTTGCAGGTATCGGAAGGGGACACGTTCTGATCTTTCTGGCATTAAGGAATAAAGCTTGGAGTCTAAACCACGTAAGCCAGTTAGACACCCAACAAGCATCCAAATGTAGTGGGGACTGGGTGTTTGAACCCCTTCAGCTCCTTTTGAGAACACTGCCTGATGAATTCTGCCTAATAGCCATAATTTCTGATCAATGGGAATACATCTTAGTTGAAGACTTTGTCCACCTTTTCTTTTCCCCCCTTCGCTTTTGATTTCTTTGTCTCTGGTTTGTCTTTGGTCATGAAATACAATTTTATTTCAAGCTCTCTTATACCTGTGCTCTGCTCCGGCAAGTCCACAGATGTATTTTGGGCCAAATTCTGATTGCCTTAGGCTTATAGTCAGTTGGATTTCTGCAAGACAAGTATGATTGTGTGTCCTCTGTGTAACGTCATGGAGACGATGAGTGGTTCTGATATGTTAATGCTGCTCCCCGGATCACTGGACCTTCTGTACCAGAAGCTACAATGTGCAAATGACACACTTGTGCTGCAGAAATACTGGTTCTCACCCCAAGTCTCCAGTATATTAGTTACTTTGCTGCAATACCTTTGGGCAAAGCCACTCAACCATATTGCAAACAACTTGCTTTAAGACTGGAGCACATACTGTTTACTGTATAATCCTCTCTAAATGCTCTATTTTTTTTTTCTGGAGTAAAGATTAAAGAAGAGAATTACATTGGAACTGGTGGAGGCATGATCCATGCCCCCTTGATTATATGGAAACATTAAAATATCATCAGCATGTTAATTTTATCATCTGAACTGTATGAGATTTATTCATATCTCTTATCTATTACATTAGTCTGGAAATACAATTTATTCTGATGGTGGGAATGTCAGGCAGAGAGACCAAAAACATCTGGACTTCTTAATATGAAACAAATTTTCTAGGATGTATATTGCCACTTTAAAATTAATTCCGCTAATAAGGAGGCAGAAATCTTATAGCCTATTGATCTTTCAAAATAAGGCCCCAAGTCTTTACTGGGGTAAGACAGGTAGATGCTAGGAAGGTTCCCTGAGGATTTGTAGTTCACTTATCTTCTGTTACATTTTTGAATATCAAATACAATAGATTATTTTAGCATCCTAATATAAAATACACAGCAGCAGATAAAACCCAGCCATTGCAAACCAGAGGATTAATAAAAATCAATGAAAATTCCCCTAGACAAACAACATATCTTAAACATTTTCCAGGTCTGAATTGGTGGATTTTCTTTCTAAACATGTAAAATCAATATTAATTAAAACCAACCATTAAGAAACCCTAGCCCACTGAAAGACAGTTTTCATTTAAAAAATATATTGTATTACCCAGGCTAGATTATCGCAGCACCTTTTCAGACACGGAGCAGAGGCAGGAATGTTTCTCCCCGCTCTTCATTTTTGCAGGTGCCTGAGCCGGGCAGCGCGTGGAAGAGGAGAGACGTACCTGCAGCTCGGTGCCTGCCCGACCCTCTCCCGGTCCAATTTTACTTGGAGCGCAGTGAAAAAGCAGAGGAACACTCTCTAATTCCAAAGCTCTTCCAGACTGCTCCAGGACGGCTGCATTTATACGCTAAAAGTTCGGCGCAAGCCCGTAGCAATAACTTGATAATTGTTCTGGGAAGACTCTCCGCAGAGCTATCTTCTGCACAAGTAAACAGGCATCTGTAAGATTAAGAATTATATGCCAGGGCTTTGACACAACCATCAGTTATGCCAGATGCAAATAATTTATTCTTTGTCAGTTCAAATATACAATCTTGTTTGGATGGCTTAAATTTATACTGGCACCAAAATACAGTGAGCGATATTATTTAAGTGTGGCGTTGAAGCCACAGATATGCATCTCTGATGACCCAAAAAGTGGAAGAAAAATGTTAGCTGTATTTTCTGAGAGTAACTCATCACTGTTATGCAAGAAGAGCTGATGTAATAGGAGCTGATGTAAAAACTTGTCACTGTTGTGCAATAATATAACATGAGATATTGGGAGCTCTATCCCGCCCTTACGCGCACCCTATCCCATTGCCATCGCTGTGATTTGGGCTCGGAACAGCCAAACGTGAGCAACGGGGATTGACTACTGTATTTTTATTGCTGCGCTGTATTTCTTTAACTTTTAGAATACGCAGATTATACATAACTGCAAAAAAGAACAACGTGCTTTTCTTAAAAGTGCCTAGTGGAATACTGACTTTGGCTATTTTTTTTTACTGGATAATTGACCCTTCCCCACCCTCAAAATGTCACTTAATGCTATTGTGTAATGGAGCTAAATAATTTCTCATTTTATTTTGACTTCACTTATTTCATTTGGGGGTTTTAGTTGCTGAAAATGCTGTCTTCCTTCCATTTTAGCTTTTGGATACTGGGGAACTTAAATTGAAGTGGCACATGACCTTTAATTTAAAATTGTAAAATATTCAGTTTAGACTTTCGAAAGAAGAGAAAAGCGCATATAGAAAAAGCATGAGAGAAGTTACGGCAGTTGCTGTTGCAGAACTTCACTTTGACAGGATGAACCTGGGTCAGACACTCAGTTTGCTGAGGACGCTAAGAGGCTGCGCGGGCTTTACCTTTGCAAACCAGGAGAAAATATAGATTCAGTTCAATGAAGATGAATGCAAACACTTAACTTTATGCACAGAGAGTAGTCCAGTGTGTAAAGTTAAATGGGAACCTAAGTATCGTCAAGATTAAGGCCTTTAGCTTTAAATAGGGTCTTGAACATTTAGTTCATGTTTGGCGAGACTGTCAAATTATTTGTTCCTGTACCATCAGCTGAAAATTCTGCTCATTTTACAGAATTGAGCTTACATGGATTTACTGGACAACAGAATAAGTGAAATTTAAGACATGCATCTTAAACTGAGTTCATAACGGCCCACATTTCCAATAACAAAACTAGCGGTGACAGTGATATATGGCTTTTTTTATGAGACCTGATAACTGATGGATATGTGATCTTATAAATGCTTAGACAAACTAATGCACATAATTATATTTTCCATTTGAAGTCTATTGCTCGGCATTCTAATACAATATCATTAGTCGAAATGGCCACAATGATACAGCTTGGGCAGTTTGTCACAGTAATTACAGGGTGATTATTTTTGACTGGAATAAAGATTTCAGTTTTAGTATGGTAGAAAGCATAATCACAAATTAGAAACAGTCTCAGAATAAAAAAATATCAGGGATAGGGACTTTAAATATGGATTACAGCGTAATTCTAAAACAATTTCTTTAAAAAGCACACTCATTTGGCAGAACGTGTGATTTCTTTCAGGTTTATACCAAGCTCCTGCCCAAAAGGATGACACTTACCTAATTAGCAGTTCCATTGTTTAAGGTTTTTATAAAAGGGAAAATTTGGGCATGGTAAGTTAGGTTTGTGTTATAATCTACATAACTGCTAAAATAGACTTTCTTTTTTCAATCGACAAAAAAATAGATCATTTGTCTTCACTGTTTTCAGGATGGTTGATTAAAGTAGACAGTGTCCTAACATCTGTATTGAAAACTGTATTAATCAATTGATTAATCACAAGGCATTAATCAAAATCTTCCTTAAGTGTTTTAGTTTTGGAGCAGCTCTTAGTATTTTCTATCAGATTCCTTTTAAGGTGTCCATTATAAAGATTAAATTTGGGTGGTAAATATTGAGGGGTTGAGGCACATGTGGCTTTCCACTTGAAGGTCACAGCCATTGCTCATTAGTGTTACTTTTAATGGGATAAGAAGCAAAAGTTTTTAATATGTGACTACATCAATTAATCAAATACACATTTGATTTCCTTTCCAGTAAGCAGTCCATATTTTCTGCATGTGCAAAGAAATTCCTGGTGTTCTACACCCGCGGATACTTCAGGCTACACTGAAGAATATTCCATGTATTTAAGGTGTTTAAATTGTACATATGGACATAATGAACTGATGCACTGGCTATAATAAAGTAAGTTATTCTCTTCTATATTTAAATATTCTGCTTTACAAAAATCCATTTAAAGGAGTCCTGGTCAGCTTTCATTAAGGCTGTATTTAAAAAAATCTCATTTACCCTCTCCAATGAATGTAAAACTTCAGATTACTGGGCATGAAGTGTTTTAGAATGAAAAAAGTTATTCCGAGTATTTAGTTGATTCAAGTGAACCACAGAGGACCTATGCAACGAAGCCGATCATCTGAGAATTTCACTCTGTTTGTTTTTCCTCTGTTCCTATTTGTTTTTCCAGCCTGAAACATTAAATACCGGTACTCAAGTAAATGTATTTTGTGAAGCATCAATTACAGTACAAAAGAAAACCACTGATTGCACATCTCTTCATGTGCATAAAAATATTTCTTCATCTTGCAATCCCTCTGTAAGCGATTCTGTAAGAAAGATTTACTGAATCCTCGCGGTGGCTGTTTGATAGATTGGAAATACCTTCTTTCTAATGTACGCTTTTCCAAAAAAAAAAAAAAAAAAGGAAAGAAAAACAAAAGAAACACCCCCAAACCAACGATATATTATTTATATTTGTTTGGATTTAAAAGCACACCAAAAAAAGTGCATCTGGCATTCCAATCACCTTTGGCAAAAGTTTAAAGAACCACGAAATCAAAGCATAGCAAATTAAATCCTGCAGCCACTTCCCCTGTGCCTGAAGAAGCTGCCTTAAAAACCGCGTTCTAGGTAGTGCTATTTTCGTTTCTGGGCACAGATTACTTCCTCCTAATTTTACAGCGCTCGTAACAACGCGTTTTTAAAGGCGATGCCTTCAAGCCGAGCGAAGCGCGCTCCGCGGGAAACCTGGCGCGGCCGGGGCGGGACGGCCAGGCGACGCCGCGGCTGCCCATCGGTCTGACGGAGCCGGCTGCTCCTGCTCTTCTCCACCTACCCATCACCTAATTCCTTGCAGCTCCTTTGAGGTGCGTTCGCTATACGTCGCTATATGTCACAATAGAGTTACTGTGTCCTGAGAGCTGTGAAAATGCCCAGGAAATTTTGCACGCTTTTAAAAAACGATACCGGGCCACTTGTTATATAATTACGTGAAGAAGAAACATGTGTCTTAAAGTCTTGAAATAATCAACAATACATATTTGGAAATAAAATAAAATCTATCCCTGTGCTGTTCTTCCACAGCTGAGTTCTGTTTTCATTTTGCTATTGATGGTGAAGGTTGGTTGCCTTCAGCAGGAAAGGAAATGCAATCTGCATAATTCCCATTAGTTCTTCATCGCGCAAATATATGCTGATAATAATTCTGTATTGGGTTAGTTTGTGGCTAATCATCTTTATACTTAGCAGCAGGTGCTGTGGCAGCACTGGAAAAAGTATCATGCATTTTAGAAATTACTGCTGTACAATTTATCTATAATGCACCTTTCTTTTTAATAAAATTATGTTCAACAGTTCATCAATTCAGCTCATGGAAAACACTACTGTGATACTGGCGTGTAGGCTTTATCACTGTTTTATTACCAAATGCCACTGATGTGGGTTTTTTTTTTTTAATGCAAACACGGACCAGAGAAAGGAGCTATTGAAATATGTGAATAGAGTCAGTTAGCACCTAGAGGCTGGTCTGCATTTTAGATTATGAAGAAGATATAAATGAAACATTTTTGGACCATTCTGAGTGTAAGTGTGGGAAATAAGTTTGTCTAGAAAAAGATGAGGAGGTGAATATAGGCACATAGGAAATAGGTGCTATTGGTTGTGAGAATTCTGAAAGGGGAAGATCAGAGGAACTGTAGAAAGTGTCTTCAAAAAAAAGCGGAGTTTTTTAATAAAGTCACAGAGGCTATATGTTATTTTTTGACATATTCTTACCAGTGCCTGCAGTAACTACTCTGAAAAAAATATATTCTTCAACCATTGCCAAAAAATTGGAATTTCTGCTGTTGCTGAATTGTGACTAATACCTTTCTTCCTAATATGCATTCTGCCTTCATTTCACCCCAGCTTTCTTCCCCAGGAAGAGGGTAAGAAACAAATCAAACTTGTATCTAACCTGAGGAGAAGCACATCTACCAACAGAAAGAAGTATCAAAGAAAAGCAAAGCATGAGAAGTGAATGGGAAAGCCTGGATAAAGAAACTTAGACACTAGGAAATGGAAATATGAAACAAAATTGAAACAATAGTCAAAGGAAAATACTCGAAAAATTTTCATATGAAAAAAGGACGTTGGCTAGAAGTGAAGGAAGGAGACTACAGAAAAGGAAAAGTATCCCAAAAAAGATAAAGTAAAAGGAAGGGAAAATAAAGAACAATTTTCAAGGGAAGGAAGCAGAAGCACTGGGCATAGTATGCATGTTAAATTATTTTAAGGACAGATCTCTGCAAAATGTTTTTGTAACATTTAGTAACTTTCATTAAACAATTATTTGGTCATCTCGAGCCCTTATTTAAGACAACACGCTGCAGAGTCTGCCTAAAGCACGCAGTCTTCCAAATCGAGTACCTGGAGTTAGAGTTACTTAGTTAGGTTCCATTTATAATGATTAGACAAGGACAAATCCAGCTGAGAGCAAGAGAATTTGCCAAAATAAAACCCCAAAGTGAAAAATCTCCGAAAAAAATTGTTTGATTTAAATCATTGTGAGTAGAAAATGTCAATTTTCATAATTTTTTTTTTACTTAGATTGAAAAACTGTAAGCCAAAAGTAGATAAAAATGGATTTTTTTAGTGAATATCCAATGAAAATAAAATTGTCCAGGAAAGTGAAATTGACTGAGTAATTTTAATCTTGCATAAAATAGTTTTCCATTAAAAAAAGTAACTGAGAATTGTGACTAGTCATAATAGTTAAGTATATTTACATGTAACATGATTTGTGAGATGCTATCAGTTGATACCAGCGGCAGGTGGGTTTCTTGCCCTTTCTGAAAAAAATGCAGTTAGTTAATTTTGATACCAAAAATAGATATAGACACCTAAGGTTTGGCCCTGCAATTTTAAAATGTAAATTTGTTCATAAACTATAGTTAAAATGGCACTAGTTTTGTGTGAAATGTTCCAGATTTTCTCTGAAGATAGAAAAAAAAATATAAAATTGAATTACATGTCACCTAAAATTTTATCTTGAGTTGAAGTTTCATCTTTTACCATACATCATACATTTTATGTCTTTTTCTAATTTAGCATGGCTTAAAACTTCCCAGAGAATCACATTGCTTTTAAAATATTTGCACCGTGTACATTTGCAGAAAGCTAATGAACATGTTTTTTTGCTTCATTTTGGATAATTTTGCATTTGATAGGAGCAATGAGGGTTTTTTCATCAGACCTTTGAGCAGGAGCAGGTGGGGTGTTAGTGCTGAGGCACTATATTCCCCTATTGCCTGCCTGTGGCTTGTAAGGTCTATCTCCGTGTGAGTATTTCAGATTTTTCTTTTGCTCTACCGGTAGTAAAGATATGTTCTTCAAAGTGAGGGAGAAGTGTTAATTTTGGCTTTCAAATGTTTTTCTGCTATGAGCAGAGGAATGGGGTTTCTATACACAAAATTACAATGACAGTTTCTATGAATAATGTTAGTCTCCTTGGCAATGCCCAAAAAGAGAGAGAGAGAAGAGTCCTCTGAGTTATAAAATATGGATTTCACTGCTAATTGGAGCATTTTTCAAATATTGAATGCATTTTTTAATGACCAAAGACAAAATCACTTTTTCTGATTTCTTTCCCTTATTCCCCTCTTTTGTGCCATAGGGGGATTTTAGTCATGTGTGTTGAAAGCGCAGAAGATTATGCGTTCAGGAATATCCTTACTTAAAACCTAGAGAGGACTGGTGTCAGTGTATCAGATGGAAAGGTGTGCGGGCAGTAAAGCCCCAAATCCTTCCCTCAGTCACCTGCCTATGGGCTGCAGACCCCTTCCAAAGTGAAAGGAAAAGTCGGGATCTGCTAAGGAGAATAGCTTTCCTGGGACTCTGTTAAAAAACTTAGAGATATAAATAATTATTTAAATCTTTTTTTCCAGGAAACAGAAACAATGCAGGATGTTTGTGGCCGAGCTGGAAAACTCAGTGTAGACTATAATTAATTTCATACAGCTAATTTAGCTCTCTCCCTTAGTTCAGCTGAGCATTATTGAAATATCTCTGAGAAATATGTAAAATTATACGGTGAATTTTTCCATGTATTTTTCCAGCTGCATTTTTCCATATGTTGCAAGTAATGCAAACAGAAAACGTGTTGTTTGCTTCAGCGACAAGGTGGCTTGATAGACCAGGCACCATCAGGCCTGAATTCTGGTGGTAGCTTTGATTTCTGGACACGAATTTCTGAAAGTGTGTCAACATTTGAGTAAGAGCAGATGCGTGCTGGGGCAGCAGGGCGATGCCGGGGGTTGCCTTCCTGGAGCGGGGAAAAGGACCGGTCAGATTTGAGGGGGGACTGCTGAGTCCATAATCCCTACTGGAGGGAAAGTAGCTTGGAAAACTAGCTCGAATTTAACCATGAAGAGAGTGATAAAAAGCACCTCTGTGTAGAAAACAGCCGTGGGACTTAAGTTGCCATCTGCCCCGTAGACACCTACTGGGTGTAGAAGGCATTATGGATTAATGTGGGTAAGGAATAGGCAATAACGGAGGAGGTGGAGCCGCTGTTGTAGAGTATTGATAGGCTTGCTGACGTTTTGTGGGGTAGGTTGTAGGACAGGAATGTCGAAATCAATTGTTATTACCTTTCATAAAAGGAAATGGGATGAGGAAAAAAACAAACAGGTGTGGATGATATAGGAAAGTTGACTGTCTGCGAGACAGCATCTGTTTAAACTGAATATTTTCATATTTCCAGGTGACTTACATTTGAGAGCTTTAAAGGAAGCAGGTGAGGAACTCTACGAGCTGCTCTTGTTTTTTAAGGTATGTCGGACATGGTGTTTCAGATGGTTTTCAGTACAGCCAAGTAGAGCAAGGGAACACGTCTCGGGGCAAACAGCGGAGAAGAGGGCATTGTCCTGGCTCGCGAGGACACAGAGGTCTTCATCGATACCCGCTCAATAGCTCATCCAACAGGAGCCGCTAGGATCTGCTGTGCCCGGGGGGTCTAATGCCGTCCCAGGGTTGCCAAAGGGGACCATCCGCCAGAGACCGCGGTCGCTGCTAGGAGGGCTTTAAGGGTCCCTCCAGTGTCTGCACTTCAAAACCAATGGGAATTTACTGGCAAGAGCTCGTAGGATGACTACATCTGAAGTTTGAGGAGGTCAGTCTCCACGTTACTGACAGTTTGGCGGTGACCTGACTGCTTTATGAGATACACTGGAATGGAAAGATATTGGCCACTCTTTGGTGGTTTTGTTTGTTTTTTAGCTTTACAGATGAAAGTTTAATAAAATGTAATATTTGGAAGATGAAGCTGGGTCACCTCAGCCTGGAGTAAGACTCAGCTTTCCAGCAGAAAGGGTAGCTGAATTCTGGATTAAATTACTGGGAGGTGGAAGGCTAGCCTCGCCTTCACATCTTTAATGAAAGCTTAGTTATTTTTTTAAAAGATACACTTTTAGTTCAGCTTCTGCAAAACTCCCTAAGGCTGATGTTTGCAGAAGGCAGGTTGCCCTGTCTGATCCGAGGAGCAGGTAATCATCACGTGTGCATTGAAGGTGATAGGGTAATGCAAAAACCCTTGCCGCTGTTGAACAGCATTCACTACTTAAACGTGGGCTGGTCTGTCCCAGCGGATGGAGGCTAAAACCATCTCACACCTCTTATATCTCATTGTATATTAAATGGGAACTTCTAATATCTACAAGTGTTTCCTTGCAGGCTATGGCATCTCTTCTGAGTTAGGCATGGACTATTTTATAGACGTGTATTTACAGAATGGGTACTATATTAAAACTCCAAATAAAATGTAATTATGGCAAGTGTTCTGTAGAGTGAATATTTATTTCATCTTGAAGTGTGTGGCATACAGATGCCAAAGGAGAGAAATCTAGGAATGGAGCATAGAAAAACCAAGCCACATTTATATGAAACAGAACAAAAATCTGAATATTCTCAAAAATAAACCCAGATATAAGAATGAGTTTATGCTGGCATTTGTTTATATATGGTGTAATTTACCGGATTAGTGAAAATAAGGGATTAGGAAGTTAAAGAAATGGTTCTCCGAGGGGCTGTTGCTTGAAGCCAGCTTTAGCAAGTGCAAGCACTTTAGCGTAAGGGGAAAAAACGAAAGATATGTTTCTAGGTCTGTGTCCTGTCTCAGCCTGGAGTATCGTTTTAAAGCCAAATTATCGAGCCTTACAAATGAAGACTGCAAATGAAAAAAAATGAATGCAACTTTAATAATGGCGCTGCAAATGTCAGAGGGATGATAGAGCGACCGCATTTGTTATCACCGCTCTCCGACGGCTCTTCTGTATTGGCATGTGTGCCTCGATTGTTCAGACCAGACAATGTCTCAGCATTGATGTCATATTTTTGTTATTGCAAAAAGCCTACATTTGACCTTTCTTTGTAATTGTGACACTAGTTGAATTCTGCTTTAGTTCGTGGCAATTTACTGAATCCTTTGAGAGTTCACTAGTTAATTATTGCCAAGTGAATTTTTAATTTGCTCCTATGATTACATTGGTGAATACAGTCATTAGTGGGAAATTTATTTTAGAAATTGGCACTAGAGGGAGCTAAGTAATTGTATCATTTATGTATCTAGGAAGAAAAAAAGAACATTCATTAAAAAAACTTGCTTTTTTCTGAACCTGCTGATTTTACAAATATGGCAGCTATGCCTCAGCAAATTATAAGCGATAATGAATTAGTTAATTTTCCTTACTGAAAACTGCTATGCTAAGATTATTAAATTACTGTATTTCTACTTAGTGAAACTAGCTACCAGTCAGTAAATTAGGATTTCTAAGACTCTTTTGGGAGGGGGAATTTTTTTGTTACTATTACGCTTGTTTGTCTTTATTTTGGCCTTAACAGAATTAAAATGCTCAGCCTTCCCGAAGTGTTAGTTTGTTCCCAAGGGAACTGCAGGACGGAGGGCCTCGTGCAGCACAGCAGCTCCAAGCAAGAGGCGGCACCGGTCGCAGCCTTTCTGGGCTCGGTCAGATTTTCCGACAGCTCCGCGGCTCCTCCGGAAGCTGCCTGCCTTCTTGCCCCCTCTGGGTCCTTTCTGCATGACTTCTCACCTCCAGTTTTCTAGACTTCTAAGAGGAAACAAAACCCCACCATTTGGGTGGTCCCCAAACGCTGGCCTTTATCTTGGCTATACATATGTTAAAATACCTCCATGAGGCCGCTGCAGGAATTCTCTTTCTCCAAGAGCTGATGCTTCCTTTCTTTAGAAAAGTCACTCTGAAAGTAGCACGCACAGTAAGCAGAAAGTAATGCAGACGGCTAATTAAAATAAATAAAATCCCTGAGTCCAAGATGTGGCAACTGGCCTGGATTCTTTGATAACTATGAGTAACATCTGGCCTTATTTTGAAATATCATCCGCAATAATTTCTGAACCAGGGTAGCTCTCTGATCCCCCGGCTCTTTGTTGTTTCCACCAGATTTTTTCCAGCAGCCTGTCGTTAAGCACCACCACCTGGATGCAGGATTGGCTACACCTGCTGAGCCAACCTCTCCAGGCAGAGGTGCGGTTGTGCGCTTGCTCTTAGGAGATCCCCTTCAGCTGCGGTGTTTTGCCTGCTCTGAGGCTTGGGATTAGTGTTCTGCTGGGATCTGATGTAATGATGTGTCCTCCTTTAGATGCCCATAGAGGTAAGTGTAATTGTGGTCATAAATGAAGATAACGTTGCTCTTTCTGCTGGAAATTTAAGCACCTGCAGTGCTTAATGGGTGTTTGCTGTTCTTTTTGTCACTTATGAAATCCAGGTTCTTTTTATATGCTGTGAATAATTTTGCCAAGTTGTTTTATGTTTATTGTAGTCCATCCTGTGCATAACACTTCCTTGAAGCAGTTGTCTGAACTGATCCTGAAGTTGCCTAGAGGAGACCTTACTGTGCTTTGCAAGTCACTTTTCTAGTATAAACACCTCTGAAAAGTAAACAGCACATCCCATGACTTGAACACTTTAGATGTGCTGTTCAACAGTTTAAGTCAGTATAAGTAATAATATCACCCATAATAGGTAATCTTTTCTTTTCCTACCATATGTGCATGCAGGCAATTGGGCAAATGATGTGAAGTCCTGTTGTTTTGGATATGTTTCCCCTATGACTTTACTCGTGCTTGGCTAGAACAAGACATCTTGCCTTGCACTTCTCAGATGTGAACTATGGGTTAGATTTAGCAATCTGATATTATTGTACAGTAACTGGTGCCCAGAAACCATACCAATTCTTTATATTCCTAATAAATGGGTCAATGTTAGTAAGCATCAAGCTATTTCTGGCAGATTTCTGGCTTTTCAAGCATCCACAAGTTGTGGATTTACAGCAGAGTAAAATCCTTTTCAGAAATGGTAATGCTCAAGTCATCTTTACCATCTACAAAAGCATTTTTCTTTATTCCTTTGATTTAGCTTTATTCTGTACCATAAGTCTATGCCATGGAGGTCTGAAATTGTTGACAACAGGAGCAGGGGGAAGAATATTGTCCTTTTCCAGTTTCTCTGCAGTATCAACTGGTCTGGCAAAATTTCATAGTTCTGTGTCCCCTGCATGCATTTTTCTGCCAGGTTTCATCTGAAAATGAATGAATCTGTTAGCTCCTTTTGCGTGTGGGTTTTGCTTTTGTTGTTAAAAGTATCTCCTGATACAAATTAAACATGATATGCAAGTGTATGCACTGCTAGGAAAATTGTCTGTATTTCCTGGCATTGACCAGGAGCATAGGAAAGGGTTGGAGGAGGTTATATACCCTTGATGTAGCAAGGGCAACTATGTACTTTATAGTCCGTGCAGTTGTTGCACACAACTCCAAATAAGATAGACCAAACTTCTTACAATGCAGAGATGGGAAACCAGTAAATAAAGCTAGCCTGGATGGGTGGACTGCCGGGGGGAGAAAACGGGCAGCAAGGAGGACTATGCGTATAGTGTGTCTGCTCTTTAAAGAGAGTACTTATGCAGGAAAAAGGGAAAAATCTGGAGATCAGATTGTACTTTTGGCACACCGATGGAATGCAGAGGGCAAGGTTAAATTCCTGTAGTTTGCATCAAGGAAGTTACCTTCCAGCCAGGTTTCTTTCAAAGGAAATGTGGGTTTTATATAACTTCTGAAGGAAAAGAAAAGGGTAATATCATAGGAGACAGGCTGGAGTAGGTGGTGATGATGGTGGGCTCTGGAGGAAACACAGCAGGAGGAACCAAAGCTGCAAAAACAAGCCACCATCTTCCCCTTTATAATGGACTTGCACTGCTACAAATAGACTGATTATTTATGCTATGTTCTAGCACTCTGTTGAGACTACTATTTCTTATTCCATCAAGTTATAACAATACTGATGGATCAGGGTTGCTTACTGGCACTCATCCACCTGTTTGAATACTTCTCTTGCATTTGGAAACAGGGACTGTATTTCATATTTTATTTCTGTGGCCCCCAGCATAATGGAGGTCTGGGTCAAAGACTGGTGCCCCAAGGCTTTGCAGACAAGTTATAATCCATGAAATATAAAAGGGGTTCAAAAATAATGAAATCTCTCTCTGTATATTAAATATTACTGTATAAATATTACTTGAGATGGGGCATCAAACAGGAACACCTTTCCTATGGACTCCCCTCAGTGGAGTGCTCTTCTCTTCTCAGGCATCTGTCAGTGACTGAATTTTCATTTTACTGTTACATTTTATTAGCAATAAAAGCATTTTAACATAGCATCACACTTTCATTGTCATCGTGTAGATTGATCCTCCTCCCTCCCCCCCAATATTGACTCAAGCTACTTGTAGATGTTGGCAGACACTGTTGGTGTTTTTTGTTTGTTTTTTTGTTTTTCCTGCTTACATTTTAAAACTTTGTGGTTTTTGTTTTTTGTTTTTTTTTTTCCTTAAGAGATGCGAGGGCCGGAGATTTATTTGGCTATTTATTTATTTGTCCTTTCCTGTCTTGCTTAAGATGTAAGCTTAGATTCTGGGGCACAAGATGGCAGCATAAGGAAAATTTGCTTATGTTAGAAACAGTCGAGTTGTTTAAACTGCAAAAATGTGGGAGTCCTGGTTATGTTTTTAAAATGATTTAAACAGATTTAATAAGGTTTAATAAAACTTGTTACTAAGATAATCTATCATTTGATCGTCTTAAAAATCACCTCCCTCCTTCAAAGCTTCAATGAACTCATAAAATCTTATAAGAATTCTCTTTCTCAGCTCAAATCTCTTTATTAATAAACATTTTTGCTTTCTTTGTTTTTTCTCTAGGTTATTTATTTTCATCTTGAGTAAAAGGAACAATGAGACTTAGTCTTAGACCTTATAATGCAGTTACCCAATAGCTTGTTTTTCATCATAAAATGTACTCTGATTGTACACCCCTTTATTGGGCCTGTATCAGGGCACAGTGTGCTGTGTCAGATAGAAAGCTAAGTTATGCCAAAACTTCTCTGCATCCTTACACTTAATTTGGAAATGTTAGTCTATGACTTCATTACATGAGACATGCACCCTTTGGTAGAGCCCTTGCCTTGACTAGGCAAGACGTTGCAGCCCTCTAGAACCCAAAATAAGTAACGTTCACTGCTGGTTTTACTCTGAATATAGCACTGACTGTGCTGCTGCCGCAGGTATTGGGAAACCCTCGGCTGAGGTCTACACCCTTGTCTCCCCAACGTGCTTCTTGCGTGTGTCCTTCTGATTTACATACTTCTTAGGACTACTTCATGATATCTTTGGTATTTGTTATTCTAACCTTTGGAGAAGTGTTGCACTGTGTTGTCGTTTAACTCGAGAGCCTGTGCTCAAAGAGGTCTTTATGGGTATGCTAATGCAGAGAGGATGGCAGCAGCGCTCGCCGTAAGCTAAATTGCAAGGTGCTCTGCTCTCGCGGAAATTGCTTTGCATCAGCTACGCTTTCCAGAGCTAACCAACAAGCTCCTATCGATCATAAGGGAGTTTGGGGTCTTTGGAAAATGTGTGCTGGCTTTGTATGTGCTGAAGTTCGTGATGCGCGTCCATGCGGCCGTGGCAGCGACAAGCTATGTACAAGCCAGACATAAAAATTGTGTGTTACCTTTGGTTTTACTACACAGCTGGCCAGTGACCACCTAGGATGGCTCCAAAAATAAATACTGCCGTGGCTGCAGAGACAGCTCTGTGCATGACTGTGAGCGGCAGAGGTCATGGCTGTAAAGGCTTTAAAATTGTCGTAAGCAGGTTGTGACACTGGAAGGTGTTGCTATTAGTTTGTACTATTTGTGAGAGTTTTATAGAACGTATCACAGGATAACACAGCTCTTTATTATAAAGCTCACTCAAAGCTCTTTCTGCTTCATTTCCCTTGGATTCTTAGCTATGATATAAACTATAGTACTTTACTATGCCTTTTAACACCTCCAATATCTGACTACTGGCTTGTTAGGCTGTAGTTTGTTCCAAATATATTCTAGGAATTAAAAAGTGATCTGAGTTCACCCTAACTGATGCAAGTACCTCAGCATTTCTAATGCCGTCTTCTGAAGACAGAACCTATCCCTTTGATAAAACAGTCTTAGGGTATTTTGGGGCATATTTTAATTTAGAATGCTGCCTTCTGGTTTACCAAAGAAATGCATGACACCAGAGAAATTGGCCATGTAGTAATGGAGAGGCTGAAGGGAAGCTAGATACAGTTGTCTATATACTTTGCTATGAAATTCTAGATAATTTCATATATGTATCTATCTATCTATGTATATCTCCCCAGTTGCCCGCATAAGAAGAGGGGGGTTGCACTAGTGTTTTGATGCACCACTGGGGCTTTTATTGTCTTCTTTTCATTCACCCAAAGAATGTTGCTTTTTCTAATTAGGAAATGAGTTTTGGGGAGGAAAAACAATCGTTGCCCTCTCCTGATTATACACCGAATATCATGTAGTTTGGTGTCTCTTAAAATTTCAGAGCTACCAGATGAACCTATGTATATTTATTCTGACTAATGTAAAAGAGTAGATTTATGGCTCTCGTGATGTGGCCAAAATCTGCAAATGTGACTTGAGTCTATTACAAAGACTCAAGAACTCAGAACTAGGAAAGATGAGCTAATTCACGGACACCAGGCTTCCTCACCCCGACCTCTGCCTGCTTCCTCCACATGAACTTTCAAATGAACAAACAAACAAAAACTAAAACCCCAGCCTCGTGTTGAGGAATCCCCTCCACTTTGTAGGCTCTGTCCCACTCTGTCCTGGTGCAGGCAGCTCAGCAGCTTTGATTGGGTTCAGCTATCTGTGCGCCTTTCAAAGAAACAGAGGCTATCAGCTGGGATGAATACCTTGATCCAAAACAAACTTTGATTAAAACAATGGTTTAACTTGAAGAGTAGCCATGCATTATAATCTACATATACAGATTGCAATAAAGTGATCTAGGTACACACGTAGCTCAGGTAGGAGGTTTCTACTCACCTAGCTGATGTAACGTGCCTGGGCACTGCGATCAGGTGGTTGTCCGCTTGCAGCAATGCGTGTCTCCTTCTCTTTTTTGGGTCACTCCTATACACCGGAATTTTTTGCTTTTCCTGAGCCCCTCTGTAGTTACAGAGGTGCCCTTTCCTTTGGCCCTTGCCATGAAAGGTCACAGGGCACATCATAACCTTGGAGAACTTCAGAAGTGAACAGAAGTGTCTGCCTTGTTCTTCATGTAGCAGACCATTATGGTGGTCTTCCTTCTTTCCTGATAATTATACCTGTTAAACTGAGTATCTGGCAATGTTCTTCAGAGGGAATGTATAATACTGCTGGTATCTGAACGTCTTCTGACTTGCAGAAGACATAGTCAGTAAAACTTTTTTTTTCCCCCCAAACTTCGAGGTGTGACCTGGGTACTATAGACTTAGTTGAATATTGGTGGCATAACCAGTGAAGAAACCTTAACAAAGGCTCCTCTCACCTTCAGAGCTGGGAATGTACTGTGGGTGTTAGTATTTACATTTCCCGTGCTACCAGGTTTCTTTCTGTTTATCTATATGTGTGTCCATACATATGTACACATATGTGTGTATATATACACGTATATAGATGATTTCTTCCCTCAGATCTAAAAGTTACTTTGAAAGTAAGATTGAATTTTATTATGGCAGTTTCCTACAAAAACTAATGAAAACAGTTAAAAAAAAAAAACTTGATAATTTGGTATGACCAACTAGTGGAGTTTAAAAGGGATAAACAAATTCTTTAAGCTCAGAGAAGGCCTGAGCTGTTGTGAACAGTCATTAAAATGTGAATCAAGCCTGCATTTGGTTCAGTTCAGCTAATGTAAAGAATTAATTTACTTCAGTGCTGATCTGTATTTTTCCCATTTTAGGATATGTTGAAATACCTGATTGATTTGCTATTTCTCATACAGCTGAACAGACTCATGCAAGTGTCTCTGTTCTTAACAGTAGTTGCCCTCAAAATATTAAGAGAACAGACCTTTTGAAGTATCTCATCCCATTTTTATTCCTGGTCCTAGAAATCACTTATGTGAAGGAAGAGTAAACAGTGATGCTTGGATACTTTGTCCCTAATTCAGGACTTGGGTTTGTGGTACATATGTTCCCCTTGAGCTGTGCAGGTCTCTGCTCAGGGTGCCATCGTTGTCCCTTTTGGACTGATGCTCGTTGCAATCTCCTCCCTGCTGATCTAGCAGCCTTCAGACAGGAGCGCTGCTGCCAGATTGCTGCAAGCCAGCCTTCATTAGACTCTCTCTCTTAGAGTAAAAATCTTAGTTCAGCTGAAGATCTCCTTCAGAAAATGTCACTGTTAGTTCAACAGATTCTGCTTAATATCGCTTACGCAACTGCCCTGCCCCTCACTTTAAATGAAGTGTCCATGTTCTTCTTCCAGCTGCGCAGAACAGAGACATGGGCCAGCTCCCTGCTCGATAAGACAATTACTAGTAACTGGGATTTATTTTCATTGTTTTGTGAACTGTACCCTGATCACAAATCCGTTTAATATAAACAAGGGAAGGGCATACAACTCAAAAAAAAAAAAAGCTTAATTAACAAGTTATTTATGTTCAATAGATCATTGAACGTGTTGGTAGCTCTTTCAACTAACAGAGAAGAATTTGTATCTTCACGCAAACAAAAAGAGCTGCTGCCCGGCAATGAACAACAGATGAACTAATGTTAGGAGAAGCTGTTAGCTGTTCTGTCATCTGAAGCTGCCTCCCGTGGTCCTTCCCCACCTGCTCAGGGGACAGCCCCACCGCGCAGCCACCCAAGGTGGGACATCCTGGCGGGTGAGACAGCATGCCACATCGTGCGTGCTGCCCCTGAGCCAGCGCCAAGCCCGTTTCATCAAACATCTGTGCTGGTCCAGCCTTCTTATTACTGCTTTAGTGCACCCAGTGTACGTGGCTGCCACGAACGTGGTGCGGTTGCAGCAGTCAGGATCCGCTGGGCGCGTGCACGGAAAGGTTCATCCCCTGGTCGTGCACCTAAGGGGTCAGAGCTGCTCCTTTCCACAGTACTCTGTTGGAAATGCACCACGATCAGGACAACCGCTTTTCCCAAACTGGTAGGATAATAATCTGCTCAAGCGATCGACAAAAGCTTTAGCCGGGAGATTAATCAGAGTTTATCTTCAAACTTCAGGGCGCACTGCATTGTTAAAGACAGCTATATATATACGTTGGTATCTGCTTCTATTATCGGAGCAGCTAATTAGTGCCAAGATGAACTCCAGATTTCACGTTGGAATTTGTATGTAAAATATCTAAAATTTGAACATGAGGTAGCTGATGGATATATTTCAGTTTAAAGCTTAAACCGTGTTCCTTCTGGTGACTAACTGTACTCTCTGCTCACAAAATTTGCATAGCAAGTCCCCTTGCCACACGTTGCAGGGAAAAGCTGAGCGTGTGGCTTCTTTTTTCTTTTTTTTTGTCATTTCTTCCTTTGGAGGGAAAAAAAAAGAAAAGAAAAGAAAAAAAAGCAGCTCTTTTAGTCTCTTTCCAGTTGATGCTCCATGTTGTGACATGTCATGTAAAACTGCATCTGTTCTGCTGAAGGAGGAACAGAAGAGAGACACTCTGACACGACGGATCACAACACAACAGCAGGAGCACTTAAAACGCAACGCGGTGCCGTTGTCAGTAACCTCAGCCCTGATAGAGGCGAGGTATTTGGTTCAGCTTCCAGCCTCGCTGAATCTGCCTTTCCTCCGGAGCGGATTTCCCCCCTATCGTTAGGCCCAATCCTGCAGCTCCCGTAGTCGGAGGCTCCTGCAAACTTCTAAATGTTGAAGTCGATGAAAGTTTTGCCTGAATGAAAACCTCAGGATCGGGCCCAGGAGTTTTTACCGTCTGTGAAGTATAAAATAGACTCAGATTAAGCTAGCAGACTTGTTATTTGACAGTTTATAAAATATTTTAGTATCTTTTTGGCAGTAGCAGTTTGAATGTTGGCAAATGTACACATTGCTTGCAGTTACAAAACCTTGTAATGAGTATTTTCCACTGTAATAGCAGTGACTTGAAATTTGGATAAACCACTTAGACTTGTGAACTCTGACATGCATGGTAACTATGTCTTTGCAAAAGAATTTTGTCAAGTATTGGAGCTCCTACTAATAGCACATCCATCTTTCTGCAGACTATAAATCTTAAGAAAATTTCTATTACTCTGCAATTTGTCTGGCTTATGCTATTTATTAGCCATTTTATTCTGCTGCTTTAAGAAGTAATGTGATGTTCATTTTATTGCTGGTTCAATAAATTGTTAATTATAATGCAGTGATTGCTGCTGACGTGATTTAAAAGCCACATTAGCACTATAGCATTAAGTTTTAACTATTTTACCCTTCAATTCCCTGTTTATACAACAGTAAAAGGAAAATAGCCTTAGACTAATTTAAAAAATGAAGGTACTTGTATCTATTGATCACATGATACACTAGAAACTTTTGTGTTTTTTTCAAAAAAAATGTTACACTCAGGTCTAAAGAGGAGGAAAATGCATCAATTGAGTGTGGCCTTGCAGTTCAGACAAAAGTGTTCTTAAAGCAAGATTAACCCTAAAGTTAAATTAACAGAATCACTTAGTTAAATTAGGACAATTGTCCTAATATATTAAAGGAACAGAATACTTGGATAAATCATAATCATTTTATAGTTATGCATAGCTTCTGGTGCACATTTTGTATAATAATGGAGCATGAGGGAAGGCCTGGATTGGAAAGCGTACCTATTTTCTGCAAGAAAATTGCAAATGGGATTGGGAGAAAGCTCCGTTTTGCTGATTAAAGGTCAAATCTAATTGCTACAAGTATAACAATATATCCTCGGCTGAGTATGCAGAGACGCCAGAAGCCATCAGCCACCCACCAGCGTGGCGCAGAGCGAGCAGAAGCTCAGCAAGCCTAAAGCTGCAGTGGATGGGCAGCATTTACTAGCAGCTAGAAATACATATTGGTGTTAATGTAGGTAACCCCCAGACAAATATTTTCACAAGGGGGGGAAGGAATGCAAGTGTGTATAAATATATGTATGTGTGTGCATACGTATACATAAAATAATGGGCCAGAGTATTCCCGTAAAGTTACTGTGCTCTTGCAGCTCCAAAAGCATAGCACCACCACCAGAGCTGATGCGCAACTTTCAGTAAGCCCTGGGAACAGCAAGTCATTAATTCCAGAAAAGCCACTTAAATAATAGGAAAGCATAAATTTTAGCTGCCTGTTTACACATGAGTTTGCTGGAAGTGCCTTTGTCCTGCCATGGAGCAATTCCCTCCTGGATGGGCCGCTCGCGGGCACGTGCCCCTGGATGGTCTTCAGTGTGTTGAAGCCTTTTGTGGTCCTTCTGCCTGCAGAAAATGTTCAGCCCCAGCAGCTAAGGACAGGTTTAAAATTTAATTAACATCACAAGAGGAAAAAAAAAAAAAAAAGGAAGACATGGTTATGAAAAACTGCCCGGTCTGAAGCTCCCAGCTCATCTCTCCTCTGACCTTTCCTGGGAGTTGCTACGATCTGATGTTAGGCAAAACAAGAAATCACAACAGAAAGGCTTTCTTTGCTGTTTAGAGGTTTCTCCGGACAACTCATTGTCTTTCTGGGGCCACAACAGAAGCTGAAGAGTTACAAATAGTTGCAAATTCAACAGCTCAAAACTGTTTTCCTGGAAAACTCTGATAATGAGTCAGGGCAAAATGCAGCGTTCAAAACGCTAACGTTTTTGCAATTCTCCTTTATTCTCCCTGATCTGAAAGGAAGTCTGGCCTGAAGAGGGACTAGAGAATTAGCCTTATTCATACATGAGGCTCTTCACTTTAAGCCTTGCTCTTTTTTATTAAGGATTAAATCCTGTTAATGACCTGACCCTTCATGCATAAGACATATAGGATACCTTTATATTGAAAATAAAATTGATAGTAGATTAAGCACCTAAACCCTTTAGACAGTCCTGGGAGAGAGAAATCTTATCTTTAGCTGCCTAACTGCATTTAGAAATCTGCCTAGAAGAGACCTTCCTATTCCCAGACTAAATTAGAAACCGTCGCTAGCTTGATGAAACCTGTTTTCAAAGGTGGACTCCTTAGAAACTGAAAGTGTTTTTCTTGTAAGAGAAGAGTTTAAATTATCTCCTCGAAGGAAGGGTCTCTTCCCAAGAGGGAATCATTTCTGGCAGCACAGAGTGTACCAAAATCTTGACTTTTAATAAATCCTGTTATTTTATTTAAGCATCCCTTATTTGATTTGTATATAAGGCACGAGTTGAACTGCTTTCAAATAACGATGAGCGTTGGCACTGGTAGCAGTAAAAATTACAGATATAAGGAAAAGTTTGACAGCCAGCTAACCCCCAGATTTCAGGCTTTGGGAGCAAAGATCTGAGCTAAAGGGACTGATAAAGCTTACTGAGCTGTCATAACGTACTTAAACTCCTATACTTGACTTAGTACTGCGTGACACTTCAATACAAAAAATTAGGACATAAAAAATTAGTGTAGCCCATATTAAACAGTTTTAAAACTGGTAAACTGATTGCAAAAAGTAATTGGGATGTTTTTAGTGATGTCTCATAAGGATCTAGTCATGGCCTAATGCATTTCCACGATTTGAATAACGATGTGGAAAAAAAAAATCTTTCCTCCTCAAGGTTGCAGACGACACAAGAATTAGAGGAGTGATAAACAAAGAATAGCTGTTTATATAATGATCTAGATCATCCTGCAAGAAAGAGGGTCGCTATCAGACGGAGCTTCAAAGCTGAGTTTGTGCTCCGCCAAGAAATACCGAAAACCAGCCAGGGTAGAGGGTAGCGCTACAAAACCGAGACACGACAAAGCTCTGGAACCGTGTCCTGGAACAAGAATTCCCACGCTGCGGCTTCCCAGGGAGGCGAGAGGCTCCCACCTGACGCAGCAACGTGGGGACTGCCCTGGGGCTGAAGCTTAGGGGATCTGGGGACTTGGTGTTATTTCCAAGCTGGAGTCCTCATCCTTCCCGTCGTTCAGTCGAACAGCCCAGGCTCCCCGGCACGCTGCCGTGTGGGTTTTTACGCTTCGAGCTGGTTCCTGCTGAAGCCTGGTTTAAAACCCACGCGTTTTCAAAGGTGGTTTTGAGTTTGGTTTGCAAGTTTTGGCCCGTTCTAGTTGCAGCGCGGTCAAAGGTGAGGTGCTGTGGCCGGGAGCAGCGCAGCGGGAGCGATGCGTGCGGCTCAAGCTCGTGGGGTGGGGAAAGAGTATCCGGAAAAATCTGTACGTGAACTCCCAGCACGAAACTTACCCCCACCCAAATTAATTAATGCAGCGTTACATGAGTAAGTAGGTAACTGTGGGAGATAGCACCAGTGTGATCACTGCTGAGAAACCGCGCTGAGCTCTGCAGGCTGCGTTTGGCAAGCAAGTTTTTTCCTCGCAAGGAGTGCGAGAAAGTGAACTGGTAATAGAAGATTTGTAAAATCTGATCAGCAGCAAGAGAGATCTACTAAAATCGTCCGGACTGGGGAAAGTATACTGTATCTAGAAGCTAACAGGTAAACGAGAGAAGGGAGACCTAAACTCATGAAACTAGAAATGCACAGCTCACTCTTACCCGCGCAAATGGTGTTGCCCAGCACAGAAAGCTGAATATTGTGTAATGGGGGATATTAACAACAAAAAATAAATTAAAAAGTAGACTGTAAAGCAGCCACAAAACTGGTACCACAAGAGAGTCCTGAGAACATCAGTTCCTTATATGTAGGAAACCACTTAAGCAGGAGAACGAGGAGAGCGGTGCATCAGCTGAGACATCCAGCACCAAGTGCATCTCCTATAGCTTTTGAAAAGTGTTCAAACTGTGACTTCGGAAATGGCAGTCTACTGTTGCCTGTAGCATGTAAAAAGTTACCCACCAACCCATAAGAGAAAAAGAAAGTTCTAATGAACTGTGAAACCAGATGCTATATGCTGGAGAAGCACGTTCTGTAGTCTGCATATTATTATTTTGTTTTGGGGAATGCTACAATGTGCTAGGTAATTTCCAATATAGATGCAGGCACAGTTTGTACCCTGAAGAGCTTGTGCTGGGAGAAATATCCTTATTTGTGGTTGGGGATGAGGTGAGTATGTGTTTCACAGAAATATCCTTATGAAAGAAGTGTATTTTTCAGACTGGAACAGCACTGTAGTTTATAAACTTCATATTTTTATGTGCTGGCAGTCAGATCCCGTCTACTAGCAAGGAACTGGCTATCTGCAGACCCTATAATGGTATGGGAACAGATTTCTGGATGGGAGCTATTAAAAAATGACTGTATGGCTAACCCAGAGTTCCTAAGAAAACTATTTAGGCTGGATTGAAATCGAGGTGTTTTATATCCCAGAAATGTTCAGAACAAATAATATGCCCATATGATCTGTGTGAAAAAGAATCTTTATTACGAGATGCTGAAGCAGAGTAATACTGATAGCCAACAATGTAATCGCAGTTCTGTGCGTACATATGAAATACATTTTGCTCATGAGAAATATTTGGATCCTTAAATTAAAGCAAAAGGAGAAAAATGTCACAAAATGTTTGTCTTCACTGTATACATGGTCAAAGTATTTTTTCACCATAACTGAAATTTCTTGTGGGTTCTTGGGATTAATTATGACCTAATCACACATCTAAAATAGGATATAACAAATAAGGAAAACCAGCTTTATGCTGAATTTATTGATGAACTGACAGAATAGTGAAAACCTGAAGTTGTGATAAATCATGAACTGAAAAAGGGGCTACATGTATTGAATTATCTATACGGAGTAGAAAAAGTGAGATATAAAAATACGTTCTAATTAAGAAGATCAAGGGAAATGGTGCAAACCAGATATATTGCATTCCATTCTGCTTTATTATAGCATGAGTCATTACAAAACACTGGGAATTTTATATTTCAGTGGCTAGAGATCAAATTATCAGCTTAACTTTTCTAAACTTGGGCTTAATCAATATAATTTTAAATGCCATGGATAGTAGACTCCAAGAATTTTCTGAAACAAATGCTATAATTAGGAATATCAGTAGAGGGAATTAACAACACTAAGACGTTTTTCTCCTTTACCCAGCAGATTCTGATTTTTTTTTTAATAGTCATTCCTCATGTATCTTCTGCTGTAGACCATGACAAAGTATAGGAGCATCTATATTGCTTACTTTCCAATAGATTGGGGTGTTGCAGTAGAAAGCTAATTTTGAGGAAGGTTGGAGTAGGTAGGAAGAAAGAGAGACTACATGATATATAGAAATAACAGAGGAAATCTAAGATAATGGCCTGTGTAGGCAAAAGCCGAGATGTTTGAGAAAGACGGAGAACAATATGGAGGCAACCATGGTCAGCACTGACTCCAGAAGGGAATGTGTTAGGCATGCAGAGAAAATAGGAAAGTGAGACCGACTTTGAAAAGCCTGGAGAGGAGGGACGGAGAGCTTCGCTTGAAGTAGTTCCAGCCGAGGAGGTCTGTGTGGCTGGGAGCGCATCGTTAAAGCGTCATTAATTTTGCTTGATGCCAACATTTTGGGTGGGTTGAAGGAACACAGAATGAGAATTTGCACCAGAAAGAAGGACAAGGTTAAAGAAATGATGACAGGAGATTCTGAAAGCTCCATGACTATTTTTGATTTTGCTGTAGCAGGAACATTTGCTTTCTTTGCTGTATTTTAGTACTGGGCATTTTTATTTCTGGAAATGCCCCAAGAAGGTCAATCAAACTATTTCAAAACTCAGTAAAATTTTCTGGGTCGTTTTCAGTTTGCGTGACAGCTTCACTTGTCTGTTACTCCTGAGGCTGGTTTAGTCATGTCTGAGGAAAAAGGAATAGGTCATGTGGATAACATCCCATGTAATCTTTATGGAAATTAATAGTTGTTTCTCCTTTGACCAAAACTAAGTCATCTGCATCTTAAACCTTTGGTTTAAAATAGGCCTGGCGAAACTGTTTCATAGAAGGATTTTGATTTTTTTTTTTTTCAAGCAACATCAGAAAAAAATCAGAGGAGGTAAGGTCTCTTCTTTAGGCATTGAGATGTCTGATGCCTGTTTGATTTAGTGTTTTACAGTGCTTTTAGAATATGTCATTAACTTATTGCATTCAGATTTTATCCCGTTTTTAATCTGTATTTTGGCAATCACATTTTAAAATGTTGATTTTAATATGTGAGTGGCATTGTTAGATAAATGAAATGTACCTAAAGACCACTATTTTGCTTTTTCTGAAGACTATATTTGCTTTTAAATTAATTAATGGATTATTTTTAGAAGGCTACAGTTTCAGAAAATAAAGCAATATGAAAACCAGGAATATTAACTATGTCAGATTTACAGGTTATGAGAATATGCTCACTTTAGTCACGGTAAAAATAAAGCATGAGTTAACAGCACAAGTAGAAAGGGAAGATTGTAGATATTATAGAAAATAGAGCTGGGAGGCAGGATCAGCTATACCTAAATCATTCGTGACAGATACTTGTCTAACTTGTTCCTTACATCTCCAGTGATGGAGTTTCCACAATCTCTGTTGGCCATTTTTTCTAATGTCTAATCAAAATCTCCTTCTCAGCAGTTCAAGCCCGCTACCAGTCACTCTGTTTGAAGGGGACACCCAGCACAATTTCTTTGCAGCTACCAACTTTCTGTGCATAGACTTATTCTTTCACTGCTTATTCTTTTCTTTAGATTAAACAGTCTCAACGATTTTGATCATTTTTATAGAGGTCATGTCTTCCAGATTAACCTGCCTCCTGCTGCTTCTGTCAGGAGTCAAAACATACAGTAAAGAACTATTGATGAAAATCTGATAAAAATGAGTAGTATCTGCTAGGTAAATTTTTAAATCACAAACAACCAAATATAATAATGAGATATGGGTGCTGCTATTTGATAGTTTGGATGATGGTGTGTGGTTTTTTTGTGGGGGTTGGGTTTTTTTTGTTTGTTTTGTTTTTTGGTAAATTAGCATTACCTCCCTGCTAGACAGGGTCCAACACCATACGTCATTCCTTCCATTAGAGCATCTAGGTGGTTAAATGGGATTCATAGGATCTTGAAACCAGAGACGGTATTTTTCCTTAGAGCTTTTGATTCATTCAACAAACAGCGCTGAATCAGGTCACGTTCAAAGCGGCTCCCTGAAATTGTTCTGAAACAACTACTTTTAATGGAAATTTATGTCTTGCAGAGGGTAAAAGGACCTTCATAGCAAAGCTGGTACATTGTAGTGCAGGACTCTTGCTTTCCTCTTTACCGCTCCTTCTTGCGGGAAACCATCGCTAGTGGCTGAGACCCAGCTGCTAAAGAGTCTGGAGGCCCATGACTATTAGGATCTGAGAACTCTTCTGTGTGTGTTTTTTTTTTTTTTGGTAAGGAAGTTCGTGGACAGAAAATTTGTTCTGCGTTTTAACAGACTTTGAATGACACAGACTTTGAAGAAAATTGCTGCCATATTTTTCCCATATTCCAGGAAAAAAATGGTTGAATACTATTTTAATACATATTATTCACAGTGATGCAAGGAAAACTGTGATCTGGGATACACCCCAGGAAAATTAATTTGGGAGGGAGAGGAAAAAAATTCTCACATATGTACAATTCCAGTACTAGAGAGATGAGAAGAACCCATTTGGTCCATTATCCACTTCATTTTATACATACATTTAGATACATATATTTAAATTATCCCAAAGCATTTAGATGTTAAGATGACCTTTGAAGGATTTGGATAAAATATGAAAACAAACCAACCAAATCTATTTTAAATTTCCCTGTTCCATTTACCACCTATTTTGGCCATTGTTTTTGTTTTTAATTGTGTTTTTTGCCATTTTTAGTGAATCTAACAGGTATGTCATTGCCTTTTGTATCAAAAGAGTGGATGTGTAAAACGGGAGCAAGAGGGTGGGTGGACAGGGCGCAAAGGCGTACTTCGGTGGGCAAATTCATGTCCTGCTGCCAGAGGGTCATCTCCCCTTTCCAGCACGAAAGCAGCTTAAAACCATGTCCTAAAAAATCTGTTTACTCAACACTTCAGCCTTCCTTGAGCATGCCTGAGTAAAAATAGATTATCCCCCAGGATAGGATTTGCCTTATCTGACTGCTGGCCTTTGCAACGTCGACTTCTACAGTGGCCGCGCTAATCACCCAGCTCGCCTCCGAGCCGGTGGGGAGAAGCGGGCGCTGCCGGGGCACGGCCCTTCCCTTCAGCTTGCCCTGAGACTTTGTCTCATCCGCCCAGCTGTGGGTACGTGTGCGTCGGTCGCTTTGGATTTTTCCTTGTTCGTTTTAAAGCAGATCTGCAGGCAAGTACTAATTTGGTCTGATTCGTCTTACTTTATCAGTGGTTGACGAACCTGAATGTTTTTGGTGAATGTACAGGCAGAATGAAAACTTACAGCGACGTCTTCTTGATCCAGGGGCGACTACTGAATGTTGTGGCTTTTCTTATGAAAATAATGAACTCGGTACTCCATTTCCAATGTTTCAGCCAGGGAAGTTCAACAAAGTACCTGCTGTAGGCATAATTTCTGGTAGGCTGCAAAGTACTTCCCATTAGCAAGAGTAATGGGAAACCCAGGCTCAAACTAAACAAACCCCTCTGTTGCAGTGCAAAAACTTCTGGGGCATGGTTTGGTCCCCTGATCTTCAGGATAGTCCTGCAGATAGTGACCGGGATGAATCCACTGCCGTTACCGGCCCATCGTCCTAGGATCTCATTGCCATCTCCTTCAGGACACACGAGGCTTGTTCGTTTATCCCCCCCCCGTTCATGACTCTTGTTGATGATGTTAACGTGTGATTACTTCAGTTGTGTGGTTAAAAAAGGAGCAAAAACAATACCGGCCAAAGCGTCCCTAGTGCTTGTCAAAGCGTCAGTGACCCTTAAAGGTTTTTCCATTTACCTTTGCTAATATGCATCATCATCAGCGCTTACACTTGCCTTCGCTCTGAAGCTCGGTTCAAAGCCGTAGCACAACAATAACTACAACACACTATAAATACTTTATGAGGCGCCTATTGTCGTCTATTTATCACGTACAACGTGCAGCACAAGCATTATAAAACATTTATTACGCGTTTGCAGGTGGCATTTTGTCACCGCCGCCGCCGTGCGGGCCGAGGACGGCATCAATCTCCGCGGCTCGCTGGCGGGCGCCTCGGCTGCGCCCGGAGAGGCTGGTGAGGAGCGCGGGAAGCGGAGAGCCCCGGCGCGGCGGCAGGGGAGAAGGAGAGGCGGCGAGCGAGGCTTCGTTTAAGCGGAGCACGGCGCAGCTCCGCGAGAAGGCAGGAAGGGCAGGTCTGCGCGGGGGGTGAGGTGAAGGCTTCTGCCGGAGCTCCCCAAAACCAGGTGCAGGCACTACCTGTTCAGGGGAGACTGATAATATTTGGCTGCTTTTTCTTTTTGCATTGCAGCTGTTTCCTGTTCTGTATGCGAGACGCCGTACCAAAGCGCTCCTCTTCCCAGCAGAAAAATCTCTAGTATTATAATTTTTTTCCACTATAGCTTAAACATTTTCAGCTTTAAAAGAAAGAGATAATTTTCTTGATCTGATTTCTGGTGCATTTTGTTCAGTGGTACGTAGCCACATTTTTCTGTAGGAAATTTGATACATTACTTTAAGTTAACTACATACAAGAGAATACTAAATAAATTCACTTTATGTGCTTCCCTAATTAGTTTTCAGTCATGTAATTCTCCTCAATATAGAGTTGAGAAATCCCCAAGTCTACCTTGATGTAGTTAGTGTCACATACACTGATCATGTGAAATTGAATTTGAATTTACTACTAATATTTAAATACGAAAGCTGACTTGAACCATATTTCCCCCTTGGATATAGATGTCACCGCTCTCTGTAATGAGTAGCATTATGTTGAATACTTAAGCCAAGAACAACCAAGTTACATGAACAGGACATTAATCTTAGGGAACTGTTGAATTTCATGTTTTAGACAATACAGTGTCTTAGTGTTACCGCTTACTCTTTAATTACTTGAGACAAGTATTTTGCAATATGTATCGCTTGAATATTTTCTTATAAAGATGAAGCATGGATATAGATATCACTAGAATCTTTTGGATAACTGGATAGACTGACTGTAGGCACAAAACTAAATTATTTGTTGTCTGCAATCCTCAGCTGTTGCATGTAGAAAGTCCAATAAGTTTCCATACAGCTCTTCATTACTCTGCTGTTCCAACCAAAGTTCCCAGTTCTTGGGGATACATGGGGAGTTACATGTATGCCCCGATTCCAGGTAAAACTTCCACTGGCAATTCTGCTTTACGAGATACCTGTGATAAGAAACGGAGCCACAGGACAAAAGGCCTATTTAGTTTTTTTTAATTATTTTTTTAAGGTGATGAGTACTCATCATTTTGTGCAGCATTGCTCCTGTTGCTGTCGCTCTGGCTGCAATTCTGCACAACTTAGTTTGTTGCATGCTTTAATATCTAAAGCTCAGTGTTTCCCCATGTGTGGGGCTGCAAGCTTTTGGAGGCTCCATCAGGGTCAATTTACAAAGACCCCTGATTAAATCAATCTTTTTCTGGCGCGCACCTTTCCGGGGGGCTCCTGTGCATGGCAGGTAGCCAGACGACCCAGGTGCTGCTAGAGTTTGCAGTAGCTTCATTGTGGCCTGATTTATATTGCGCCTTGGTTTAATTTTTATCGAGTGTATATGAGTACCTGGATGAATGTACAGGACTTTGCAGTACAGACTTTCTTGGCTGTGTTGGCACTGACTATTCGCCGAACACCACATATGGAAAGACGTAGGGGAAAAAAAAACGAATAAAGATGGAGTGGAAGAAAGCAGAAGTTTGAAGCTTCACTGTTGAGGCTCTCTGAAAATGTTTAGGACAAGTAGATGAGATTTAACAGCACTTCATGCGATATCTGAAAAGAATAATTACCACCAAAAAATGTATACAGTGAGAACACAGCTTTATTTCTGGTAGCTGCTTCTGAAATGCTTTTGCCAAGGACACGCTATGGCTCCGCAAGCCAGCGTGGTGGCAGAAGCAATGGCATTAGCATGCAAGGAAGCCACAAACTGTAACAGGGGAGCGATGGGCACAAAAATGGTCCATAATCGGACCAGAAATGTGCCAGCCTTTCCAGACCATCAAGGTCCATGGGACAGCGGATCGAACGGATCCAGCTGGGCTGCCCCTGCCGCAAGTGGGTCTAGCACCTGGGGTTGCTCTTCCTTCCCCTCCGGCACGGGGAAAATGGGCCAAAACAACTCAGGATGTTCACCTGTCATAACAGCCCAAATCCCTCAAACTGGTTCCACTCTTAATATCATTACCAGCTTAATGGGCGCTTGCACTGCAGGTAGAAATAATTAGGAAGGTAGTTATTCCTTCAGTTATAACTGGGAGAATAACTCGATGTATCGGAGTGGCTGAAGAATAATTATTCCGAGGAACTAATACCCAATCATACACAAAGGCTTAATGCTAACGGACCACAATATATTGAAAATCGACTTATGTGTGGTTCAGCAGCTGTTTCTCTGCCCTTTTTACAAGCCCCCTCTGTCCCTGTTTTCCCTCCCCGGCTCCCTCTCGCCAAGGCCAAGAGGTGCTTTTAATTCTTGCATTTGCCTTAGGTGCTAATGCCCCAGGGCAGGTTGTCTTCTCTTCCGTTGCGTCCCCAAGCGTGCTTGCTGTGGGAAAACTTCGTCTGAGGACTGAGCACGCTCACTTGTGTTGCCGGGTATGAAATAAGGGGGGTGTGGGTTTGCTCTGTAGGAATATCTGTTGATATTTTTGGAGGAAAGTCAGGAAAGCAGCCTGGAAACTGTTCAGCGAAGATAGAGCTTTTGGCATTAAACTGCGCCTAACGAGGCAAGAGGTGGCTCCACCATCCTGCGGGGAAGGGTGCAATCCCGGAGCCGTGCTGCGAGCGGGTCCCGCCGCAAAACACCGCCGCTGAGCAACAAGACCCCAGCCAGTTCGGACACGGGAGTTTTGGGTTTGGCTTTACGATGGATGATGCTTCTCTATTTTATAGTGCTGGCTTCATCGCAGATCCGTTATAAAGACATAATTCCAATCTGAAGAGGTGAAAGAATTCAACTAATCTATTCAACAGTTATTTTACTGCTGGTTACACTTTTTTTTTTTTTAATGCACTATGATAGATTTATTTCTAAATGCCTTGGATTTGCTTTTCTGTTTAAAGATTTGTTACATTATTTACAAGCTAATTTACTGAACCTGTGCAAGATTAATAGCATGGTCTCTTTGCATGACAAATCATTAAAAAGTGATAAAACAAAGCGACTGCTAAACAAGTGGATTGTGACATATTCATGGAAACCCCCTTCTATATATTAATGTACATTTAGTTGCAGTTGGTTACGATGGCTGAAGTAATAACAGCTCTTTGACTAACTATTGGCTCATATAAAAAAGAAAGAAAAAAAAGAGTTTGTCTGAAACCACGTAACAAAACAAAGTAGGTATTTTCTAAAGAGGAGTGAAGTCTGAATCCAGAGTTGCATCCTTCCTTACTAGGGCTGCATGGCCGCGGTCAAGGGTAACCCAAAGGTTGGGCAGTGAGGCCCTTTTTATCATGTTAGAGTAGCGTGGACGTCTCTTGCTCTTGTTTTCTCAACAGCAGTTATGCTTTGGTGTCTGCAGGAGAAGGATTACATGGCATTTGGCGAAGGAAATCAAGGATTAACATGTGCATTATATGGGAGAAACGTTACAGGAAAACTGTCATTCGTGTTTTACAAGGAAATAATCCTTTAAGTCTCTTAGGACTGAAATAACTCCTTAGTTTTTCTCCTTTTTCCCCTCTTGGAATACTCAGTGAATCCTTATGTCTGAATTACAAAAAAAAACAAAACAAAGATCAAAAGAAGCTGGACTTCTAAATGGAAAAGGTCTGTGCTAGGGAACAGGCTGCAGCAAGCATTGCAACGGTGACGGGAACCTGACCTGCGTTGTCGGACGCCGAGCTCGGGTGCCTTCCTCCCACATTTTGCACTCAGCCTTGGATTCCCGTTGGTTATCGTCTAGGTGTGGAGCAGCCTTGGTACGTCCGGGCAAATTCTGTTTTCCCTTACGGTAGTGAAAACGTGGAGGAATAAACTGCAGAAGAGCTGTATTGCTTGTACAAAACCCCAAAGAAACTGGCTTACGGCCCGCAGGTTTGATCTATAATTCTGATCGTTAATATTGCCCAAGAGGAGTGTTGCTCAGGGGTCAGGAAACGGTTTAGGGCTCGATCCGCAGCAATACTCGGTCTCTTCACTTCTGCTGAGCTCCTGCTTTCATTTCCTGTTTGCAAATAGTTGGAGCCACCCGCCAGCTGCGGCCGAGCCCTGGCGGCGCCGCAGATCCAGGCTACCTCGGCCGCTGTCATGCCGGCTCCCCGGGACCTCGGGGATGTCGTCCTCATGGCCCTGGGAAACTTGATGCCTCCAAAGAATTCCCGTTTTTTGCAGCATGGAGAAACCTGATGCCTATTTCAGCCCTAAAGGTTCACGGAAGGGCTGTTCCTCTGCCTGCATCACCCAATTTTTCAGGCGTGCTCAAAGCACGCCTCATTTATTAGGTTCCACAGTGTGTGGATCAAGGGGATTTTTAAAACTGCAGTCATCGATAGCAATAGCGGGAAGCACGGATGAAAGCAGCTGAGTGCAGCTTGCTCAGTTACATCCTCGCCGTATGAGCGCTGGACATCCCTCGGATGGTTGCTCTCGACTGGTTCATCCCTACGGGGACGGGGCGACGCTGGCGACGGGGCAGGCACAGCTTGGGCTCGGGGCAGCAATGCCTCCGGGGGCGCTTGTGCCTTTGCTCTCAAACCCAAGTCCCAGCAGCATCCCCCGTGTTTTGGGTCTGAGGGTTAAAAGATACGTGCAGCTCCCACCTTTGCTGTTTCTGCCTTCGAAGGGTTACCGCTATGTTACACTTCTGGGACATGGGCACATTCCCACTGCGGCTGTTTTTCCTGCAAAATAGTCATGTGCCAAAGCTCAAAGTTCGGGAGAATAATAAAGAGTAAAAATAATAATAAAAAAACACCACCCAAACCAAGTGGCTGTACAGCCCCGTGTCCCAGTGGGGAACACCATGGACCCAATACGCACTGTAACGTTAACTCAAAAAATTGTATCCTCGTGCAGCTCTGCTTGCTGGAGGCCGAGGATTTCCAGGTGTTTCACCCCGCTGCTCGAGGGGCTTCACACCCCGGAGGAGCTATTCCCACGAGCCCCGAGCAGTGGTCTGCCAATGTCTGCTTTGCCCTCGTGCTTGATGTTGCCGCCTCTTTCCAAGCAAAACACTCAACTGAAAGGTAGTTTTGAGCAAAAAACAGTTGTAGGATTGGGCCAGGGATCTAAATTTCATCACATCAGGTCAAATGCTGATTTTGGCTATGCTGGTGCAACTAAAACAGAATATGATACCTCAGGACGTTTCTTTTCGCTTGTGAAAGCTGTCATCTCACCATCTGATTTTTGGCTAAACTAAGTGCAGCTTTAAGCAATCATCTTTATATTTTTTAACAAACTCTACATTTACATTTATTTTCTTTTTTTTTTTTGGTGTTTTTTTAACGAATTCCTTGGAGTCTGTTTTCCAGCCTACCAAGAAACAGTTAAATGACTGAACCTCAAAGCTTTGAGTACTTCTACAAACAACAGTCACAGGGAGGAAAATTAACGGTTTTCTGTTAATGACTCATATTAGTCCTCTTTGGTGGTCCAAAGCGATGGATTATATATTTTTTTATTTTTATTTTTTTTATTTCTTCCATATGCCTGTCATGGGGCTGCTTTTCTGATTGCTAGTTTTGTTGTAAAAAATGTCACTCTCTTTATTCGCCCTCCTCCCCATAGAATCTTTAAAACTAAACGCAGGAAAAGTGGAATATACCTGCCATTTAGACCAGCTAGAACAAAGGTTGATAGAAAATACATTCCTAGTTTGAAGAGGCTTCCCTGCTGATTTTGTTTATCAGAAAATGGCAAGTTTTGTTCCTAATGGACTGAAATTTAAATAAAATCTGACTCTGGAAATAAAAGCAGCCATTATGACAAAATAAAATTATATATTTTATAGGAGAAATTGAATTAAAATGCTAGTTTCCTTTGGTTAAATTCTTTTACATAAGGAAATGAATAAACGAGAGAGAGTGAAATAGAATGAGATAGAAAGCTGATTGTTGAAGTAAGCTTTTTAAAAATCAATAATCTCTTGTAATTTATATTTTTGAAAAAACTTTGAACAGACTTCCATACAATATCTTGAATTATAGCTACATTTCTATGTTTCCTTTCATTAGAAGTTGAACTAGGGGTTAAATACTGTTTTTCCCCTGCGATTTCAGGTTCTTATCAGGCTGTGGCTTTGGACTACAACCTCTACAAAAGAAAAACATCTGCAGAGCCCAAGTTAATTGAACCATTTTATATATTAACATTTAATAAATAATTTTTTTAATCAGGTCATTTTCCCTGCCAGAATGGGAACACAAATATCAGGGGAGGTGGTGAGTCACGTCGAGGCTAGGAGAGGTGATGGGCTCTAGGGATCTACCTGTTGGAGACTTGGCTTCTAGGAAGGCAGTTAATCTGGGCTTAAGCAGTTTAAGATTTAGGTCCAGAAAGGTAATGATTAGAAGTAAAATCAACCTATATGAGTCCAAGGTAACTTGGTAAGTTACTGTATGCGCCCACAGCAATTTTGTTGACCTTACATTAGCATGTGGCACTTCAGAGTCGTTGCAGATATAATAGAGGGTTTGCTCAGCCTTTTAACACTGATATGAGTTTCTCTAAAAATAAATGGCTGGTTTTTGGACAGGAAAATACTTGAAACTTCATTCAAATGTAGGTCACGACTCCCCTTCCCTTGGGTCCAACGTGGAGGCTTTCCCCGCGAGCCCGGACCAGCAGTAAAGGGACCATGACTTGTGCGGTGATTCGTGCCTCTCCTGACTCTCCCACCCAGGTCCTAGGCAATATTGCAAATTCAGATTAAAAAAAAAAAAATCAGATTCTTGACGTTTCATGTGAACTGGGGAACTGACGAACCTGGGTAGCATTTGCTTCGTTCCTCTTTAAGGTCTCGTGGTGGATCTGGAGAATGGGGGAGGAGGGAGAGCACAGAAACCCAGGTCCCGCACGGCCTCATGGCACCAGGGGAGAACCGCCCCTTTCTTCTGAACCTCAGTTTTCATGGCTTTAAAGGGGTAGCAATTCGGCTTTGCTGTGATGAGAATGGTGTCATTAATCTCAGCAGAAATCTCTGCCATCCCTGAGTGGCTGTAATTATTGTCATCTTTGAACGGTGGCTGTGGAGATCTGTTAACAGATGTTTATACAGGGCTTTGAAGCTGGAAATATCTAAATATTCTTATTACTATTATTATTATGGCTGCCCGCAGTGATTAATGTGATTAGACAGCTGCTTTCGGACACATCCTTAATGACAAAATGCCTCATAGGCCGTGAACGGTTGAAAATAATTCCTCTGCCCCATTGGAAATCACACATAGGACAGTTTTTGACATGATGAAGGAGGTTGGGGCATGAGGACTGGCATGTCCGGGCTGATCATGTACCCCTGGTGCTGCTGAAGGACCAGTGCTGCTTTAAGAAGGCTCTTCCAGCAGCTTGGGGCCATTGTGGGGCATCTCCAGGGCCGGGAGAAGGTATCCGGCACATGGGAAAGGAGGATGGGGAAGGTTCTGGGGTGACAGTGAGGGTGGGAGAGAAGAAAAAAATCTTTTGCTACCTCCAAGCTTTCAAAACGGAGCTAGTCTCACCATCTCCCCTGAAATCCCTTGCTCTGTCCTTCCCACACTGCTCCGCAGAGGGCCACAGACCCTCTTGAGACTTCTCCTCCTCCTTCCAGCACCAACTCTGCTGCTGAAAAACCAAAATTTGCCATCCAAAGGGTCTGTAGGATGTCAAGACTGAGGTGGTTCTTACAGTGCTGAGCAGCCTTGGGCTGACACCGTTCACATGGTTGCAGAGCAGAGCTTGCCTGAGCATCATCCTCCTTCAGCGATGCAGAAATGTGGAGTAAATCACGGAAACTGTTAAAATTACAAGCAAGGTGCAATACAATACCATCATATGGAACTTTTTTTTTTTCTTTTTAGAGTTTGCCTAAGACTGTGGTTTAGGAACCGTTTCAGACACTTTGTTTCCAAATGAAGCCTAAGCCAAATTTTAAGACCATGAAGCTAAATTTAGGATTCAGAGTCTATATTTAGGCATCCAAATTGAAGCGGCATGACTCCCCCCACCCCGAAGCGCTGCCCAAAGGCAGCACCCGCAGAAGTCAGCAGGTGTGCAAGTGCTCCGCACGTTTCCAGCTCGTGCCTCGCTCCGACTGAGAATATAAGGTTTCAAGTCTAATTTTAGCAAACTGAGTTGGAGCATTTTGGCTGTTCCTTGCTGGTAGATGTTCTCGAAGTGGAAAAAGTCTGTTCTTTGAAAAAACGAAATTCAGATTAGCTCAATGCTGCAGAATTTATCTGCAGACAAGTAACATTATGAGGGGAGGCTGCGATGGAAAGCACTGTTTTCCAGTGTTGAGCATGTTGTTCTTATCCGAGCAGGAATTTTCTTGCAGAAAGCGCTGTACTTGGTGGAGGACAGACCAGTTGTCCTCCTTGTCTGCTGCGTCCCAGTCTGATCCAGATGCAGCCCAGTCCCCTCTGAACACGGCAGCAAATCCCGATCCATTAAAGTGCCTCACATTTATTTTCTGTTCTCTTCCTCATCCAAGCACAATCGCAGCTGAACGAGCTGAGGATGGCTGGTTCACCCTGGAAATAAAACCACGTCATATTGCTCATCTCTATGTCACGTAGGCAAGTCGCAAGCGCGTGCTCGTGTGTGCGCGTTGCGTTTGTCGGGCAAGGCTGAACGGCGAACGGAGGATGCAAAAGTCCTTCTACGTTTGTGGGCAAAGCGCGAGTACAGACAAGGGCCCTGACAATGTTTTCAGAAAATAAATTGCTCATGATAATCCTGCTAATTCATCTGCAGGTTTTCTTATTTCGAAACAAATCTCCACCAACTGTAATCACTTGTAACGCAGCCAGTTAATACACGGATCATATTCCGAGTCGCTCATTGAGTAGGGTTCAGCTCCTTCTTTCCCATTTGGCTTTTTTTTCTTTCTTTCTTTTATATTCTTTTTTCATTTGATTACATCCTATTGTATCTGATACTTACTAGAATTAAGCTCTCCTCACTGTAATGAAACCTCAGTAAGCCTGGAGTGCTTTGGCAAAAGTAATCTCAAGCTTGTTTGTCAAGAGGGTTTTGCCAAGCCCACACAGCTCTAATTACATCTTTTCACTGGCCTGTTTTAAACTGTCCCCTCTTTCCAAAGTCTTTTGTGTGTTATGCAGAAATACATTGTTATAATGAATACAGTATGTTTAGAATAAGTTTCATTGGATTTGGTAGCCAAGCAATTGTACGTTTTTATTAGAGGTACTGTAGACTTCCAATGGAGATAATATTTATACAGTGGTCCAGAATTGTTTGCATTTAGAAGAATAAATAAAAAAGAATAATATCCAAACAAGATAATTAAAATGTCAGTTACAAAGTACCTTTAATTTGCCTTGGCTTTTAATTTGCATATTTCTTTCTTTACTTTGAAGACAAAGAGAAATACACTCAATACCAGATCTTATGCTAATATATCATGTAATAGCTAAGTACCTCGCTTTTGGACTATATTTACAGTAAGACTGCAAAAGTGCACCCGCATTTGCATCTTTGGCCAGCATTTTTAAGTACACAAACAATTTTGTCTGGTTTTCCTAGATGCTAACTTCATTCCTTTGTTCGGAATATACCAAAAAAGTTTTAAAAAGTCAGTGTAGTGGGTGACCAGCAATATATATATATTTATATTAAAAAATATATATATACACACTTCTGAAGCTGTACGTAGTGCTTACTAGAAACTGAGCTGGCCATTGAAGAACTTCCAATGCTGTCTCAGGAAAAAAACATCCATTTTGAAATGGATGATGTTGCGAACAACCAAACTCCTTGAAATCCAGTAGAAAAGTAGAAAGAAAACTTAGAAACTGGAGATTCAAGAGAGTCAAATTAGATTCCAGATGGCAACAAATTACCTCTTGAATATTCAGCTCTGCAGGTAGAGATTTTAGGATCCATAAATAGTCTGATGAACTTGACTGGAGAAGATTCATATTGAGAAGCACGTTGTCCGTTGTTCCTCTCTTGCAGCTTAAATTTATGTCTTTCTGTGGGTATCCGCATTTCCTAAAAATTGTCCTATAATTCCTTGAGTATCACACATGTACACAGATAGTTAGGTGTGCGTACATGAGTATGTATGTGTGTGTATGTGTACATATATAAATAAACAAGAGGGAGTGTGAGAGGGAGAAATGAGAGGGAGAGAAAAAAGGGAGAATATTTCCTAAATATTTAAATATTCCTGTGGAATATTTCCTAAAGAAGAGGACTTTGAGGTACCATAGCATTGCTTAAAAAGTATGCATTTAGAGTTTACTGCCAGGAATAAAATGACAGAAGTGTATAAAAGTTACAGTCCAAACTTCATGGACCTGTTGCCAGTTGCATACATGGAGTTTTGCATTTGTTTGCTATATATTCAGCAGCGTGTAAGTTTGCAATACTTGGGAGCATGTGTGTTCTGAAACAGCAAAATCTATTTTGTTTCATGAATGTGGCCGTTTTTTAAACAGGTTGGACACTTGTCTCTATTTTTGGTACAAACTATCTCTAGTACCTATTACTGTGCCTATTCCATGAATTAGCTGTCCTTATTACTTACTGTTCTCCATTTTGGTTTTAGGTACATACTTTGCCAAGTCTGTTGGCTTACTCGAGATGAAAGGGCTGCTATGCAAATCTGCGGTCTTACCCTGCAGCATGTGTTACGCGTTGCAATGCACAGATTTCAAACGGACACTTGTGCTGCTCTCTGAGCAAGCAGGGATGCTCCCTAACACAGCCCGCGTGTCTGTAAGAGACACGCGGAAAAAGCAAGTTAAGCTTTTTATTTTTATAATAGTTATTTCTATTCTGCCTCAATTTTTCTGGCATGCTTTGTTAAGTAGATCTTTATTCCCAGAAACTGAAATGTACTCCTCTTTCTTTTTCCTTGAAAATTAAAAGCTTCTACCTTAAAGAAGTGAATGATACATTATCTGCTATCTCTAAATTGAACCCATTTGGAGCTATTTGCATCCTGTAGAAACCTACAGCTGAGTGCTGTGCTCAGAGGTGTAATGACTGGTTGTCACAACACGCTGGAGGTGGCCCCATAACAAAATGATCCCCTGTCAATCCCCTCGCAGGAAACGCATTGGCAACCTGTAATTCGGCCGCAGTATTAACATCCTGCCTGGGTTTTGTTAAATGGCACTTTCTAGGAAGTAGATCTGCTGAACTTGTGCTTAATAATGTTTTAAGGGGAATATTTGATGGAAGTTTTAGAAAGCATCACATGGGGTTAACAGTGATTTGTCATTTGTTTCTAATTAAAGGACTTAATCTCTTATCACTAGAACAGCCTATTTTTTTATACTAAAGGCACAGATGTGAATGGAAACATATTAATGAGATGTCATACTACACAGTCATTTAGTGTTTTGTTTAACTTAAACATAGCAGAAAATGTGCATCTAAGTAGACACATGTAATGACATTGAGATAGAATTATAATTTTCCTCATTTGCATAACCTTTAGCAGCATCCACTTTAGATCCACCTTGCAGTGGTTATTTTATATTCAAAATTGATGTTTGTTATAGGAATGAAAAAGGGTCTAAAACCACATAATGACATTGTTTTCCTGTCAACCAGCCTGTTGTTTTCCTTAAGCTAAATACACAGGTCTGTTCAACTTTGTTGGTTCTTAATGGGCAGAAACAAAAATTTGTCCAGTCTGACAGTCACGTTTATTGTTATGACAAAGTGATTAAAAATAAATATTAATCTCAACTATAGATACCCTGTTATTTTTAGATACATAACAGCCTGCTCCGGAAATATTTAAAAATGAAACTAAAGCAACGTAGACTTGAGGCCAACAGGGACCGTTTTGGCCGTATGCTCCGGCCGGTTGCGTGACATGAGCCATGGTGTCACGTTACCTGGTCATTACTCAACCATACCTCCGTCAAGCCCAATGACCTGTGGATGAACTAGAGAGGGGCATCGTTTTCAAAAAGCCACTTTCTCAAGGTTGCAAAGCAAGTAGGGCGAGCGCAAGGCTGGGCGAGCCATTTGAGATATCCAAATCCACTAATGGGAAATCCTTGAGATTTTCGTATTCAGTATGCGTGTTATGGAGAAAATCCCATGAGAAATGAGAGGTTCCATCCAGTGGATGTCCTGCATGCCAGCTCTAAGCTCGCTTATGCAGGTATTGTAACGCGGCATCAGGACTGGCGTCTATTTGTGCTATTTGGGATGAGTGTAAGAGTAATCATTACCCCATCTGTCTTGGTAGTAACAATAAAAATCCTTTGATTGAAAGTCTAGTCTTCCTGTGAGTTATTGTGGCCATTACACTGAGAAATCATGTTCTTTAGTTTTTGCTAGCCTTTTCTTACCGTCAACAGTAACCTGAAGAAACAGAAAAGGAAATCTGCTCCAATTTTCACTTTAATAATGTATATTCCTCTGGTGTTCAGAGACTAGATCGTTCCCAGGCTGCAGGCAACGTGAGATGGAGAGTGGTAACGTGCGCAGGTGGGCTTGGGGGACTGCGCTCGCTTTTAACCAATATCAAACAACATGAGCGCCGCAACGCGCATAATGTCGTGGCAGCTCAGCGGGATGTTCGCACCTATCGTTCCCTAGTCCATGAGCCGATTGCAAATTCTGAATCCCAAGCACTGCTTATATTCCTGTACGAGAACAATTTTTACAGTTTCAACATAAATAGTAGGCTTCCACGTTTTGAGCAAGGATAAAGTCAAATAAACATAATTTAGAACTCTTTTCCCCAAACGCTTTCCTTTCCCGTCAGTAGCTATCATGACAGGCTGCTCTGCTCTTCCTTCCCCAGTGCCAGGATCTCAGCTTCCAAGTCGTTTTTAATCCTTTTCTCTTTCCTACATATTAATTTTCCAGCTTACTCTTGTCACAGCCTCCTCTTTAATATCTCCCCTTTCTCCACTACACCCATCTTGGCCATTAGTTCCCTTGATTACTGTAATCTTTTCCCCTAAACTCTTCATTCCCCTTCTTTAGTCTTTCCAAAGTGCAGCTCCTGAAACCTCTTGGTTCCCCATCTCTTCAGGCACGTCGCTCCTTTTCCCTTCCCTGTCTTTTCATGTGCGATTCCCGTTATAACCCAGGCGTGCCTCTTTGCCAGGGCTGTCCATAATCTTCTCTTCAATTACTTTAATTTCTTTTTACTTCCTCTCTTAACTACTTTTTTTCCCTCTCGCAATACATTTGATTTTCGTTCCTTTTTTTTCTCTTTTTTTTTTTTTGCTGTCAGCCTCATACCCATTCACTTTTTTCTCACTGAGCTTTTTCTATTGCTCTGAACTCCTTTAGAAACACTTCTTCCTGAAAGCCTTCCCACTGAGATCTCGCCGAGAGCTGCGCCTTATTGCTTTACCCTCCTCAGGAGCCTCTTCTCACTCCCATCTGAGCCGCCTCTTGCATCGTATCTTAGCTGCAAGTACCGTCTCTTGGGCCACGAGTGCCTGGGCTGCGTCTTCACGGCAGTTATGACAATTCTGGGCAGAGATGTTCCACTTCTGGGCACAAGAGCTCATTGCCTGAAGTGGAGTGTCCTGTTAACATCACTTCTGGGCCAAAGTGCGCTTGCTTGGAGCCGGAGCGGTAGGGAGAGCTTCATAAAGCCCTGTGTAAACTTACACCCAGGACGATGGCCGTCAACACGCCTATTCCTCACGGGAGCAAGAGTATTTTTTGAGTGTCACCTATTTATTGCCTGATCTGACCAGTCCCTCGACAGCTGATGGAATTGTTCAGGAATGCTTCCTGGGAGGTGGCTTTGGAAGTAGCTTCAAAAAGAAATGGGAAATAGGGATAACAGTGGGCATGGGAAGCACTGTAGCTGGAAAAATTGTGAGCCGTGTTAAGCGTTAGGGCAATACAGAAGGTTTTGTTGAAACAGAACAGGACTCAAAAGTAGAAAAATATTTTTACTGTCATCGTCAACTTCATTGCCAATGCTTCTGAGAGGAAAGCCCTCAGGACAAGAGAAGTCTAGTGGGAGCAACAGTTTCCTAGCAAAATGCTTATGGCTGGCAGTGGACTTCAGTGGCAGAAAAGGGATTAATGGGCTAAACTTCGGGGAAAACAGCTTTCTAGGCATAAGTCTAAGGCACCACAGGGATTTGCTCTTCACTGTCCTCAGGGCTTTAAGAGCTGGTGGACAAGTGAGAGCCCGGGTATGGCTGATCTGCACTGGGACAGGGTATGGACTAGACCACCTCTGGAGCTTGCTTCCAGCCCTCTTTCGTATAATTGTATTTTTCAGAAACTGGTGATTAGGTATGGAGAGAATTTGTGGTTTGGTATTTATGTCACTGCCTTAAATGCTATCCAGAAAAATTAAGATTGTTGAAAAACAATGGCAGTAGAGTTTAGCTAGTTATGAAAGTCAATTGCCAGAAATCATGAAAACCATAAAAATTAAAATTTGGTGTGAAAAAGAGCTTGTAATGTTAAGATCAGCTTGATGTATTTTCCACCAGAGAGTTCTTTCGATGTCAGCTCTAGCAAATAACCCACTATTTTAGCAATTTTATTCTTCTGGAACATACATATGCATATGTATTTATATGCTAGTACTGCATAAAGTAAATGATTAAATAAGCCTACATTTTAAAACAAAAGTGCCTGTACTTTTTCCCCCTAAACTAGTTTATGGAGATTATGAAGTAACCATGCTATGGTGGCAGTCAGTTTATCAAAATGTAGGATTTGAAAATAAACGAGGATTATTTATGTCAATACTTCATTTTCTTTTATTACAGTAACTCCATCTATCTGATCCATTGCACTTCCATTCAAAGGATTTCTCAGTCAGTCAAAGAAACAATTCTTAACCGAAATAGTTAAGGCAGAAATACAATGCAACGGTTCTAATTACCTTAGAAGAACATTCTGCACAGAAAGGTACACGAGTAAAAAAAATTTTTTTTTTTTTTTTAGTATGGGAAGAAATGTCTTCTATGCGTTAACTTAGAGAGTTAAACCATGAATGAACATAAATCCACATTTTTCCATTCGGAATATTTCGACCACCATGCCTGTTTCTCTTAGCATTTTCCTTGTATTTTCTTAGTAGGAGACCACTTATAGTAGGTGACGTCCCTTCTTTTATAACAAATCTGTTTCTTTTGGCTGCTGCAGTTATGACAGTTAAGGCTGTTGCCTCAGAATTCCAAATTTTACTCTTTCCTCGCTTGTATTATAGCTTCCCCTAAAGAAAAAAAAATGATATGTTAAAAAAAATCCAAAGCCAGTTCTGTACAGTAACACTTAAGAACAACTATAGAGCAGAATCAGATTATTTCAAGACGCAGTTGTTTTCTCAGGTGGCTCTAGCCTTTGGCTGTTGCTGATAATTAAGAGCAGCTTGTTACTGGGGTACTCTGTAAATATATTCCCTGGCATTATGAAACGTCTTTTTTAGGATGTTTAGAGAAAACGTCAGAAATGCATTATTTTTATTTAGCAAAGCGTTCTCCTCTTGTGAAACGTTTAATGGAAAGATTGTGATGCAGCTGAGACTGTTTCAATTTTTTACGCTGGCTACCAAGTACAACAGACCTCGGTGCCTCTTCGAAGGGCAGTAAGCATCTAACGGGAAATAGGAAAGTCTGACTTTCTTACGTGAGTCACTGGCACGTTTAAGCACTGAGCGAAACTCAGTGGCTGCTCCACAGACTCTACAAAATAAGTTTTGTGGTCAGTGCAGCCATCACTCGCTATCTTTCCTTGACAAGAGCAAAGGCTGAAAAGCCTTTTAACCACCTGCGCACACTGAGCGGTCAGACACACTGGCAGGAGGCTTTTTTGCTGGGGCTACCTGTGTATACATAGCAGCACAGATATCCTGCAATTTTGATGTCAAAATAACAGGTACGCTGGATCGCATAGAGAACAAGAATGAAATGTGTGAAAGCTAGAAAGCAAACTGTTGAACCTGTTCCCCCAAATCCCTCAGGGTTTGCTCTTCTTCTTGTAAAACAGCAGCATGAAAACCAGGTAGGGCCTATTTGTATAAAGCTGTGCCAATCTCTCCATCCAGCCTGTGTCCCTCTTGGCCCGAGCTCTACATCTGACCAAGACACGGCCGCTCCTTTTAAGAGCAGAGATAAAGTTGTCAGCCCAAAGTTTACTAAGAGTTTCTCTTTCCTCCTTCTGCCCTCTTTAAAAGTTTGAAAAAGGCTCATAACTGGCAGAAAGGCAGTTGTATACAGGAAATGTAACTTGGCAATGGAAGCCTATTTTGAAGTACACTACATGGTTTCTGAATAAATATTTCTTTAATGCATGTAATTACCGGATCAGCAGAATAAATGTGGTCATGTCCTTGTAATTAATACATTGTCAAAAGTTCATTTAAGTATAATAATTTTACTGGGAAAATGCTGTCTATGTAGTTCTTGCAATAGTTTGTTAAATTAAGTGCAATAAATATAAAATTATTGGTAGGTATATATTTATTTTTAAGTTCTTATTAATTTCAACATGCCTTCTAATACTTTTAAGTGGACTTTTTTATAAAAAGAAAAGATGCTAAATATAAGTGCTGTAATAATGTTTTTCTTCTTTTAGCTCAAAAGAATTTTCAAGCAACCCCACTTAGTACTGCAGCTGCAGTTGGCAAATATTTAGTTAAGAATTGTGTAATCAGATTGGCAAAGACGTGAAGCCCCAATGTGGAATGCACAGAGAAGTGTGCCTGTTTATCCACTGTAGAAAGCGAAATGTTTATCCCAGGATTTTTCTGTCATATTTCTTCAATTCTGCCCACAGCTGACTATAGGGCTGGAGGAAACATTACAGCTGTAAGGAATTTTTTGCATTTTGCCATTTTAGATATTCAGAACCTATTGAAAATAATTCTTGATGAAAGAAGTGCTCTGATACTTCACCAGTCTCCAAGATGTGACTTTCTTTAGGTAGCTCATCTCATTACAGTCGTGGAAGCAGAGGCTGTGGTGCTCTCATCTGGTCATGAATACCAGCTCTGGGTGCAACCAGGTTGCTTACCAGTATTCATTTGGTCTGGACCAACATGTGCACACCATTGACTTCTAGTGAACTAAACAGTGCAGTGAAATTTGTGCTGGTTTTGTACTGGTTGGAGAAGGACTGATGGTACCCGTTCTGGCACAAAGTTTGCTGAGAAGATGCTGACCCACTGCCTTATGTTCAACAGATTTCAGTCAGCTGAGTGAGATTTTATTGGGTCGATGCTTTGTGTTGTATGGTCATAGCGTTCTGCATCTGGCACTAGAACTCCTGAAGTCTATGTATCATATTCTTGAACCCCGGCTTGAGATAAGTGATCATGCATCCCTTGATCATGCGTATGATAAATTCCAGTTCTATTAAAAAGGGTCTTTGAGACCCTTCAAATGACCCCAAGTGGACCCTGAGTCCACAAGGGCTGGAGGAAAGCAGATGTTGTGCCCATCTTCAAAAAAAAAAGGCCAAAAGGATGTTCTGGGGAACTACATACTAATCAGCCTCACTTTGGGTTTTCCCTTGGAAAATCATGGAACAAGTCCTCTTGGAGCACATTCCTGGGCACATGAAGGAGAAGAGGGAGACCGGGGACAGTCAGCACAGCTTTACCAAGGAAAATCGTGGCTGAACAACCTGATTGCCCTCTGCGATAAACTGATGGGATTTGTGGATGAGAGGAGAGCAGTGGATGTCGTTTAGTCTGACTGTAGCGAGGCTTTCGACACTTTCTCCCACAATATTCTTGTATCTGAGGTAGGACAAAATGGCCTGGATGGCTGGACAGCTCGATTCAGCAGGAGACTAGTTGGTTTGTGAGCAGCTCTGGGGGAAGGGCTGGTGGTAGTGGTGGGCAGCAAGCTGAGCCCATGGCACCCTGGGCCGTATGAAGAGGGACACAGCAGGGACTTTGACTTCTTTATTCAGCACTTGGTGCCTGGTGGGACGATAGACATAAATTGAAAGGAGAGAGGTTCAGGCTGAATATAAGGAGAACCTTTTTCCCCGTGAGGACAGTCAAGCCAGGGAGCACCTTGCCCGGAGATGTCACGCCATCTCCATCCTCAGAGGTTTCCCAGCCCTAAGGGGACAAAGTCCTGAGCAGCCGGGTCCGACCCCGGAGCTGATTCTGCTGGGGTGGGAGGTCGGAGCAGAGACCTCCTGCCCACACCACTGATGCTGTGATCCTGTGGATGTAAAGAAATGTTCAAAAAAGCCAAATCTATAAGTCTAAACTAACGGCATCAGCTTTGACTTGCATGCTAAGTGTAAATTATAATATGCGATGAGGATTTAAAATCATCTCTGACGTCTGTCGGCTAGAACATATAACCCACTGAATACCATAGTGTAATGCAAACACTTACGCTTGCTCCAGTGAAATATAAATGTTGACCTGAAAAGAGGTCACGAGGCACATATGACATCTTGCAATTAAGCTAAAAGATGCATTGACAAACATCATTCAAATAAGATTTAGACGGTTACAAGAAACCATAAAAACATTTTGATACTGCAGGGAAATTGGCTCCAATATTATATATCAGCATTGAGACACTGTATGCAGTAAGAATAAAGCAATGCTGCTCATAAACACAGCAACATTAATTATATACATTTAATTTTATGTAACATCACACTTGTGGAAAACATAAGAAAATTCATGTATTGTAAATGTCATCTTTTTTCCTGAAGGAATTTTCCATTATTATTTTATGATGATAAAGTAAGGTGTACTGATGTATTCTTAAAATAATTTTATATTTATTTTTATGTATTTCAATAATATTGAGTCAATAAAGATATCAGGAAATCTATGAAGTATAATGAATTTTATTTACATTTTTATTATAGCACTAACTTCACATCAGTTCACTTCAAGTGTATATTTGAAAAAAATGTGCAAATCATCTCTTTTTAGCAAAACTACCCAAAACATCTCAATCACTTTTGTAATGAAATTTTTATTGCAGCATTTGAAAATTTTTACTTCAGCAAGAAAAAAAATGTTCATCAAATGAGGCCATATTCTGGGAGGACAGGGAAAATGGTGTAATGTAAGTGAAATACTACAAGGTGAGAACTGGCCGTTGACTTGATAGACCTTTTCTGGAAACTGGTGGTATCAATATAGTGAGATTAATATATCTTAGCACAGGGAAAAGTTCCAGAATTTGTTCTGCAGTGCAATTTCAGTAGAAGCTCTTTCTTTTAAAAGCTGTACTTCAGGATTGTCATGATAATATTTACTGGGGTTAACAGTGGTTCTCGAATTGCAGTATGAAGATATAGTTTGTCCAGATGCTATAATAGCTGGTTATGCTAGGAACCATAGTAAAATGTGCTTTTAGCAGTGTTTTTACCTAAATTTCTGATGAAACGAGTGCATCATTGTCTGCGAGAAATTTTGAGACAGTCAGCTGGCCGAGAAGCTTGGGGCTCAGTGGTCCAGTGCAATTAATGCCATGACTGTGCATTGGAACCCAGGAGAAAAAAGATATTTCTGGCAGGAGAGGATTAGAAGGTCTCACCCACCTCCAAACTGGTGTCTCTGCATTTGGAAGCATTAGTGGCACAACTGGTGGCGTTTGTTTCAGGCAGCCATCTGGTAAACACGGGAATACAGTGCACCATATTGCACTTCCAATAACAGTTTAAACTGTTTGCAGTCTCAATAAACTTTTAACGCTTTTGAAACGCATGCATGGAGAGGACTATTCCTTGCTTCTGCTGGCGTATCAGATTTACATAGTATTTGCATACTTACATTTCCAAATGCTGGAAAGTCCAGAGCCAAAACTAAAGGCAGGCCAAGAGTAGCAGAAACTCATGAAAACCTCTGTTTTCTGTTTTCCAGTTCTATTTTTTGCATTTTATTACTACGGCTTAGGGCTGGGCCCCTGGGAGCTGCAAGGTGTGGGCCTTGCTTGTTTTTTCCACAGCAGGAGGTGCCTGTTCTTTCTGCAACTTTGGTGCTACCAACACACAGAAGTTGCAAAAACTAATAATTGCTTCAGACTTGATAGACCAACTAATAACTAATAACTTTTTAGAGTGTTTTTTTTTGTTTTTTGTTTTTTTTTTGCTATTCTTCACACAGCTGATGAAGAGGTTAAGCATTTCCTGGTCTCTTTTGGTGTAGTAGTTTATGGAAAAGCAATAGAAGTGACAGAAGAGCAGTTCACCTCACCTGTTCAGGAGGCAGCAGAGGTTTGGTTTTTGGGTCTGGGCCTCCTTCTCTGCTCTAAATGAGTTTGCTGACTGCATTTGTATTTAATTCCGCTGCCATGCCAGGTATGGAGCTGGCTCTGTGCTGATCTGCACTTCTCTTAGTCATAACAGCTTGCTCCTTGCTTGTAAGAGAGTAACAGCGTGTGGCAAAAAGGCACATGCCCTTATGCAGGAGAGCATTCACGGTGGCTTCTTGAGCTGCATCGGGGACCCTGTGTTGGACAAAAGCACGTCATGCTCTTTTCCCTGTGTTTGCTCGCCAAGTCCATACATTGCATTGCAACTCTTTATAGATTTTTAAAAGAACTGCTTAGGCTTAGATCTAAAATACTGATGTCCACAGCTTTCTACATGTTGTATCAGAGCATATTTACTGCTTCCTTCTGGGTCGTACTGTTGCGCTATCCCGGCTGTGACTACCCCAACGAGGCTGCTGGGGCTTTGCCGTATAATGGAATGAGCCAAGGGATCTTCCAATTCTCCGTGTAACCTCAGTGTTGAGCAAACCTGATGAATCTTAAATCGGTTCCAGATCCAAACCGCATTCCTGACCTGAGTGGTCTATGTCTCACTTTGCGCTGGGCACCTGCAGCAGCAAATGGGCAACCTACACAAGCTCTGCAGGTAATTTTCTCTTGGTCCTCTAGTGAGAAGTCCTGGATTTCCCATACTGTCTACCTGCTACCACCATACCCTACACTACTCAGACAGGATAGTTGCCCCATTCTTTTCCATACAGTACTTAATTTTTTATTTTTTTTTGCTTATTTCAGTGAACAGTCATCTCTTTTGGGGCAGTAGCCCATTATTATACTATATCAGATACTGATGTAAAAGCATTGCTATATATCATTAACACCATGAAAATAAATTAAAACTCATACGTTGTATTTCACATGCTGACTTTTATCTTGACCTCCTAAGGTGAGAGACAGATGTTTTCCAGTGGCAATGCTTTGGTTATTTGTTTGTTTTTGTAAAATGCACATCTTAAACCCACCTATATAAAACTGGAACATGGGCTGCATTTTAAGTGAAACTCGGGAAAAATACTTAGTAAAATATGCAGACGTTGAGAGATGAAGGAAAAAAAACCTGCAGCAAACAACAGGAGATGTGAGTGAGTAAGCATAATAGATCAGAATAAGGTCCTAAATCAATTTTATTTTCACAGTTCTAGCATCATAAAAAGTGGGTGGCAGTAAACCAATTATTATGCAACTTAATGAACTAATTAGGAAAATCAGAGCAATAATGGTATTGGTACTGACTGATCTGAATATAAAAAGTAGAATTAGATTCTTAGCGCTGAATTTTTCAATACAAAGGATTATATAATAACTCTTTAAGGGTTTTGAATTTGGGGAGGAGAAGAAGGAGGATCACATCTGTAGTTCCTGTGGGTACCCAAATGACCCACTATTTCATTTACCAAATGTGTTCTGTAAGTATACTCATGTATACTTATTTAAAAAACTAAGGACTAGATCATCTAAAGGTTCATTTGCATTTCTATGTCCCTAAATACTGTTGAAATACTGGTATTCATGGTCAATAGGTACCTAAATACTTTTGAGGCTATGGCTGAGGTGGCTGGTCCTCAAAGACGGAGCGTGTGTGACATTGCACACACCGGGATTGCTGCATGACACTAAGCACCAGCTTCAGCTTTTGGAGGAGTGGGGTTTGCACCAAGCTGAAAGCACAAGAATACAAGAAAGTCATCACAAAAGCACAGCTTCTCTTCCTTAATATTAGTATCGTAGAACACACTACCCTAAGATGTGTTTTAAACTATTTTAAAGGACTCATGTAATGCTGTACATGCTGGCAGAAATTATAAATGTATTGCTGTCAGACCAGCATTTCTCTGTTATACTTCTGAGATTATGTATGACTGTTTTAAGACATTCAATAGTTTGTTGATTTGCTTTCTTTACAGCATTTCTGCCTTTACATATGTTGATAATATGATGTGTGATTATGGGCCTAAACCTTTTCTCTTTAACATCAATGACAAGGTTCCTTTTGACCTCAGTGCTGAAACTGAAATGAACCCTCATAAATTTCTCCATCATTTCCTTGCTATTCTGAAATGTGCTATAGTTTTTCATTGACTCATAATATACATTTCTTTATAACACAATTATCAATCAGTGCTACCTACCAGTTATCACATGATTCTGTGTCTGCTTTATCTATGTTTGGGCAATGTAACAGCTATAATATCTCTACAGGGCACATGTTGATTCTTCAATGGTCTTTATGGTATTTGAATATGGAATTTTTGCTTGCAAAGGAGTATTATTCTCACAGATTGGATTATGTGTGTGTCAGGGCAGTTTCTGTCTTGAAATGTAAGCGTTGCGTTCTCAAATGGGGTGTTACTTCGGTGTGTGTACCCAAAGACAGGACTTGGCTATGTCAGTTTCTGAAGGCTTGTACTGTTTTGGATAGCGTCCACATTTTCCATAAAGGTAGCTCTTTGGTCCACAAGTGTTTCCTCACAAAGTAAAGGTGAACGTCATTTCTAAAATAGCTCTATACTACATGGAAAAACACAAGTACGAAGAAAAATAATTTCTGCTTTCCATGATAGAAAGATCAATGTGAGCAGTTTTGTTTATTTTCTTGGTCAAAAAGTCACTGTCAGAGTATATTTAAAACAAATGGGGAGATGGGAGGGGCAAATGGCCTTAAAACAAATGTATCACATACAATACTTTTTTTAAAAAAGAAAAGGAACCCAAGCCAGCATGTTAAAAATGAGCATTTCCAATACAATTTGTCACCCATGCATAAATCTTGCTGACATTTTCAGTCACTTTAATAGCCTTCCCATTTTATAAATCAGTATGAACTTGCACAGTTGCAAAAAGTGTGTATTTTGAACATCTCATTTGCATACTTTACCAAAAGCCAATGAGGCAGTGGAAGCAACACTGGTGATCATAATAAGTGTTTGGGAAAAGGCAGAAAGATCACTAATGGTTTGCCTTTAGGGATTTCTGTACTCCATAGGGGACGAAAATGAGAAATATTTTTCAAACAGCAGGGGTAAAGGTTTTAAAACTAGAAACACATGGAGTGATAAAAATGTTAGTGCCACAGGGCGCATAGCAGGAAAAATTTACAATGTAAAAACTGTAATTTCAGCATTAGGAAGTAATAATCGTGTTTCATCATTGTTATTAAAGCATGACCCTTAAAGTCACATAAATTAGATATAAGTTTCTAGAGAAGTGTATTAATCTTCAATGGAAAATATTAGGAAAGTTTATTATCATATGAAGATCAGAAGAAACAGTTTTTTATAAAAAATGAATTTAAACTTGGGTTGATTTTTTTTTGGAAGAAATCTCTAACATTTTGAAACAACAGATAGACTTGTGTTTACTTAAGGCAAAATGCGGTGACCAGCTTTGCTCTGAAAACCAATAATAGTTATGTGAGAAGAAACAAACAACCAACAATTAAAGAATGGGCTAAGGAATGACAGGAAGTACTATTCATAGACATAAATGGCTTGTGTTTTGGTCAACATAGTCTTTCTATTGTGTTGAAGCCAAATGCATCCAAATGATTAATGAAGAATGTTAGACTTGTTGGGAAAAAGAAAAAAAACCACAAATGTAAAATTGCAGCTTGAGGTACCACAAGAATATCCAGTGGGAAACTTGAAATAGAACCAGTTATCTAAGGCGTGTAATTAGTGGCTGCAAGATTTTGTCCTATCTGTAAAATGCAGTTTTACGAGGGCCTCTGTGTTTCTTGTAAGCGTTGCTTAACGAGGTGGGTTCACCTGCTAGAACCTTCGGGTCAATTCATATTCTCAGCAAGCTAATGCCACATCTGGCGTGGCAGCCTCCAGCTCTCCCAGAGGAGAACCTTGGGCTGTATCTTACAGCTGAAAGGCTGTAAGAAAAAACAGAGATATCACAGGTAGGTAAAGCAGCTTTGTGTCACTAGTGCTGTATTCCTATGAAGTAGAGGAGAAAGTGGATCTCGGGGGACCTGGATGACAGGGAGAAGAGGATCCCATCTGAAAGTAAGAAGAGAGCTCTGCCAGGGAAGGTAGGTTGGTGCAGAGGAGCATGGCGAGATGACGGGTTCCCAAGTTAGATTTATGCTTCTGTGGCTATGTTAACAAGCAGGTCAGTGCAGGGGGAGTGGATCTACAGAGAGAAACACCTACCGCTGAGGACCACACCTTACATGTTTTGAGTGTCTGACGTCTGGCCAGTCCTAGCTTGGTCTCGCAGACTGACCTAGCAGCTGGAGTGCGTCAGGCGTGCTCCTGGAGCTTCGTTTCCCCTGGAAGGACTCAGGTTTGCATGCATCAAGACTGCGCTGTGATGTGAACCGAAGCGCTGTGAGTAGGAGCAATCAGGTTTGCTTCAAAACAATGTCCCTGGTTAAAGAAAACCTCTAATGTAGATACATCCGGAAAGAATGAGACTCTATTGCCTTCCTGGCTCCAAACTCTCAGAGAACTTCCCAAACGGCAGCACTGGGGTGTAGATTCAGCACTCTGCTGGGACAGAACGACAGCCCGCAGGAGCTGTCTAGGTCGCAATAAGAGCCTGATCTATCCATTTCTCTGTTTCTCTAATTTTACCTTGAAATTTCCATTTTCCATTTTAATTTAAAAGACTAACTGCTAGTTCCTTAAACTGGAATAGCGTGCAAAAGGGAACTTGGTTAAATCTGACAAACTGGGTGTACTTTTACTTCACCGGAGGTAAAGAGTAGAATAGAGCAGTGTGATTGTTAAAGGCATTCGGCTTTCTGCAAGACAGACAAGCTTGGAAGTGTTTGGCTTTGCAACGCTGGCTGCATCGTATGCCAGCACACAGAGGACATGCTGCCTGGAGTCTGAATTAGCCAGTTCCCCATTGCTCAATCACTGGATCAAAACCCTAAATGGCAGGACAGCAGAGAACACCTTATCCACCCCCTTGTGCTGAGCGCCCTCAATTTTAGGACAAGATCTTGACTCTTGCATACTCTGTTTTTATCCTATGACTCTCTCTTTTCTTTCTCAACATTTGCTCATCTGCCAGTGGGAGAGTCCAGAGTCCATCTGGAAGAGCAGGCAAACCCAAACTAACTTAATCTGTAGCTTGACTTTGAGGGTAGACTCCAGAGAAACAGTAAACTACTTCCTAAGTGCTCCAGACATGGGAATGACATGCGAAAGAAGGGCATCATTACTATCTCTCCCTCCAGCTGTGTTCTTGTGTGAAAATAGTTGTAGCTGTTGTTTTTTCTGTCCCTTTCCGCCAATCCCTCAGGCAGTTTATGAAGCTTATGCATAGCCAAAGATTAGGCATCGTGCTTCTTTGTGCCTTAGGAACTAACAAGGCAAACTTGCCCAAATGTGTCTTTTTTTTTTTGCAAGATGACTTGCCTGTTTGCATCAGACATGATTTGAAGATTTCTGCCACTAACCTTGGTGACAGCAGTGGCCTGTTATTTTCCAAAGCAGAAAATTTCAAGTTTTTTTCAAATTGGAAAGTTTCAATTTTCCAGTCTGGAAAGTTCTTCTTCTGAGTCAGTAGGTGCTAAGCACCAACTACTGTAGCAGTCCCAGTGTAAAGCAGCTTCATCATTTTCTTATTAAAAAGGGAAAGATACCAAAAAGAGACTTAGTCTGTCTAAAATGGAGCAGCAAAAGAAAGATAATGGAATAGGGAAAGTAGTGAATAAGTGGGGAATTGGTTGACTTCATAGCTTTATAGCATCATTTCATGAAAATTCTGCTGTTTTCAGATATTTCTTTACCGTGAAGAAAAGTAATAACTTCCATAAGATGAAATGAATGACTTACTAGTCAATAGTCTTAGCCATTCTGCTTTATGCTGATGTAAATTGATTTAGAGAAGAATTTGGCAAGTGGCAAATGTCGGGCAGTCTATACTGCTTTAGAGACTAAACCTTTCAGTTTCCAAATACAGAATCCTTATTTAGCTGAGGTCACAACGTCATTAGTTGGAAGCCTGCTTCTATAATAGAGATCTACAGAATGGAATTATGAAAAAAACCCCTCTATATGATACAATTATATACATTTTCAGCATTCTAGAATTACTTTAAAGAGTAAACTGGTGTCACACAGTTTGAAGATGAACTTGTGTTACCTTAGGAATTATCAGTGACATTCATACCGTAATAGTATCCATCGACAGGGATACTATTGCACATCATACATGCAGCTACCAGCTGAAATACAGAAAAAGACAGAAGAATGACCAAAAGCACGAAAAACAGCTGTGTATCAGCTGTACCTGAGCTGCTACCTCAGTGTACCAGCTGACTTCTGCTCTACAGTGTTCGTGTACATGTGGAAATTTCCATTGTATAAGGGACTGAGACCAAAAGTTAATTTAGGTGGCCAAATTTTAGATTAGAAAACGCTGCATGCTGGTGCTGCAGTCACCAAACACCTCAGCCTCTGAGCGAGTGGTAGGCAAAATTTACTGCTAGAACAGGTGATTGTGTTTAGCTTTGGAAATCAAGATTGCTTTCACATTTTCTAAATATAAACTTTAGCAATCAGACTTAAAAGAGATTTGTACACATAAAACAAGTTTTTAATCAGTGTCTGAAATTTTTATAATGTAAGTTCAATGTAGTTGTGTAAACTTGGAGTTTGGCACTGAGAAATTTCAGTCTTATCTTGTGAACTTAACAACTTGTTTGAAAACTCTGATCACATTTACTCAGATGAAAATTTGGTAAAATTAGTACATTTTGCCGTACCTACTCAGTTTATTTATAGTATACACAGTCTGTAGTCTAGGCTTTGTGGCTTAACCCATCCCCTAACCCTTCTCAGCTGCCATTAACATTGGTAATGTTTCAGCAGATAGAGCCAGAAACGTCACTTTACTTGAGAGGAGATTTTTGAGCCCTGTCTCTGAAGCCTGTTTTGCCCATACAGCACAATGGTTCCGACACCATAGGGCACCTTGGGCTCTTGCAAAGCGGCGAGCAGCTTGTCTTCAACATAGTTATTACTCTTTTCATAAAGCTCAACACTTATTTTCTTCAAAGCCGTTAAGTTGCTTTTTACATATGGTCGAGGTAGTTTAGGGAGCACTTGGCTGTCTATGCTATGCTGAAGAGGCAGTGCAGTAGACATCCCCACTAAAGATAGGTTTCTTCAGAAATAATTTTAAAAGGACATCTGAATTCATATGTGCAGACAGAGAGGTCACCAAAACCAGAAAATGTATTTATTGAATTTAGTATCTCCCTCATTTGTCATGTGGTGAAGCTGGATGAATTCAGTTGGGTCCCCAAGGTACCAGGTGGTGTGCAAACAAAGACTTTATATCTACATCTGTCTTTTCAGATGGGATGTGATTTGGATTCTCACGCAGTGAATAAACATGAAGTAATACTTCTATGCCCCTCTGAGAGGTCCAGCTAATTATTATTTAGTATAAAGTATTCAGGCCTTTTGGAAAAGCACTGCCTGTAGATACATTGCGTCCCTCAACTTACAGTCAGATCCTGCAGCATGAGAAGTTAGAGGAAAAATACAGGCTGGACTATAAAGGTCTGTTTAAGACCATATGTGCAATAGGCAAAATACTAAATGACCAGCTAGAGGTGGAGAACCCTTACATGTCCAATGTGTTGGCTAGGAGGTACACAAACTTTGTCAAATAGAAAATATGAGGTATCTCTAAGGCTAAATCTCATTTGTCTAACTTGAACTCTTTCAGGAAAAATTTGATATGGTACCATCTGGAAAATGGCTAGAAGAAGAACTGGAAGAATTGTGATATAGCTATAAGACCAGCTAAAGCAATTGCATTTTGGGGAGTGCTAAAAGGTGGAGAGACATGTTGGAAATAAATTACGTAGAGCTGATCGAAGACCATTCTTGAAACTTATTTTGGTTAAGATTTTCATTAATGATCTTTGTAAAATAAATGATTAAATAAATAAGACTGGAATTTTCTTCTAATGCAAAGTTTTGGAACACCACCAGTTGAAAATTGGTTTGAGATATACAGGAAGAACTAAATTTATGTTGAACACTGAAGCAATTTAAGTGGGATGAAATTTAGCATTATCAAAATTTAGCTATTAGCAAAAGAAATTTTCTATCAACTGGAAGCACTCAGCACAGAACAACAGAAGAAAAAAAGGACCTGAGTATTAGAAAGGGTATTAGAAAATGACTGAGATCTACCAATACAAAGCTATTATGGAAAAAGCAACTGCAATCTTAGACCCTATCAAGAGAGGTATTTCCAGTAGAAAGAGAGAAGTAATATGATTCTGCAAGGCTGTTGTCATCTTTTATATTTTATCTAAAAGTGATCTATTTAATTTTCTTGTAATTTCTTTCCTCTCTCCTCTTGTTTTGTTGTATCACAGTTTTCACTTATTGCATCCATTCTTTGGGTGTGAGTCCATACACGGTCACAGTCGTTTTAGGGATGCAGAACATACACAATTTCACATGCCCTAAAAATAAAAATATGGGTCTGAAATACTATGCCCCACACACCACACATACCCAGAAAGAAGAGGAGTTAGGAGAAGCCAGGACATTTACTCTAAGTGAGATCACGATATACTTTCTGGGTTCCTCTGGCGGGGTCAGGCATATTCCCAAGTACCTTGCTGCACGTCAGAGATGCCTCCTGATTTTCATCAGTCACTGGAAAAAAACTTCTGCCTCTCTTTTCCACTTGGCTCATGCAGCTGAACCGAGGGTTTGGAGGTGGTGTGTGATGTGTGGGTGTGTTCTTCAGCGCAGGTGCATGTTTCTGATGAGACAGAAGGTATGCACAGAGGAGATGTGGGCCGCCCCCTTGTCAGGAGAGGACGGTAAGGCAGTGGCACAAGGGAGATGACTTTCCAGTTTAACTCATGACTAGCAGCAGTGTGGATTTTCTTTGCTTTCTTCACCTGCATCTTCCATAATCTTTTGTGTTGTTTTTTCCAAGACTACGATTTTTTTTTTTAATCAGTATTTTACCTTTGTTTGCCTCAATTTGCTTTTGCTTTAAAGTAACTGGATAACAGCAACACTCTTCGTGTTGTCGATCTACCACCAGGCCAGTGGGGCACCTCAAGGAGTGGTGCAACTCCCAGAGCGTTCTCCAGAGCATTCAAAAGGTCACAGAATAAGTAACGCTTTGGGCTGCAGGAGGTAGGACAGCTGGCAATATAGACAAAAAGAGAAGCAGAAGCGTCTTTCACTGGCTGGTGGTAACCAAGAGGTCCCTGGCAAATAGCAAGGTCCTCAGCTGCATGTTTGACCCTGACTTTGCAGCTTTGTCAGAGGTCATTCTGATGTATTTGCAGAAAGAGGTATTAAATTTGGCCTTTTTTTAATACTGCTGTCCCCTTATAAAAAGAGAAATAAGATCAAAAGGACTGAGTGAGATGAGGTCTCAAGTGAAACCCCACTCATTTAGATTTGTTTTCTCACTTTTCCTTATAAAGGTTATGAACTTCTTCATATACTGTCTTAAAATAAACCACAGTAATCCTGTTTTTCCAAAGTCAGTCAATCAGTCAGTAGTGGGCAGTCAGCTTCCATGGGAAACCCTACATTAATAACATTTATCCTATAAATAACAAACTGGTTCATATGCTTGATGGAAGGAAATAAATTTTGAGGGTGATTTCAGTATCAAGTGATTGAGAGGTTTATTGTATAAACCAGAAGTGAAGCATGTTATTAAAAGTTATGAAAAATACAGTAACAGTGTCTTAATAACTGTAAAATGCCAGTCAAAACATGGTATTTTGCCATGCTGCTTAAATTCAGCAGCCTTTTCCCCACGAAATGTATTTTCCCTGTATGTTTTTAAGTAAATATTTTCTTGGGAAATTAGGAAGTGTATGTTGCTTAGGAAAATCCAGTCTTGAATAAAGTGCATTTGGGCATACTATTAGCATGTTAGAAGGGGGATAGGAATAGTCCCTGCAGGCTCTAAAATAAACAAATCTACTGTTTTTGCCAACTTACCAGTTTTCAGAGTTTTGATATCGAAGCAGAGAAATAGTGCTTAACATTACTTTGACCTAATACAACATCTGCCTCCACTAATTTAAAGGTATGTGCTTCAGACATACCATGTGAAAAATTCATGTGGGACCAACTGCTCCAGGGCCCAGAGAGTGTAAAGTAGCTTCCAGGCGGGTACTCCATAGCTGGGGATGGATAGATATGGTTGCAGTCATCCCCACACTGCTGTGAGCGTGCAAAATACTTCCAACTGAGAAGAAAATGAAGTCGTGACAGCTCTCAGCCAAAATATGAGAAGCTCGACTTCAGTTCTGCCCTGGCTTGGGGACTGTGAGGACACAGGTATGCCACCTCCCAGATCAATGCTTCGGCTGTTACGCTTTAAGTCATTCGCCTTCGTGGTCTTTGGTGCCTTTAGCGTTGGCCATTTGACAGCTGCACGAGGTCGTTAGGACTCCTTACGGAGACGTAGAAGAGTTTGTTTCAAATCCTTTGAATCAAGCAAAGAGAAGAAGGCTGGTTTTGGTAGCTGAATCTCGGTTTTTGGTGCCGGCCGAATAAGAAGTGTGTTCCGCTTCCTGACATTTTGAAATGAAAGAGAAGCGTAAAGGGTAAACACATCAGAGCAGGGCACAGGGGCATCCAGCACTGGGAATGTTCGTCCAGTCCAGACAACGAATAATTTCTGCTAAATGCCTGCTGGTTCCACCAGTCACCTAAACCCACAGTAAACCAGTTACTGATTTTATTTTCCTCATGGTTTTAGAGATGATGATTCAGATTCCTTCAAAATGTTGACAGTTATTTGTAGTTATAGTCATTCATGCAGATTTACATCCCCAGTCAAAACTGCGTTTTTGGCAAAGTGTTAAGGGAGGTATAAGAATGTTTGGAAAAATGTACACGCTCCAGGTATATCAACCATCACTCACATTTATGGTGTGAACATGCCTGCCCTACCACATTGAAAAAATAATGGTCAGCTGCAGGTATAGATTTTTAATCTTTTCCCCAGAAGAGATTTTAAATCTTTCCCTACTATACATAGGTTGGAAGTTTTTGCTTAATAATTATTTAGCTTATAAAAGTAAAATTTTTTTACGCCTAGAATCTCATAGCTGTAAAAGCACAGTAAACCTTAGCAATTATCTAGGGTGATTTTCTGTAGAGTACAAGTTGTAGATCTCAGCCATTTCTAACTCAAGCATGTATCATCTGCTGAACTAGAGAATAACCTCTTAGAAAAATATTGTGAATTGATTTAAAGACCTTGAGTGAAGGAGATCCACATGAATTGCTCCTGTAATTAATTTTTAGAGAACTGTGTCTTGTTTCTAGTCTGAATTTGAATGTGTGTTTTTGCGTCTTCCAAGCTTTGGAGCTACTTATGCCATTTTCTCTAAAAGTGGCTTAAATTTCCCTTTTCTTTTTGGCCAAGCCACAGTTTAGCCTTTATTGGGGGTAACTAAGAAAGGCTTGGCTTAGTAAGCCTCTTCTGAAGAAGACATATTCGCAAGGGACTTCAGACGTTCGTTCTGGAACCCTTCCCAGGTTCTTGACACCAAAGCAGCAGCTGGAGAGGGGAGAAGATCCTGCGCGCATTCCTGCCCATGTCTTCCAAAGAGGGAATCACCATGGGAAGTGAACAGCCTATTCAGCAAAGTTTTCTGATGGGAGACCAAGGCCAGATAACAAGGCGTGAGAATCATTTGACAGCCCGCAAGTGGTTAATTTGTGTTGCAACAGCATTGCAATACCTGGATAGCGCTTTTTGATGTGTGCTGTAGGTTGTAACCTTCAGACCGTAGCTCTCCTTCGTGCAACGTCCAAGCTGCTGCTTTAAGTACTAAAAACCAGTCTGGCTACAGAACGAAAACTACGTTGGCTGCTCCAGCGCTGGATATTGGAGCGCAGTCAATGCAAAAGCAGTAAAGGTGCGAACTTTGAACAGCAGTTACGGATAGTGCAACAGTGTTATCCGCCTAGCGGGAGATGCTCATCAATTAGCTTTTTTCAGGATTAGCAGCAATGCTGCCTCCTTCGGAAGAGAGCAGGAGGGAATTGCTGACGATCCAGAGAGCGGCGGGCGCTCAGCAAGCAGGCTGACCGCCGGCGTGCCTGCTCGCGAGGCATTTGGTGTGCACGGGTGCCGGATCCAGCGAGCGGCAGACAGCGCGAAGCAAGGACCACCGCGCCGCGGCGAGCGGCGCGCAAAGCGGGAGCAGCTGTGAATGTTGGCATATTCAGCTGCCGAGGGCTGCCGACCCTCGCAGATGAGGCTGGCACGAGACCGCAGGAATGAGGACGGGGTAATACTAACGAGGCTGAATTGATCTGCATACATTACGAAGGAAGGCCAGAATACTCGCATAATCGCAAATCTGGAAAGTAGGTCCAGGGGAACACCTTTACTTCCCTAGGAAACGAGGAGGCAGCTGCGAACATGCTTGGCAGAAAAGTGCTTCTGCTTATGAGAATTGTCAACCAGCTATCGTTCACTGCTGTTGGTCCGAGTTCAGGCTGAGCCTTGTTAAACTCGGCTCCGGGTAGCCCCGCGGCAACACTTGCTGTTCCGTTTCACGGGCCTGGAAGGAACAGAAATAAGCCTCCTACCTAAAAAATTACTGTACAATATAAACAATATAAATATATTATAGAAAGTCATATATCCCACTTTATAGGTGATAAAGAAAAATGGGGAGGATTTCTTTTGTAAATGAAAAATTACATCTCTTTCTCTGATGTAAACAGATCTGGCTGGTGAAGAAGGGTCATACAGATTTTAAATATTTTAAATATGTTTCTTATGAATATGTTAATAGACTTTGAGCAAATTCAGGCACGATCTTAAATTACACTATTGACTCCTGCTTTGCGGCTGCAGAAAGCGCAAATAAAAAAAAGAAAACAGGAGCAGAAAAGACAAGGAAATGTATCAGCCCTTTTCTCTAATGCAGCAAAAAAAAAAAAAACACCCAACAACAACACGCGACTTCCTTGCTGACAAGCTGTAAACTTTTGTATACTGCATTTCCTTAGGCAACCACAATTGTCCTTCACAAGAATTGTTTCAGCAATATCATGCTATTTGGATAGGCAGAGCAGAATATTTTAGCAATCTCAGGAACTGCAAGCTCAGTCTTGCATTTGGTGAAGTACATAATGTAAAGTGATGCCTTTAGAGAAAGTACCCTATAATGCAAGAAGACAAATCACTGATTTGGAATTGATATGTTCCTTGTACTTGATTTGTCCATTTATATGCAAGACATTTATTTGATCCCAAATTCAGGAATTTAACCAAACAGGCAGATAATTACATGGCCATCAAGTGAAGAAATGGAAAAAAACCATCAAGATCCCTGTTGCAGAAAACAAGTATATAGATTAGGGAACAAGTGACTAATCCTGAAGAGGAAAGCAATATACTAAATAAAGGACTATTTCACGCGTGTAACTCATGTAACACTAAGGTTATGATTATGCAATAAAAAGTAAGGAAATTGAAACTAAAGAGTGAAAACTCAACCTTAATGTTGACCCTTCTCCTTCTAGTTTTTAAAATGGATTTATCTTTATTTTCCATGTTCACAATGCATATGCCAATATAAATCACAGTGTACTATTAACACAAACAACATTAAGATGTAGAAAGATAGAGTGCTTAGCCATTATTTGATTTTTAAGTCTGACTGAGCTGAAGAACAGAAAATGCACAGCTCTTTCCCCAAACACACACACGCACACACACACGCACACACACACACACACACACACACACACACTTAGTAGGCTGTATTTTTTTCTAAGGGTGACATTATCTTACTGTTAGGGTTTGAGTACTAGACCAATGGCTGGAAAATTTACAGAATTCCTTAGATATTTTTAAAAAGAGAAAAATGAAAAGAATCATCAAAGGAATTTGAAGGTCAGATATCTTTTCTTTGAGATTTTGAAAACTATTTAATTAGTTTATTTTGATACCTTCAGTCAAAATCTCAGGAAACATTTTCAAGTATGTTAATTAACTAGGAATCGGTTTCAGCAAAATTCCATAGGATTTGGGATCCAAACTCATTTAGGTGATGGTGCTTTCTACTTCATTTACTTATTTGCTTTTTTATAAGAAATTTATTGTAAAGTGTTAATCTTTATAGATAATTTAAAATTGATTAAGTAGCGTCTGTATACTTTCCTATACTTAGTTTCCTTTCTAATTTTTATTGAAATATGTGTCATCAGAGTTTTTAAAGTTCCAGCTCCACAAAAAACTATCAGACTTTTGGCATAGCTGGTCTTATTGAATACTACATAATCATGTTATATTTCTTACAAACAATATTACAGCCACATGTAGATGAATCATGTGTAAAAAGAAATGCAGTTTATGTACCTGTTTAAAATGACACTTCAGATGAATTATTTTTCTATTATGATATTTTTCATTTTTCACTTCTTCCTTTGACTCTGAAACGGGCTCATACACTGAAAGAAGTAGACTAACACAATCGGTCTGAAAGTTAAAGCTATAAAGTATGTGGGGAATTTACTGAACAGAAAATTTACCCAGAGAGAGGACTTCTCTTTCTCCACCCAAATTTCAAGCACAAGACACAGGCAGCATGAATCAGATCATTAAATGTGAATGTTTGGAATATTCCACAAGGTGCATTTCAGTATTTTTTTTTTTCTAAATACTGAGGATGCATTAAGATAATTGCAATAGTCTAATTAGACTTTCTCCTAAAAATGACTTGTCTACTAGTGGTTTAATAGATGAAGGATTTTAAAAGGGGTTATAGAGAACCAGTTACAGTAATCAGAGAAGAAAAAGTGCTGAAGGTATCATGAAGGCTCATAATTAAACTGAAGCTTACAGCTCAATTAAATTTGAGCATCATTATGCATAAAACATCAGTGGGCATCAAGAGTCCGATAAAAAGAGATGCTATCAATGTTAACAGCCAAAAGGTAAGACACAATATGGATTGGACCAAGTCTTCCAGATAAAGTCAAGGAAAATTGTGAATAAATTTGAAGATGAAGTACAATCTGAGCAACGCCTAATAAGCTGATTAATATATGTTTGACATTGAAGATACAGAGATTGCAAGATGTAACACAGAGCTCAGTTTTATGCAAAACACAACAGATTAGTCTTGGAGAGGGGAAATACAAGTGATTTATCTGGTACAAGCAGGACAGGCGATACCTTCGACTCCGAATGCATCACTTGCGTCTCCTAATCTTGTGCAGGATTTGTTATATTTAGACACGGACATACCGACCTTCATTTTGATTCTCCATTCACTTTTATAGCTATATAATTTGGCAGCGCTTCCCGTTTCAGGATCTCTGTAATCATGTAGCTCCTTTGCAAATATGTGGCAAATACTTTATAAATAAGCAGTAACTGAGCAATCAAGCAGATGACTCGGACTTGCGAGCACCCTTTCGCGCTCGAGGCAGCTTTCCCTGTGCAGAGCTGCTCCTCGCAGCCAGGGGGGTCGTATCGAATTGACGTGCACCTTGCAAGATGTTTCCTTTTCTGTACCCCAAGGGTGCGTAAAGCTAAAAAAACATCAAACCCACTGTGAAAAAGCTTTGGAACAGAGTGGGTGATGCTCTGATTCAAAGGTTCGTGAGATGGTATCCTGAAGTTTGCACATCTTTTTCCATCAGTGTAAGGGCTTGTGTCCCCCCCCCCTTTTTTTTTTTAACAGGCAGGCATATATAACACATAAGTTTAAATCTTGTTAAATTCCTACTAGTGTAAAAAAATACTTGGAACAGCTTATCAGTAAAAATAGTGTGATAGAAATCATTTGTGATGTTGAGAACATATACATAAGAAACCTTAACTTGTGATGTTTTTCTCTGAAAGGTACAGCAGATGCTTACAATATCATCAGCTAAAAAATTAAGAACACATTGATTGCCTTTGCAATCCATGTTTCGGTAATGGGAAATTTAAGTTAACGAGTGGTGGGAGAAGTACTGAAGTGATGTTCTGGAGGAAAGAGAGGATCACAGGAAGAATGGAGAGATCTTGGCTGGAAATGTGTTTGACACAGACTGTGTAAGATTCACAGGTATGGTTAGATTCATACTTACAGATTCTCCTGTCCTTTTTACTGGCAGCTCTGTATGATTTACGAGTCGTTATGGCTCCAGTGATGCCATCTGGATTGGTACATGCAGGAACCTCCAAGTTCCACTTGGAGAAATATGACGTTAGGAAGAAAAATTCCTGATTTAATATAGGAAAAAACCCTATAAGTAATTGTCATGAAAGTCCAAGTGCTGATAACACAAGCCTACATTTGGATCCAAGTTTTTCCCTTACGTGCACTTCCACAACTCCCATTGCCTTCCAAGGGAGCTGTCTGTAGAGCTCGTTGGCTATTACTTAGGTAAAGATTTTTTTGTCAGAAACCAAAGGTATTTGTTAGTGCGTACCAGTTTGCAAGAACTGTCCTGTGGGAAAGTTGCCAGGTGCCAGATGGAATATGTGGTCCAAAGAGGTTGGATGGGAGAGGCTTTTCCTCATCTAAAAACAGATCGCAGGGGACAGAGTTTTCGAGCACCTGCTGTGATTCAGGTTTGAATCGGGTTGTGGGTCTTCTGCATCCTAAGCGAGTGCCCCTGGTTTTGGGCTATTCCTTAGGAGACTCGCCTGACTAGACCAGAGGGACACCCAGACGCAGTCGGTAAGTCAGTGACTCCAAGTGTGGTTCAGTAGGAGGGGTGCTGGCTTGCCGAAATCAGCATCCCAGATCAGATCATCTGTTTGAGCATGTCTTAATGAGCCACTTTTCTATTTATAGTGACATGAAGATGCTCCAGCGCTAATTAAGAAGGATCTGTGAAGCCTGATCTAGAGCTCAGACACAAGTTACCTGGGTGTCAATGTATCTGCAGCGAATACCCACATACGTGCTCTGTGGCAAACGTGAAGTAATTTAATTTATCTTAGCTCAGAGGAAGCAGGATAAACCAGGTTAAATTTGTCCTGGTTAGTGCATGCGAGGTAAATTGTTACTGTTTGGTATTACTTAGTTTCTATTGTGAAATCAATAGTTAAGTGTGCATTTTACAGTAGTCAAAACAGCATGTTCACTCCTTCACAGGACATTTAGTATTAGTTTTTGTTATTATAGTTGTTATTAGAGCATTATTATATTACATTAGATACTATTAGTTGAAATTAAAATTGTATAATTATAATTTATATCATATTAAATAATATAGTATGCTAATGTGATCATATTGTAACATTATTAGTGATAGTGGTAGTGATAAGTGTCCATTTCTGGAAACAGGCAAATTCTCTGTACAGCTGAAGGATTGGTAGGACCATCATGGGGTGAAAGAATTTAGCAATTGCTGAGAGCTCAGCAGAAGAAATAAAGATCTAATTTTTGCATGTTATCGTTATATTCTTTCAGAATTTGCTCCAGCGTTTGGTTCAAAATGATATGTTGCTCTGCTTTCCATGAGGATAAGCAAAACCTCTGGTTGTTTTTCGACACGTTTCTGTGGCTGCTAGACACAAAAGCAGAATAAATTAGTTCCATGAATTCTAAGTTTTCTCCAAACAATAAGGAAACTATAAAAAAATCAGCTGTTAGAATTTTAGGTCCATACAATTCACAAGAAAATACCACCTAACTTTCTGAAGACAAGCATTTCCTTCTAGGGCCATTAAAAAATGTTAAAGGGCAGGTAGGATCTCCTTGGTTCAGGACATAATCACTATGTTTAACGGCGAGACTTCAAGGCTAGACTTTGAAATGCTTGCTTATATTCACTTCGCTTTTGGAATAAGGTGATCAGAACACCTCCCCATGGAAATACACCTCTGTTGAAATTATTTATTGCTTTGTTTAGGTCAATTTTTCCCACTTGTCAGCTTTTGCTCTGCAGTTTTTTGAGTCACTGTAGAGTGGGGTCCAAAGTCACCCCAAAAGAAAATACTAGTGTTAAAAACTACAGATGGGATGAATTTGGCCCATGCTGTGCAAAACTGTCTATTGTCCCTAGCCTTTGATACAAAACCATGTGCATTACAACACAATTAAAAGAGCCCACGCAGAGAAGTCTTCTGAGTTTGACATATTTTATATTAGCTCCTTATTTTTCCATTAAAGATACACAGGATATTAAATATAAGAAAGAATGTAACAAAATGTTAAGGGTCTTACTAAACCAACAAAACCAAGCAAATTCATAAATCCCATAATCTGCCCCTTTCTAGACTGTGCAGCTTATACTGCGATACCTAATGTTTGGACTATTGCAATACACTGACCTAAGTGAATGCGCTAAGAATGAAGAGCCTGATATTTTATCTTGAGGCTTTTTTATTCTTTCCCAGAAGATGCTGTTAGTAGCATGGAAAAATTGTATTATAACAAAATTATATAAAAATAAATTCCCTCCCCCCAAGCCAATAGGTATTGTTTTACAGCTGGGAGGCAGAAAACATATTGGTTGAAAACATTACAATATTTAAAAACCACATGGAGTTGTAAAAATTGGAATGAGTCCTCTAAATCTTCTATAAAATGGTTAATCAGTTGATCCTTAACAACTGCTATGTACAGTACAGAAAGCTTATAATTCACACGCCCAGGTTCAAGCAGTGTTCCCCAAGGATGGCGAGAACAGATTGGAACACTAAAAGGAAAGGGGAGGGAGGCAGAAAGAAGGAAAAAAAAAGGTCAAATTCATCATTTGCTTTTTTTATTTTGCTTTTTCCCCAATTATCATTCCCTGTCTCACAACACTGATGAAATCTCCTCTTCTCTCGCTCATGCCTGACGGAAATGGGAAATATCAGTTGCGATATTTTTTTGGAATACTAATTCTTAAACTTCTTTGCTACTTTTGCTGGCTCTTCTAAGAAATCCTGCTATATTTGTGAAATTTAAAATCCAAGGCTTGCCAGCATTAAAAGAAAGGGACGGTTTATTTTTTTGCTTTTTAATGACATCCTAACAATAGTCACCCAACTCACCAGTGCATTCCAAAAATTTCATGCTGTCATCATAAAAATCTGACTGCAGCAGAATCTGTCTGGCACCAGACATAGCCCTCCTGACCCTAAACTCACATACGATCCCTGGTGATCGGAAGAAGAAAACTACAGTAAAAATAGAGAAATATGTAAACTGCTTAAGTGACAGAAAAATATTCTCTGGAGAACGTCATTCATTTTTTTGCTGTCTTTCACAACTGTCAGAGGTACCAGCTCTCTGAACTTGTCTTTTGTTTTTGCTTAACAGGAAACATAGGAGAATTTACTAGTCACTTGGAAAGTCAAATTAGCGATGAAGTCAGGTCATTCTCCCATTTCTACAGTTACAGCAGTACATTTACACTATTTAAACGGTAAGCAAAACATAACCCTTTCCACTATTGCGAATGCTGGTAGTGATGTATTTCTCTCATCAGACTTCTGTTTCCTAGGGTTCATTTAACAAGAAATTATGTTTCCGTGTAAAGCAGCAAATAAGGTTTTACATGAGCACAGACAAGTCTTAATAGAATCACACATGCCCTTAAAAAAAAAAAAAAGGACTTTGTATGTGCTTCTACTTTTGTGTGTAAATACGAAATGGTTTGGGTTTAGTTCTGATTCATTTCTAGCATAGTATAAATTAAGTAGGGGGGAATTCATAGGACTCTTTGGAAGTTCAAAAGCTTTCTAGAGAAATTATCCTAGAGAAATAAAGAATTTAATAGAGATTAAGTTTTTGCCATATTGTGTGACATTTGATGTTTTTACCTCTAGCTTTTGAGATCAGCCTCAGAGTAGAGACTTACTGTCTCTCTCGATTATAGAGATAAGACTGAAAATATGAATCTTAAATGTGCTGACCCTAAAAGCAATGAAAAAATAGCAGTGCAGTATTCTTTTGAATAAATTACGGGCATTTTAAAGATATTTGGTGCCTTATTCATTATGTTTTTTAATATCAGCAGAGAGCAATAGTAGTCTTTCCATGTTCTGCCCTGTTTAACTGTCCTATGGTAACGTAACGTGTGTCGCAGGGCTGGCGCACGTGCCCATCGTTTCCCGGCGACTCCCGTCTGGCTTCTCCTTGGACTGGGGCTCTGAGCGCCCAGGGGGTTATTACTCACGGTGGAGCGTTTGCCTTGAAGTCCTCGCCCGCCTTTCACAGAAATTACTGAAGACACATCTGGCTTTTGTGGCGCTCTGCTGAGGTGAGCAAAGTGAAACCTCCTTCCGAGTTGCAGAGATTGAGCAAGACGTGAACCCCTGTTGCTAAAAGTGTCCCGTAGGCCAAAAAAGAAAGTCGCGATAGAAATCCTGTATTTTGGGAGGCAATCCCCATCACCTCAAAAAGGTTTGGCAATATGGACATTGCAGGATTTGCATCCAGCCCTGCTGCAGCTGGACAGTCGCCCATCGTGAACCCAGACGACCTCAACTTTCTCCAACTGAAGAGCCACTACTTTTGGTTGCTGGTTCTTCAGATTCTTCTAAAAGATTGCTATCCGAACCCCCAACCCAAGGAGGAGAAAATGGGCAAACTGGCAGCTTGAGCCTGTCCTGAGCTGTATTTCAGCTGGGAAGGTGTGTTTCTTCCCCAAAGCAGTTTCTTCCCATGTAACTGAATAACTCGGCATACCAGGAGCTTAGAGAATGAGAAATAAGCCTTTTCAGAAACATGTATAAAAACTTCATTATGGCTATCAGACACCTTGTCACTGAAGTGTGTTGAGGGGAATTTTAGCATCAGGTGAAACTCTGAGCGAGTTCAGTCCCTCCTGATAAAAGTGTGCACGTCCTCCTGTTTAATTGTAACGGTTTCTAGGCCTGTGGGCACACCGCCGTTGTATTTTATGCCTTGCAAATATTAACAAATATAGCTTCACAACATCCTGAGAGGTACGATCAGGAAAGCATCGTATAAATATTTTAATCTCTTTTCTTGCAGTAGAACTTTCACTTCCCTTACACACATCCTTTACGTTTGTTGAACTCGTATTTATCAGTCTAAGTTTTCTTAAACCAAAACAAAACAGTAATTTATCTAGTTTATTTCTTTCAAAATGGTGTTCTTAAAGTACATCTTGCAGATAGATTATCTGTCCCTCACAGCAAAGCCTCACAATGGGAGTCTAATAATTGCTCTTTTTCTAATTTCACTAAATGAGTTATAATTATTTTATGTCTGTTTTATGGTTACTGAATAGTATTAACCTAAGCTCTAATTATAATACAGCTTTCAAAGAAATGTATGGACACTAAATTGATGGACTGCCAGCTTATGTAGGAACATCACATAAAGCAGATATACAGCTAATAGTTTAAGGCAGAGCATGTTAGAATTCAGGGGCACAACTTGTTCATGAATACGTAACAGGGTGTAAATTCCTTAACTATCTTTCTTAGTAGATCAAATAGAGACGCACATGATTAATACATGTCAAAAGGGAAGTACAGTTAAAGCTGAATATTACTTATGCTGATACGACTGGAAGTCCTGATCCGAGCCTGAAAGTAAGCTTAGTCGGCAGTATAACGATGAATGTCTGTTGCGGGATATTTGTCCTGTGCTGGACAGAGACAACATTATGACCATTACTGCCAAACCGACCCCGCCGGTTTTCCTGCAACAAGTGGTTGTTTTCCAACCATTTTGCAATTGTCTGCTCCGCCGCGGGGCCGGCCCGGGGCTGGGCGAGCGCAGCTCCCTCCGTGCGCAGAGCTGCCTCCGCTCCTCCAGGCCGGAGGAAATCCTTGATGGAGCAAAAACCGGGCATCGCCGAGCAGTTCGTGGCTGCTCACCGCACAGGTCAGCAGGAGAGGTTGTTTGGGCCCAAACTCTCCGAAGCGCCCTTGGATGTGCTCTTCCTTTTGCCTCTGTGTCAGGCAAATTGCTAAAGCCGCATCAGCCGCGCTGGGCAACACCGCGCTTTTGTCAATCGTCTTTAGCGCACGTGGTGTTAATACAGCTAAGAGAAGGGGAAAACCCCGACTCCCAAACCAGGCGCGGGAGAAATGAGTGAGAGCATCCCTCCTCGAAGGTGATCCTTCTCCCTCAGAGCCCCCGAGAATATATACGACACACGTTGGTCCTGGATTTAGATTTTAAAAGTCAGTTGCAGACTTGCAGTTAAAAAGTGCTGTTTGAATTAGCCTCAGACTAAACAAATTAGATGTGTAAAACACACCTGGCTCTTATCTAGCTAACAGCTAAACCTTGGACTATGAGACCTAAATAAAACCTACGAGCCATTTCCTGGCCACTATGTGAAATTTTCCGTTAAGTTTATTTTTTAAGACTCAGTGTCTGTTTCTTAATTACTTAAAGGTCCGTGGATTCATTCCGCTGTATGAAATTGAATATAAATTGTTTACCGGATTTAAGGGGGCGAGGAGATTATGCACTTTCTTATTTTTAATATTTCTCTCTCCTATCTGCTCTTGCTGGACAGAAATTTCAAGCAACAGTTCTTGGAAAACATATGGAGACGCACACTGCGAGCATTGTAAGGTAAGTTAATAGCAGCAGATGCCAGGATGTCTGGCTGCTGTTTATTCTGAGGAGCCTTGCATTCTTTATGTTTTGAAATTATTCTATTGTAACCATTTTCAGTTTAGTTTAGTTTGGCAATACATCCTTGTTTCCAAAGGTGTCTACACTTATTTGACTACAGAAAATATTTACTTTTCTAAAGGGCAGCTTAACCTTTGTTTAAATTTGAGGTGAGCGAAAGGTCATTGTAATTATTTGCTGTATTATTTGTGTCACATCTGAGTTACTATGAAGGCTGAGCATGCATTGCCCTTTATTAGGAAACTGCTTAACGAAACCCAATATAACCACATGTTTTGCATCCAGCAAATGTATTATTGAACCCATGGCTGGTACCGGAAGCTTTCGCCCCCCTCCCTCCCTCCGAGGCCCCATGAAGTTAGCCCCGGGCTTTCCCGCAGGATGGGACAGAGGTGGGCAGTTTGATACGGCAGCTCTGTTTCGAATGTCCTGCAGAAGGGAAAAGGGGAAGATTTGGGCTCCAGGCTTCTGGATAAAGAGCTGCAGAGCAGAGAAATTGCAGTAGTGGTGGAGAGGCTTTATACCAACGAAGGCTTAACTGAAATGTCACGCTGCTTCTGCTGCCAGAGGAACCAAGCCCACGGCTTCCCACAAGAAGTAAGATGGAAGAAATAAGCAGTATGGCCATGAATTACAGCAAGAGGTTACACTGCGATGCCGCGGGAAAAGGCATAAAGACACTGATGGGCGCTCAGCTGAGTAAAAGGCCATGTGTGCAATCACTGGGTCTATCTTCTGCAGGGAAGCGGCGTGCGGAGCGCTGCGTTTGGCTCCTCCTCAGCCAGAGGTGGATGTGATTCCCAGGCCCCCGCGAGTTGTTGCTGGTATTGATCTGCTGCAATGTTTCTGGGCTAACGCTTTCTATTTGTTAGATGTTATACTGCATAAATAAAGCTGCCACTTCTAACTTCAGATAATATCACAGAACTGAATTAATGTTAGGGGCAGGACGGAAGGGCGCAGAACAGGCTATGATTAAATTTCTGCTCTTATATATCTGACGGATGCCACGCGAGCCCCTCACCCTGTAATATCCATGTGCCAGTGCAACCTCAGACCGTGTCCAGTGAGGTGTCGTTTCCGCGGTGGTCGTGTCTCGGGTTCTGGGTCTGGGATGCTGCTAGTTCACTTGCATGGGGCCTTGTATGAAGCTGCGATCCAGGGGATAATGAATCGCTCATCTCATCTGAAGCAAAAACTCCATGCCTTTTCCACAGAAATTGCCCTTTTAGCAGAGCAAACACGTTTTTAACTACCCTTAGCTGAATATGTCTGGTTTAAGACTGGAAAGAGCTTCACCTGACAGGGCTTGCACATGGATAGAAAGAGTGAGGGCATCAGACAAGTCTGCAGGAGAACAAACCACAGTGAATTTATGTGGAGGCACAGGTCGTAAGGGATTCAACGTTCAATAACACAGGTTATTCTGTGACGCCGTAAAAGGGAAATTGTTTAAATGGGCAAAAGGTATCCTTGTACTACAGCAGGTACAAAACCATCGCGTCCTTTTTCAAGGAACAAATCTGGTAACCTGCTAACGCTTCCCTCTCTGCAGAGACGCACGCAGACGGGATGGTGGTTTCCTCAGTCCCGCTCCCTGTAAACTCAACACCTACGGACAGCCGAAAGGGAGGACGGGGAGATCCAGCCGAACTGGGCAAGAAACTGAGATTGCGCCTTTCCGAAAGGAATCGGTCAAGGCAGCGCGGGTAACTCCTGGTGGCTGGACAGGCGCCAAGTCATGTTTCATGAGAAGTGACCTACAGCTCCTGCCCGCGTCCCCAGCAGGAGCCAGGCCGCTCCCATAGTAGAGAAAGATGCTTTGAAGGGCAGAGTGTACGTAGAGACCGAGCTCTAATTTAAACTCAGGGAACTTAGCTTAAATTTGTTACTTGGAAAATATCCCAAAAGGAGCTTATTGTGATAAACTGTGTGTAAATAATCAGCACCTCCCAAGTCACTGCAGTGATAAAGAATGATAGCGAGGAAGGGTTATTGCTTCATCCCATCACTCAGGCGGTTTTATATCTGTACGGCAAAGGAGCAAATATATATGGATCTCAAAGTGCTTGATACATGGGATATTCAGAGCATGTTTTTTGTATTTGTATATATTTATGATCCCCAACTAAAGGAGCAGGGACCTTTTGATAGATTAATATAATGTACTTGAGATACAATAGCACAAGATAAAACGACTTTGACAGTGAATCCACTTGTTAGCGCTTTGAGTTACTGTGCAAGTGGAAGAAACGATAGGCCTTAAGTTAGAAGATCTTTCCTAAAAATCGGCCTGAAGTATACTGAGCATACTGAGTCAGCGATATCTTTTTAGTTAAGCAGAGCTTTCCGTCTTTCGCTCACCAAGTTCCTTTAAGTGGCATACATTTAATGTCATCGAAGAGCAGAGGGAGATGGCGGGAGGCAGCCAGCAGCCGCTATCCGGACTGCGCCGCTCCCTGGAAGCCGTGGCGGGAGCGCAGGGGGGCCGCGAGGAGCCTCGCGGCGGCGGGCGAGGAGCTGCCGTTTGCCCTTTCGAAACGCCCGCCGGCAAGGCAGGAGCCCCAGTCCAGAGGTTTCCTTGCGGAAAATCCTGGGGATTTTCCCCGCTCAGCCTCAGTGCGGGTTTGGCGGCGTGTCAGGCTTCGAGTAACGCAGCGCTCGCTAGGAAATCATAATTTATTGAGGTCAGTGGGTTAATGGGCTGGGCTATGTGCTACCAATTGGTAGGCATAAAATATATTTGGTCCTGTGACATACCTAAAAGGTTTTCAATAGAGGGAGGCTTGCAATAAAATGTGTGATGAGTCGTTATATTATTTTTCTCCCAAAGCATTTTTTTTTCTTTCGAAGGTAAAGAAAAAGGAGAGAAATTTGATGTTTGAAATCAAAAAAGCTGGGTAGCTGTTATGTCGCAGATGTGCATTTTATAGTTTAATATTTTTTGTGTGAAAAAGCAGTTGGGATTCTAAGCAGACATGATGTAGAGCAATTTAAAATTAATAGAGCACTTCAAAAATTTTAGGAGCACTTTAAGATCTTGGTTTTGGGCAAGCTCAGTGTAGAAAGATGTAAAATTCTGAAAGAGCTTCAGATATGCAAGACCATATCAGCATAAAAAAGAACCCTAATATAGCAGATTAGGACAAAGCGTGTTATTTAAAAAATGCAGCAAACCAAAAATTCAAACAACAAAATTTGTTTCACTGTATTCCTTCAGTATATTTATTTGGTCGCCAATATAACCACTGACACATTACTTCCATTATTCTGTTGTTCTAAAGATCCCATATGAGAAATAATTTAGGTTCTCTGAAAAGAATTTGCAGAAGAGTAATTCTGAAAATGCCTAAATTCTGCTCTCACCTGTAACGTGCAGGATAACTCATTAGCCTAGATTAGCAGGGGCACCAAGACCTGTCGTGGTAGTAGCAGTGGTCTTCCCGGCCAGCGGGCTTTCGCGGGGCTGCACCGGGCACGGAGAGGGTGGAGGAGCGCAGGGGAGGGCTGGGCTGCGCTAGGGCTAGTAGAGTCTTTTTTAAAGCCACTAAAAGTTTGTGCGGCGCCGTAGCCTCGCACTACGCTTCCCGGGTGCTATAGGACTGACCAGATTTTCCTCCTCATCGTAGATGTCCTTCCTGCTGGGCCAAGCTGGCCCATGTTCATGTTTTGCTTTGTTTCTTCAGTTCTACGGCACCGCTGTCCGCATCCGTACAGGTTGAAAGGAACGGACTATCGGAAAAGGTAAGATTGCTTAGCTCGTCCGAGTTCAGTGTGACGAAGCATGAGCTGTCCCTGATGGACCTGGTGCTCGTGGCAGGAGGGGAGAAGGGAAGTCTCTGTGGCTGGAGGGTGCCCGCGGTGGCCAGGGCATGAGGATGCCCACGGGGGTGACGGAGGCTCCCCAGGTGGACGGAGGCTACAACGCCAGGCCCACGTGGCTGCTCTAGGCACATCCATGCTGCATTTGATCAATCCAGGCTTGAATTGCCATTCGGATCGATCCCGTTACCAGCCTGTCTCGGTCAGCTACTTCAGTAGCAATATCCATCATGGTCCTCACGAACCTGAGGAGCATCAGTCATCCGTCCTGTGTTTGGGGCTGGGGTCATAGATAAGATGTAAAAGGTGCACAAAAATTCTCTCCGACAGGGGTGTACAGCCTGTAAGAGAGAAACCACTGTCCCTGCTGAACCTGAAAGACAGGAGAGAGAGCTAAGGGTAGTTTGGAGGGTCAGACTTAAAAAAAATTAATAATAATAATAAAAAAAATCTCAGTTTCATTCTTATGGGAAACCACTGAATCTAGAATCTTCTGCAAAATGCAGGTGCCCTGCTGCACATGGTCAGTCATTTTTATATCTATGTTTATTTAGCACCTAACATTGTAAAAACATGATCCACAATTATGGTGCACTGATAAAATACAAATCGTATGATATTATGTGTAGCTCTAAGGATAAATTCCTCTACAGTTTTGAAGCACTCCTCCACCAAATGGAAGACAGCATAGGTACCGGGATAGGTAGGTGCTTGCTTTGGGTGCTTTAAGCTTTTTCTTGTATCAGAAAGACAACTGTATCCCGTATAAGTTACCATGAATGTTTTAGTAAGTAACCAAGAATTCTTGTCTCTCTCAAGGAATTAAGCATAATGTATGACGCGCCTCTTTAATGCCCGGTTCCTTTCTACTTTTCTGTTGATTTACATTGTTTGCTATTTTGGCATATACCTATTCGATTAGTAAATGATCTGTTTTGTGATAATGCATTCTTACCCATTGGAGAAGGCTTGTTGCAAACATAATAATAAAAAATGGTGATCTCTCCCTCAACCCCTACAGTCTCTACATTTATTAGAATTACATGCATATTACATACATCACCATCTATTAGAGGTTTTTAATGTCTACCTGTACACACAGGTGCACTCATGTCTACCTCACTGAAGAAAAATCCTGTGTATTTTAGTAGGGGTGCAGCCAGTAGTGTTCTATACAAATAATGCAAAACCGATAAAAATTTAATAGAGCATATGTTTTTGCTTGCTTATTTAAACTATACTACATATTTCTGTATGATTTTCAAAAATTCTCTATGATGCTTTAAAGAATTTTTCCCAGACTGTTTTGTTTTATATGTGCCTTATACATATATAATTTCACATATACACCCTTTTTTTTCTTATTTGTATTACGGAAGACAGAAGGTTTTAAAACAAGAAACAGATGATAGTTTTATAGCTAAACCAAAGAAATAGACTGCAGGTCCCCTACCTCCTCTGAGCTTTGAGAAGGATCTTATTTATCAAACTTTACACAAAAATGTGTTCACTATCGCATGCCTCGAATTGCCTAACTTTTTCCGTTTTCTGCCTTGCACCCTGGAATGGCAAAACCACAGGAGCAGCTCAAGCCTTAGCTACGCTGCATCCACCGCTCCCTTCGTGCCAGCGTCCGAACCGGGCTTAGCTGGAGATCTATTTGGGGACAGAAAATAAATAATTGTCGCATGTGGTCCTTGCCTTCCGACATCAGTTTCCTTACGCAAAGGCAAGTCGTTTAAGAACAGTGGTTTATAGCGTCGAAGCACTTCTAAAGGAAAGGGGGAAACTCCTCAGCCGGCTGGGGCTGTCTTCTGCAGCTCCTCCGATAACGCTGCACTCAGGCCCTGGGCCCGGACCAAGGTAAACCGAAATAAGGATTAACTGACAATAGCAAAGGCTAATTTACAGAAACCACATGAGGAGTTCCTGAGCACAGCCCAGATAACAAAAATATTATCAACGTTGTTTACAGTGAAGTAAGTCAGTTTATTAGTTGGAGTGCTTCATTATGTACAAAAGATGCCAACGATAGTCTCCTAGTCAAAATAAACAGGCATAAAGTGTTCCACATATACAGTTTGTAGAGAACAGTTACTTTGCTATTTATTTAATAATTGACCATAAATGGAGTCAAAGTGCAAAGGGAAAAAAAACCCTAAAAAAAGCAGCACACTAAGGGCTTTTTGAAAGATTGATAAATAATGTGGAATCTCAATTAGGCTTTAGAAGGAATGCAGATATTAAAAATTTGGTCAAGAATCTAATTAGCTGGAGGTAATTAAACAGTCTCACACGGGGTCATTAATCTTTTCCACAGACCTTTGATGTTTTGCACACTGTCTTCTAGTCATTAATAAAATTCATAACACTCCTCTTTGTGGTGTTTTATCATCGTGTTTTTCTCTGTAAGAGCATAGAGCAAGTGTCATTGTATCACAAGGGCCGTACTTTAGCTAATTTCTTTTTTTCTGCTTGTTAGAGTTAACTCTTTCTTGAACAAAGTGATATCAATTTAAACTAGAAGTTTTAAACCCGTTTTTAAATCCCCAGTATGCTATACCAGATAGCTTTCAAAATACATAAATTAAGAAATAATCCCAAATATTTCTGATGAATCGGATAAAATAAGGAACGTTTTTTTCAAATCTGGATTCATCTGTCCTGTGCTTTGTTTTATAACCTCGTTCATACATTAGTTATTCCTGTTCCAGAAAAGTAGAGGATTTTATTCTACTTTGTTTCTCTTCCTTTGGTTTCTGCTGATGGCAAGTGCCTTGGAAACATAACCTGTGGTCTGCAGCTAATTTTAGTGGCAAAACCAGAGAGCTCTTGAGGACAGTGCTATGATAGAAGTAAAGAATAATTATGAAAAAGAACCAAGTAAAATGGAAATTTGTTGAACGTGACTGATTTTATGTACAGTCTGTAAAAAGGAAGCAGTACAGTACTTCAATAATGCATAATCCTGACATATTTCAAAGACAAACTGTATTCAAGAATTTAAAAGGCAAGAAAGCTACAAAGGACGCCTTTAGAAGATATAAAGATATGATTTCTATTACAAATATTAACATACATACATATATAGTGTGTTGTATATTTAGGTATGTTTGTATTACAAGAGCTACATTTATGAGCTGTTACGTAGCGTTGTATGAATATGTATAAATATAAAGATATATAAATGGTTTGTTAATGAAATGTTTGTGCCTATACAATGACAATTCAGATTCTGGGCAAATACATTTCTGGAACAGACAAATCCATTGTTTCATAAACCTATTTGTGGATTTTGCATTTCATTCTGGAGCGTTTCAGCATTTGCTTGTCTGTTGCAAGGAAGTATTGAGTCATTATAGGATGCACGAACTGAGCTAACACTTAGCCAACGCGCAGGTAGAACGAGGCCGACGCAAAGCTATAGTGCTTCGTTGGCTGCGAGATGCAGGAAAAGTGCATCTTCACTTTCTTCACAGCAAGTGAGGAAATGTAAAATGCTCTTTAAATACTATGATAAATGACAACAATTGAACATGTTGACAAGGATCATTTTTGTATTTTATGACTTCCTGATTGGCACAGCAGAAATGTAGCAGATTTGTGCCTAAAATGTTGGATGATCTTATCTCTTATTTTAGGAAGAAATCACACTTGATCACGTTTCAGTAGTGAGGGGAATGAATGAGAGACAGGACTGCAAATCTCTACGAGTGCACAGTTATCCCGAGCAATCACACTGTGAGCCTGCGGAGGGGCCGGTCCTTCGGCCTTGTATATTCTGCTCTCTGCATATTTGCTTAATAGGTCTCCGTCACTCCTTGAAGCTGCTATTTTCTGGCAGCGTCTTCTGTCAAGTTCATAACCAAGACGCAGCATAATGCTGTACAGCACAGAAAGGAAAAAAAACAGACTGGAGAGTTGCAAGGCTTTGGGTAAAAAATACAGTTTCTTTCCTGAATTCTAAATATAAAATTTTATGTGTCATTTTCTCGGAGGAAGGAAGTGATAGCCATTCTTTTATTTCGGTATTATCGAGTAAAAATGTTTTCCTCTAAAAATATCAAGCCAACTGCATAATACTTTGCTGACTGATCTATTTAAAAATGACTGAGATGGGCAGTGAGGAAGGATTGTTCTCTTTTGTCTTTTATTATAATTTAAAACAAAGTCCTGATGGTCTCTCTTCTTCCAAAAAACTAAGGAGGGGTATTTTTTTTATACTTTTTATTTAGACTGAACATTTTTGTCTTACCTACTTAAGGCTGTTATTACGGCTGGAAAATTAACGAAATGATATCTTCAAAGGCGAAGGGATGAAAACTGAGCAGTTGCAAAGAGAAAGTGCTGCTAAAACTGCTTTTCTCTTAATGCTCGTGCATTTTCAGTGACTAAATAACTTTTTACTAAGGACATCATCTTTAGTGATTTGACCTAGCTTTCATTTACAATATGAACCACCCAATAACCTCAGGAATTGCACAAGGAAAACAAAAGAGCCATCATGATGTTCCTGTTACTTCCAAAGTAAACAAAGGATAAAAAAAAACCCCAAACAAACAAAATCAAGCCGATTTCTAAGGCTTTTAGAGTTCTGTTTGTTAACATCAGAAGTAAACTAAGGCAGCCCTAATCTCCTTTAAAACAGGGGTTACCTTTAGCAGTAAATTTTAAGTAAACTGCAGATGCCACCGCATGAGACATCTTTCCAAAGTGAGGGTAAGGTGATTAGATGATTTAGACTACTTAATAATCATGAGATTAAGACAAGGAACACTCACTTTGGCAACAACTTGCTAATTGCCTAAGCAGGAAGAACTAGCCCTCCCTGGTGGTTTGAAAACAGAGCTGAGATTTGAAAAGCTGTACAGAACCCTTATTTAATCGGAGCGATCCTGCAATGATGTGCAAAGGTAAGGGGTTTTGATTTAGTGGTGTCTATATTTCAAGAGACAAGATGTTGATGATAAAAAAAGAGAAGCAAAAGATGAATGGCTGGTTTCTGGAGACATCTTTTGGCTTAATATCTAACACCATGTACGTCTGTGTGCATTTCCCTCAGTTTTCCCACTAGTAAAATAGAATACTAATTAGAGTTTGATTACAGTCAGTATTTAAAGTGTTGTGGAAGGCACAGGCACACTTTTGTAATACAAACTAATGCAATAGCTGGACACAATCCTTTGAATCCGACGTTTTGCGGGCTCTCTGAGCTGATCAGCTGGGAAGCCAGTGTGTATTCATTACTTACAAATGTGGTACAATTTTTTTCCTGTGCTACAAATTTCCTGGAAGCTCCCGGGTGGTGAATAATGAGTCCACTGAAATACTTCTTAGGACTTCCTTAGGAAGACTGCCATTTTGGCATGTTCATGGCTTAAAAGTCAATAGCTGGAGATAAAATTCATTAAGTACCACAGAGTCTGAGTTTCGTAATAAAAGCCACTGGGGATTACGCAGGTAAGGATCTATATTGAACAACGTTAAAACATGCCATAGGCCCTAGAAAAGTGCATAGGTCTCGCTCATCGCTTTCTACGTTCACCCAAATTGGCAGAAACCCCAAAGAAAAGAACTTGGGATAGAAACCGAGAATTAAGGAAAGATTGAAGGGATTAGGCCAGGGACCCGAATACCAGTCTCAGCGGCGCTGGGTCCAATACGTGAGTCGGTGACGATGCTCTGGGGCGCCCTGCTTCGATGAGCTGGTCCCCCGTGCGCATGTGCCCTCCTGGGGCACACGGGGGTAGGGAGCCCCGAACGAGCCCTCTCCGCTTTGCTGACAACAAAACGTCAGTGAACCCCGCTGGTGGCAAATGAGAAACACCCTTATGCTTAATTAGGTATAAAAAATTTGCTTCTAACAGCTAGGAAGCAGTACATGTATAAGGCTACTACTTCACCACTTAGATTACCCCAATATTGCATTCGCTATGCCTGTCTGTTTGCGAAATGTATAAAAATGCTGAGGCTAAATGCAATTTTTTTGTATTTAAAATCGGTTCTGGGCTACTTTTCTTCAACTTTAAATGAGTTTTGGGGTGAAAAATGAAACCTAAACAGAACTGCTCTGGACTTCACATTTATCAGCATGACATATATCATTTTGGAAAGCAATCCAAAATGCTGAGAGCACTTCTGCTAAATACATGTAGTGTATTAGACATCATTTATCCTTAGTGAGAAATCTTGGAAAAAATAGTTGAGGAGTCATACACATAGGTGCAGTGTCTTTGTAGAAAAGTGACAATTTGTATAAGTATTTATAATGTTAAGCTGTTGGAAATTACATACTGTGGCCAAAAAAAGAATTTCCCAATGTATCAAATAATATGAATCTTCATGTCATATTGAACTTTAACGAAATGTACTGTCTGACAACAAAATGGGTATTCCAGATCCGAACCGGATCTTGTACTTTAAAAAGAAAGCAATTAACAGGAGTTAAAAATGTTCAACGGAAACTTTCTCTGTGAAGTCTATAAATATGTATTGGGATGTCCATTAGGTTGAATCCAGTATTTCCTTTCCCTGATGTGAACCTTCCCCAGACTGAGTCCTACGAAGTTTTATGTATTCCTGTATAGGAGCTTCACTCTGAAAAACGAGCAGGCAAACGCGTAAATCTTTTGAGGTTCAGTGCCACCTCACGGCTTCCCAGTTAACTCTAAGGTCATCCCACAACCAGCTGGGGGGAAAGGAAACACACATTTCTGGAGCCATTATATCATTTCCTGTTCTGTTTCCTGTCAACTATTTCTGCCAGAAAATGGCTAATAATGGGCGATTTGCATAGGGCAATAGGAGAAGCCGGAGCCGAGTTATGTTTTAATGTTGAATTGCCTTTGTAAATGTAGTTATAAAAACTGGACTAAAGAGGGCAGGAGATACTCTATTTAAAAAATAAATCCAGGCAAATGGATAGTAAAACTCCACGGGGAAACAATAATATATATTTCAGTATATAATAAAGTGATTTATTTTCAATAAAATCTGTAAAACTGCTTTAGTTACTTTGACACCTTGATTAACTGGAGTTTCAAAGATATTTGTATGTGTGAACCTTCTTCATACCAACAGTTCTGAATACTTTATTGCATCTGGTATTGAATATGTATGTTTTGAAAGCATTCGCTATACTGTAGTTTTACTGGATGTCAGGGACAAAATAGATTAATATTAGACCTCAGCCAGAAAGCATTTCTTTGACAGTAGATGAAATGTAGCACTCTTCACTGCTTATAGTCTCCCTGACTTATTTCTTGGGATGCTTTATACAGAACTGTGGTCTAAAGGACATATTTATTTCCTCTAAAATCACTGGTTACTGTTATAAAATCCACCCCTAAAAAGTTTGCAGCCATTGAGGAAATTTCAAATATGGAAATAAAAGGATATGTTAGGAAAAAAAAAACCCACCCGGGATGTGTTGAACAGGTACAATCACAGCAGTCTTTTTACAGGCTGTATATTAAAAAGGGCAGAAGTTTACACGTTGCCTCCTGTGTGGCCGGGAACGGTGTAGCGTTGACGCAGGGTCCCAGTCCAGCGCAGCGGGCGACCTCAGCGCCGCCGGGAAAGCCTCTCGCGGCGCTTGCCGAGATTTCCACGCACGCTGCCTCGCGCACGAGGGACGCAGGCAGCCGACAGCAAATGCCTTCTCTTACGTGCGAGCACAGTGGGGAAAAGGTACCTAAGGAGGAAATCCTACCGTCGAGAAAGGCTTCTGCCCTACGCGGTGCTGCGTCCGGCAGGTGACCCAGGGCGCCAAAGGCATTTCCAGCCCTGACGTCTCCGAGCTCCGTGCAAATGGCAGGTTTTAGAGACATGGGAGATGCAAGAATAATATAAAAGTCACTTTTTTGTATCTGCCAAAGGAGCAGTTATGCTGCTTAAATAAAGTGGGTGGGGGAAATCCTCGCTGGAAATGCACCTTTCCCGCAGCCCGGGTTTGCCCCGCCAGGGCTGTTTTCGCTTGCCCTGCAGGTGCCCTTCTCACAAGGGTGTATGGGGCACCCGAGCCCTTACCTTGCCGATATGCAGTTACCACATCTACTAATACTAGCTACTAGATACTAATCATCCTGAAATGTCCTGCTTTTGGAGAGAGTGGCAGCACAAGGTCAGAGAAAGTGACTTCTAACATCTCTTGCAAGGCCGAGATAGGAATCAGGTCTCCTGATTCCCATTTTTAAGTAAAAAACCTCCGTCTCTTAGCTAAGTCATCTTTCCAGGAATTTTTTGATGATGGATAGGAAGAAGTCGCACACCATCATGGATTTGACTAGCAGATATATCTCTGTTTTGACCTATTTTTTTCCTCATGTGTATATACACTGACTACAGCTTACTGAAAAAAATTGTACGAGCTGGATTAATTTTCTGCAAAGACTACTTAATTTCTACATATGCTTTATTTTTTACTCCTATTAACAAAATACAGACAAAATACACAAATATGAAGCTTCCATAAAGCCTGGATTTAAAAAAAAAAGGGATTTTTTTTTCCAGGAAAAGGAAAAGGGATTTATTTTAAAAACATTCAGAATCCAAACACTTTCAAGAATGTTGAAAAATTTACTGTCTTGTGTATATTGACATCCTCTGTGTTTTGTTTCAGATTTAGTGTAACTGAACTTTGTTGTTGTTGTTAGTCAAATGCTCCCCATGCATCCATCTCAGACAGTATTAAGAAAGCATAAACAAGACCTTGCTGAAGTTCTACAGTAACGTCAGTAACACCATCAGTATTTACATGACGGTAGTGGTTCAACATAAATTTTAAATAAATACCACCTTTCTGCGATACCAGAAATACCAAAAAGTGGAATAACAGGTGTGGCTTCAAAGCCCTTGTTCAGTAATAAATTGTTTTCTGAAGCTCTCTCAGGTTGCTTGAGCACTGATGTATGTTGCTTAGGCAAATGAATGGAGCAGTAAAACACGCATTCTTTAAATACAGAAAGATGAGAGACGCATCTTTGGAAGAAATGCCAAGAGTAAACAAAGGTCTGCATGAGTCCCTTGGGCATGCTCTCAAGTTGCATGTCACGTGTAAAATGTGCTTATAAGCCTCATGATGCTGGTCCTATTTTGAATTCCGTATGCTCTACAAAACTCGTGTTAAAATATTGCTATACAGAGCTGAAAGACACCCAAACTGCATAGACATCTACGCATAAAAAGAGCATTAATAATTCGCAGGACTTTTTTTCCAAGGTTGATGATAATTTACTCCTCAGAATTAAGGCATTTTTTTAAGATGTCAGAATACTAAAATGAAAAGTATGCAAAATTATTCCAGTTTGAGGTGTAAATTATGCTGCCAGAAAGATGGGTGATATGTGTAACAGAAGAATTAGGTCTCTTAGACCAAAGCAGATTCTGGTAAATCATAAAATATGTAACAAGTCTGTGGCCAATCCTGGATTTGCTAAAATGAATATAGATGTGATGAGTATCTGATGGCATGATAACTTCTGCCCTTCTGAAGTTGTGAATTTCCATGTAGAGAAGATTCACGGCAGCACAGTAATGCAGATGCTTCGGGCTGAGAACGGGTCAGGGTCAAACACACAAGCGCTTCTGAAGGCACTTTACTATTTTGACGCTATTTTCTACCAATGCCTTGGACTGGAGGTGGTGGAGACCTTCTTGTTACCTTTTGCTATGTGTATAGAGCTGCAGAGTGCTCCCTGCTCTGCAGCCCGCAGCCTGGCGCCGGGGCCAAGCGAGCTCCAGCTGGTGGGTCCCTACGCTTGGGCACCTGTGGGGCTTGTCCCAGGAGCGGAGAGGAGCAGTCCAGGACCAGCGCATGGTTTTGATTTTTCTCCTCAGCTAAAACGAACTCAGCTTTATTCCTCTAATTTGCTAGGGACTGGGAAAAGTGTTTTTTTGCCAGCGACGCCGGCTTTTTCATCTAACGCGGCTGGTATTTTTGGCATTTCCGACAAGCCTTCACGCCTCCTTGTCTGAAGCCCAGCATTTGACCTGGTATTGGATGTTCCATCTGCTGTAGGATTGAGAGCACGCTATCCCAGCCACAACGTGCTAAAAACCCTAGCGACTTTTCCAGGTTCTTCAGCTGTGAGCTGAATCGGGAAGTCACTGTCCGCATTTGAGCTGACACTGCCTGATTGATATACAGAAGGCATTTGCTCTCGGGAAAGAGTAACCAGGAAGTTTTTGCAACTTTTATAGCACAAAATAGTAAAACTCAGCCTTATTTTAACAGTCCTTGAATAAATTCTTTTCGTCTGTGTTTATATATATGACATATATATATACACACATAGATATGTATAATATCTAACTCTGAACTTTGATTCATTTGCTTTTCTCTAAGGCTCTAGAGAGTATGCTTGCAGTCCTCAGCCTTCTCTCAAATTTATGTTGAATTCACCTCTCACATATTTGTAAACTAAAAAATAAAGTTGCTGTAGAACTTGTTTGACAAACCCCTTTTGTTAGTGGTAGTATCATGGCTTATAATGTTTACTTCCAAGAAATAAAGACATGACATTGTTTATGCCCATAGGCTGAAGCCAAGTCTCCTTCTTTGTTTTGGCATATAGAAACTCAGGTTTGTTATCCTCAGGCTGCATAAATTATGGGTCTGCAGTTCTGACCATATGGTTATAAAACAATGGCATCCATACCTTCCTTTTATGGACAGTTTAGTTTTCCTGTCATCATATCTCAGAACAGTGGCTAACAGAACTTTCGGAAAGCCCACGGTGTTAAAGTTTCCGTTCTCGTGGAAGCCAGACCCGAGCACGGCGGCTGGCGTGCCAGGGCCCAGACCGGCTTCAGTGGTCCTTCGCTGTTGTCCTCTCTGCGGTTTGTTATCAAGCCTTTTAGAAGTGACCCATGAAAAATGCTTTTAGAAGGGAAATGCTGTTTCGTGCTACCCATCCATGACAGGCACGCTTTCCAAATTCTTGCAGTATAGGGCAGTGCATCACGTTTCTACCTTCTACGCCACACGTTGGTAGTATGTGGTGTGCGGCAGCGTAAGCACACCTACTTTGCTGTTTTTCTGCTGGACTTTGAGCTTTACGGGCCTAATAGTCGTCTTCTGCAGCATTTGTGGTACCCAGCAGGTAGATGATTTCTGAGCATCCTTGCCCCTCTTAACCGCCGTTCTGGACTGAGTAGCTTTATTTAGCTGGTAGACTCCAATCGCTTTGTGGAGGATCAGATCTGTGGTTCACCACTGAAGCGGGATTCCTGCCCTTTTGGGGAGTTTTATTCAGATTCGGAACATGATCTAGTTTCAGGTCAGGAACTGGGACCCTGGTTAGCAAGGCTCTTAGATGAGCCAAACGCTCTTTCCTTGTCATATCTTCCTTACTTAGTCTTTGTCTTAAAAACCTTTCTGCTGTGATTTCTGTTTCTATATTTTTGCAAAGTGGCAAACTGTCCTGTGTTACACAGTAGTCCCACAGTTAAGAATCCTTGTCTTTCATAACCGAAAGCTCTTACACAAGGGTTACTCGTATCTGCTCTCTGCGGAAGAAATGCTAACTTTGAGTCTTTTTTTTTCTTTTTTGCTGGCTCTCACTGCTTGCAGGTACAAAGTAAAATTCATCAAAATTATTACAAACCTCTCGAACCTGCTAGGTGGGGATGTCTTCTAGTCAGGATATCCGAAGAGACCATCCTCAGTGAGTGTGTTTGTGCCTCACGCAGCTCCTAGAGTTGACCAGAAGAAGTAACTGGGAACTAGGACAGAAAACCTGGAGGACCTGAGATGGGGAGAAGCTGCTGATCAGGCAAAGATCCTGAGGCTGGAGGCCAGGTGGGTAACTGGGAATTGGTGGGAACAACAGAGTTAGGGGCTTGGCACCAGCCAGGCTAGTGGTGTAGGGAGGACTAATGAGACTTTGGGGAAAGAAGGAGCATCTGGGCAGGGGATGGGAACCGGCGTGGAAAGAGGGATGGGCTGTCAGGCCTGGTGAAGGATAGGGTAGAAGGTAGGTATAGGTATAATGAAGGTATAAGGTAGAAGGAAGGGTAGAAAGCAAGAGGAAGGAGTAAACGGCTGTGGCAGGAGGGAGAAAAAGCTGAAGAATTGTTGGGCGAAACGGGGACGTGCGACGTAGAAACGAGGACGCGCCAGGTCGCTGTGGTCACCGGCACGGTTGCCAGCACGGTGCCATATGACCGGGATTTGTTAAGCAGTTCCTAAGGAAACCAGACATGTTTAACTGTGCGGTCTGCGTATGTGTCGGTCCTTCCCTGAGAGCTTTTAAAATTGTTCATCAGTTTTAACTAGTGAGTGCGATGGTCATAATGTTATTAATTTCCTCCAAGTTTAATGGAAATAGGCAGGTAGGTAGCTGTGGAAGACTCATATCAGCGAGGAAAAAGCTGCGTCATCAGTTCAGTTATGAAAAAGTGAAAAGTCCACCCTGGAGAAAGAGGGAGGAAACCACGCTTAATAAATCCTTCTGTTCATGGAACTACTTGTGTACCACTGATCCAGTTTATTAAACAGAAAAATTATATTGAAAACATTAAGGCTGCAAAGTCAAATACTTCCAACCTGGAGGATGACATAATTAAAGCTGCCTGCGCATCTCCTGCCTCCGCACAGGCATCCTGACAAGGGCTGTAATTACACAGTCCCCCAATACTTTTCCTTCAATCAGCGCACGGAATGGGAGCTCTTCAGCCAATGTTTCCTCCACAGAGCTCAGGGCACATCCGAGCGTCTCCTGTATTGCACGCTCTTCAAGCCTGACTCTGAAGATGCCTTCACTAATTTGTTTCATTTGTTAATCGGTAGTGTATATCTCTCAAATCTCCGAGTGCTCTAGAAACGCTAGTTAATTGCCAACCCCCCCCTTTTGGGGCAGCAATATCTCTGCTGATATATGGGGAGCTACAGCACGGTAACATTATCAGGAAGCAGCTCCACCAGCACTCCAGGGAAGAGGCTGATCGCGACACCGCACAGAGTGTGGCGATGTTTGCAGTACACTTCCACGGGCTGCAGCCGCAGTGGGAACGGCCTCCTCGCATTCGCTGCGCCGGAAAGCAAGGAACACGGAATTACCACCCTCCCGTAAATAGCTCGGGTCGGGTAACCGGCTTCACATCCCACCAGAACCTGTGATGGACACAAGCAGACACTTCTGCTTGCATAACAGTATTCATCTGCCTTAACGTCATCGTTTTTCTTTACGCGTTTTCTTTTGGCATCTGTTACACGCTATCCAGTCTGTGCAATGAGTGGGTTAGATAGCTGTCACAGTTATTATGTATTTTTATTTATATAGATATAATTATCACAGATAATTCTTCTTCACCACAAAAGCTCAGTTCTTTCCCAGAGCAAACCATGTTGTGAATGGAACAGGGAAAGGCCTTTAAAAAAGTGATCAAATAAATGCTATATCTTATCGTATATCAGGATACTAAGTTAAGACTGTCCACAGTTCCTAAGTTCTGAACACTTGATTTTTCAGTACTGATGTTCTTTTACCAATGTATGGGTGAGAGAGAGAGAAAAGAGTGGTTCTTATTCCTGCAGGTCTTATAGTTCAAACTCATTGCAACTGTTAATTTTTCTTATATTAGAAATGATTAAAAATCTGTGGCCAGGGTTGTAACGTGCGATGATCTCAAAAGGAAGGTTTGCTTTTGAACCACTGTGGAATGAATTCCAGTCTTAACAAAGTAAACAGCTTATAAATACATCTAGCAATTGCGTATCAATGGAAAGTGTTGTGCACAAGCTGCACATGTCTCTTCGTGGCAGCAAAATTCAACTGTCATTCAGAGATTTGATTACAGGTTCCTTTTTAAAAAAAGTTTGGGAGAAATGGAAGAACTCATACTTCAGAGCATAAGCCGGAAAAGAGTCACGTCAAGAATATTTTTCTCTAGGCAAACTATTTTATAATAGCTCACTTGAAGGCTTTCTGCTCTTTCTTGGAAGCAACCAGCAGAGGCCATTTTCAGAGGGAGGATACTATTCTGACCTGGTGTTGTTATACCTTTGGCATTTTGAGATATGTTTTCCTAAGACTTCCTCATTATAAAAAAATTGCCAAATAGATTTTAAGTTAAAACAGACAAATATCTAGACGGCCTACAACATAATAGGGTAAAGATCAAATTCTACCCTCGGTTAAATTCAGCCATCTCATTAACATTAATAGGGCTGCATGTGTAACTGATAGCAAAATTTGGCTAGTAAACCTTGAAGGACTTCAGTTTAAAAAGAGATTTTTATGTACAGGCCAGGAAAAAAACAGCTGAAACTGATAAAATGCAATTTATATCACCATAATGACAGTGCCTAGTAGTAAGATGTTGGGTTTTTTTTCTCCTTCAAGTGGGTAAAGATTGTTCCCAGACTGAAGCCTTCATCACAAGCCAACTTTTAACCGTGAGAGAAATGTCTGAACTGATGAGTTAAACCTTGCAGACCCTTTTTGATCCTGGAAATGCTAGCTCCAAGTCATATGGTGCAAAAACCACTGTAATAAGTACAGACTGTGTCAGTGTGGCATCTCTGCAAAATGAGGAAGTGGGATTGTCTTTCGATTGTACTTTAACTTTCCTCTTAAATATATCTTGGGGATATTGGGGTCCTCTTTGCAGAAAAGATTCATACCTTATGTGCTAGCTCCATGAATAATGCAGTCTCAGTTCTAACACCACTGTTCTAGACACGATACTATATTCCAAAAATACGCTTTTATTGCAGAGGATGGGGCTCACATAACCTGTGAAGTTTTGTCATTTTCCAACTTTGTACGCTCACAAACACAACTTTATTGCTCTTTTAGCACAGTTTCTGCTGGTTGGCTGTGTCTTAAGGAAAATATTATAGCCATAAGCTAGAAAAGACATCCAATATTTCCCTTACACTGTAATTTGCAAGGAGCTCAGGCTGAGCACTGCCAGGCCTTCACAAGTCAAGGTGCAGCACCCAGCAGCAGTGGCTGTCTCTTCAATACTTGCATGCGGAAATTGCTCTTAGCTTCAAATTCTTGACAGAACACATTATAGGGTATTAGCGCTATGCAATCAGCTCCTTGTGAGAGTCAGAAAATCTCAATTAAAACAGAGAAAATGGCATGTTTTTTCTATGAGCAATAGAAACCAGGTACTCTAGCCAAGCAAGATAAGTCAGGAGCTAATGAATAAATAATACTGGTGAATGAATAATTTAAGTGTAATGTCAGATGCCTTGAACAATCTTTATCCTTGAAACAATAAAATGTGACCACGTTCAGTATGATTGGGTACTGTACAGAGATGCTATAGGATTAAAGCTCTGCTTTTTGGGACCTGGACTGTACTGCCGCAGAAGACGTTGAGCAATGTCACACACAGCATTTGGCGATGACTGGGAGCACTGAGCTCCTACCCTGAAGTTAGGGAAGGGCGCTTGGCTTCTCCCAGGGTTTTGCCGCAGCTGCTGAGCGTGGAGTAAAATGTGGCCAGGTGAAGGTGATTAAGGCATCTCCGCCATGCAGGGAATTGTGGGCACTTGTTAAACTGCAGCTGATAGATAGGCAGGAGAAAGTTTTACCACGTTTTTTTTTCTCCCTACAAGGGGGATGGAATTCTTTCATAAGGCAAGGGAGTCTTTAACTACTCTTTGCTTTATTTAATGTAGCTCATTAGCATTATTCCTTCAGGTGTTTTCAGTAATTGAAAATCCAGGCTCAGGCAGCTCTCCTGTAAGGCTCCCTTCTCTGGATCTGCTGTGCCCTTGCTAGGTTTCAGACCTGCCCACCACACCTTGCAGACAGTTCTCCTCTGCTGGAAGAATTGCAAAGCAGATGCTTGGGTTTCCTTGGTAAGTGCTCTGGTAAGGGGTGGCTTTGAATGAAAATGGCCAATTTGGGCATCACTAAATCTAAAGGGAAAGAGCAACTGGACTGTGAGAGATATAGGCTTCTTCTCATTAATTCTATTTGCTATTCCTTGAGAACATTGTTTTATTTGAAAGGATTTTTTTTCCATATAAATGGAGGATTTTTTGAAAATCCCTACAAGGCAAACATTTCTCACTTGATCTTTACATAGTGATCTTCACATAGAGGATTTTTTTTAAGTTATTTGAATAATTCAAGACAAAACTCTCTTTTTACACTTGCAAGAGATCTGTAAAGTAAGAAATTACTGTAGTAAAGATAAATTCAAGATATTTCCTCCTGTAAAAGATCAGAATTATTTCTAAAGCTAATATGAGAAAGAGAAGGTCTATTTTAACTTGATATAATCTGAAATAAAAACCATGGTTTTATTTTTACCATGTTAAGTATTTTGGCAAGAATTTCCATTGGGCTTTGAGTTGGACTGTTGTTAAGTACATTGGAAGAATTAAAAAGGAGAAATGCTTCATGTATTTTGGTGAGGAAAAGGTGAGATGTGTTTCCCAGCTAGATCTAGGTGAGGACAGTTTGCTAAGATGCCTATGCCAAAGAAAGTCAAAATAAAATGTACATTATGCCATAACTCCAGCTAGCATGTTGCGATAAATAAAATTTTATATATATATATATATATATATATATATATATTTTTAAGCTCAGGGAAGTTTCAGTTCAATTTCAGTATGAAGACTGAACTATCTGTTGACTGTGGAAAGGGATACTTCTTACCACTGGCAAACTACCAACCTTCTAATAGTAGTTAAAATCTTATTAGTTTAATTTATGTATTATTTATATTGCAGTAATGCCTACTGAGATCTCTCGAGCTGTGATAATATTTTTTAATACCCTGCAAGTTACAAAACTTACCACCTCACCAAAAAGTTCATCAGCTGCACAATATAGCATCCTTTTCTACTGTGCTTATATAGGAGAAATCACAGTAAAGAGTAGTTAGGGAGCAAAAAAGATCCTTTTTCCGCTTTAATCTTTGTATTTATTTCCTTCTTGTCTCTCCATCTTGCGCTACAGAACAGATCTGGATTATATGACTGGGCCACCACAATTAACTTAAACCAGACAAATGTCACTGTTCATTTATATATACAAACACCAAAAGACAAACTGAAAACCAGTCAAATTCAACCACAGTATTATCTTTCTCTTTTCTTCTTATATTGCCATAACAATTAAAAATGCTGGATCAAAAAAGATGGGAAGAATAAGGCTATAACTTTTCAAAAGTAGGTCTAGTGCACATATGGAATTACAGAACAAAGGAAAAAAATATAATTTCTTTTCACAGGATTGGGGAGATATTCTTAAAACTGGCAGGTTTATAACAGGCAAAAATTCAGTGGTAATCAAGCAGGCAATAATCTGGCACAAGTACACATCTGTGCATCTCTATACCATCGTCTTTGGTGTATTCGTGTCTATAAAGATAAGGTCGCAATGGGGTATGGCAACAAGAAGCTGCAGTGCTAACACAGCAAATGACTCTGAGTGAATATATCTGAAACGGGAGGGCTGATCTCTGTGTTTGCAATGCCCTAGCCAGTCGCAGGGTTTTAAGTCCCCCTTCCTGTCCCTGTGGTTAGGGTTTGTTTAATGCCTCTCTCCTGTTAGTGGTTCAGGCAAGATATATTACAAGTAAGCAATCAGGTGAGTGAAATAGGAGTGGAAGCAGGGAATAAGGCAAAGACAGAGGTCGGGACAGATTTTTAAACTTATTAAAGTGCAGTTGTGGTGCTGAAAGTAAGAATTCCACATTCAAGCAGACCAGAATCTGCTTCAGGGCAGATATCTTCCAAAAAGCCATGTAAGATGAGGAAAGGGAGAACGCTGTCTTTCTGCATTGTTGTCCAATGACAACAACTTCTTAAGCTTAAGAAAATGGATATTAGAAAGTTTACCATTTGGGAAAGACCTGTTCTCTGCCCTGGAAGCTACACAGATAGCACAGCTTACTTAGTGTGCTGTCAAGGCTGGTAATAATATTAAAGGAAATTAATGTAACACTAAGTGAGATAATGGAATTAAAACAAGTAACCTTAAATTGTATAGAAAAAGAATATTAGCTATACCCTGGCAGATCCTAGGCAATGGAAAGTTTTCTTGCATTTCCCCATAACCTCAAAAGACATGAGAAATAAAAGACATGATGGAGAGAACAGGAGAAATGCAGTGGATTTTGATGCTGTCCACTGCTTTTGTTAAAACTGTAATGACACCTCTGCATTATGGAAATTGGTGTGTTAGAGACTGCACAAATTCCTGGAGAAGTTTTTGGGGCTGTTGGTGGTTCAGTAGATCTCGTGTCCAGATCTACCTGTTGGTTTGAAGGTAGATCAGAAAGAATTTGTTATAGGCAGAGCTGTATGCCAAATTTTGCAGCAATAGAGGAGACATCATAAGCCATGGTATAACAATATCTTGGTGAACAAAAAGGACCAAGTCTTGTGTTTTGTGTGTCTTTTTTTCTTTATTAAAAAAAACAAAATCAGATTTGGTAGTTGCATCTCATCTGTTTTCTTAGTTTTGCCACAGACCTTTGGGGATATAAGCAATAATTTAGGATGGGATTCATTTCATGTCACTTCCACCATCTGAAAAAGCATTTAGGCTAGCTATCTAGCCAGGCTACCTCTATAATCAGTGGAGAGGAATTTATCACATCTGTCTTAGACACACCTCTTAGGAATGTATCTGTCTTTTCACATAGGCCATAGGCTATTCCCTGAACTAATTTCTAAATCAAATCTAATAAGCATGTTCTACTTGCAGCATATATTTTAGAAAGATATAAAACTATAATGTTACTATTTCTGATGCCAGGAAGTTCACTACAGCATGCAGTAGTCCACAACAGAAGTTAATTTAAATGAAATACTTAGAAGTCCTCCATGTTTTTAGTCTTAATTTGTCTAGCATCAGATACTAGCTGTTGGATCTTGTTGTACCTGGTTGGCTAGAACGCAGAGCTCAGTCTGTAGTAATTTTTCTTACAGAAGACTTTACAGATTGTGGTCAATTCGACCTACCAATATAATTTTATTATATATTTTTTAATCAGTTAACCTTTTTCATGGGTCTTCTCTAAAACTCTCTGGTTTCCCATGTCTGTTTTGGAGTAGCTGGCACTAGAACTGCACATACAGTGTCCCAGCAGCTGCTGTGTGAGTACTTACCATGATGCTGGTGTACAGCCTGTGCTCCACTCGGCCTTTACCCATCTGGGGACCTTTTCAGTCCCAACACTGCCTATCCTGAAGAGCTTATACCTGCTTTCTCACAAAAATCCCAATAACTCTGTATCAATGAAACATCCTAACTGTTATTTGCCTTTCTCCAATCTCATCACTTTCAGATTTGATGAAATTGTATTTTCATCCTGTTTTTAGTTGTTGAGATTTTAGAGCCAAGACTTCACTCCTGCAGGATTCTGCTAAAACTCCTTAATTAGGATCTTAAGTTACAACTGCATTTTGAGGCATAGCCAGTTTTAAACCCATTTTGTGTATGCTGGGTTGATTGTTCTTTATTACGGTTTCTTAACCAAAACGTCATGTGTAAGGAAGTCAGATGCTTTACTGAGGTGTATTATATAAACAGTGTGTTACCTTTATCACCCAAACTCATAATCTCATTAAAAAGATCAAGTTTTTGTGATACAATTAACTTTCCAAAAACCTATTAACTGTACTACAACTACTTTATTAAATTGTGTCCTCCATTAGCCATCACATTATGTTGTCCAGATACAGGTCAGGCTGACAGATATATTCAACTCTTTCCTTTTACAGTTTTTCATGTTAACATACTAGCTTTCTGCTGTTTTTTCAACATTCCAGTTCTACAGCTTATTCAAATTGACATTGTCCATGTATAAAGCTCCATGAACAGACCTTTGAAACCACTTGTATCCAAGTTACCTGAAGCTGCTTTCTAAACAGGTCTTACTTAAGCTGTTTTCAGTTTTTATTTTTTGTTCTTAGAATAACTCATTTACCATCTACTCACAGTATTGCTTCCTCATTTTGCTTTTTCCATAAATAGAAATAGTACTGAGCACTTTTTACCCTACTACATTATAATGTTTAACTATTCCTTTAAAAAAAAGTTACTTAAGTTCTACTAGTTCTCTTCTTTTGTCTTGTTTCCCTTACCAATTTTACATGGATTTTAGTTTCTAATTTATATTAATTGCTGTCAACTACTACTTCTTTAATATATACATGAAATCCTTAATTAAATGGCTTTATAAATGTATTAAATATTTTTATAAGTTAAGTCTTTCTGACAATACTTCATTTGGATAGACTGGATAACCGTCATTCTGTGTGCAGGTGCTATTCTTTGGATTCTACACCTTCTGGTAAAGTGGAATTGCATAATAAAATGAAAGAATAATATAAAAGCAAATCATATTTCACCAGTGTTCCACTGAAGTTTTGATCAAGTTTAACATATATCTATTCAATCATGTTTCTTAGGTTCTGTCAAGGTTGTTGGCTTCATTTCTTCTTTAGAGAATCATACCATTGTCTGCTCCCTAACTGAGACTTAGAAATGGCCCACTTGCTCATACAATGTGCTGTTCAATTAGTATCTGTTAATGAAACTACACTAATTCATGACATGACTTAGTCTGCAAAATTCGTGGGGGGGGGAAAAACATTCTTCATTGTTTTTTGACTTCCACAAAAATATATATTAAAAATCTTCATGGTTTGTAATTGTGAAGTGGATGAAAACACAGAAGCTTTAGAAATTTGTGTGTCCCTCCGGGCTCTGTTCCATCACCAAAGATCTGAGGGATCCTTGGCATAGACGTTTGTACTATCTTACATCAGAGTTGTCGCTTGAGATCTAACCAAGTGATTCACTACAAACTCACCAGGGCTATTAAATGAGTTCTCTTCAGTTTCTGAGAGGCTATATGCCAAAAGGAAATGAGGAATAGAAAATCTTTAATTTAGCATAAAGCTCATGTAGAATGACCCATGCAAAAAATTTCAAGATGGGTGCATATGGAAAAGAACGATAAAAGGACATGACGGTTCTCTACTGCTTTGGTTTGCTGGTGCTGCTGTCAGCTGGGTAGCGCACCTCAAGGTGCTGTGCTCCTCCAGCTTGGTATCTGCCCTCCAGTGATGTTGGGAACCCCAGAAGCTGGTGCTACCCTGGTCCCACAGGTACTTGTAGGCAGTTCTTGTTCTATGACTGCTCTATTTCTGGGAACAAATGCTGTATATTTTTTAAGGAAAGACTAACGGTTATCATTGTAAAGTCTCTTTGCCTGTGGTGCCTTACACCCTTTTTATTTCTTCAAATGAAGAAATCTTCCTATAGCAGTAGTTGAATTTTGCTGGGGAATAGTTTTTTTTTTTTTTTTAAATTGTTTCCATTTCATTATAAGCAATGAATGGAATGAGAACTCTCCATGGAATTTAGAGGGGGGAAAAATCATAATAGGAGCATATCTTGGCTGAAATGAAATGTGTAAAGGATCTTAAAGACTGTTTCCTGGATTTGTGCAGTCCCAGTTTGTTGCAATTCAGAGTGGGGTGCAGGGTATGTTTTTTGGGATGGATCAAGCCGTGATTCTTCTGCAGATGAGTTTCGATGCGATAATTAGCAGGCAAAGAGAAGATTATAAACAGGGATACAGTGTGTTCAGGATGTGGCGCATAAGCCATCCAAGCTCTAATAAAGAGTCCCTGCTGTATGTTAGGCCCAGCTCAAACTTACTTTCCTATTGCCTGCTTCAAGGATTTATAAGCAGTCTGAACTGTGGGAGTTGCTGCTGTGTTACTGAGGCAATACCGCGCTGAGCTACTGGTGTGATTACGTACCTGCAGTATGGATGTGGAGTTGATTAGAAGCACACTTGAGCTCTTAACCTCTATTTTTCACGGCTGAAATGTCTATGGCACAAGTGCTAGCTTAGCTTATACGCTCTTTGCATTTGCTTGAAAACCTGATTGCCTGTTCCTCTACAAGTACACATGGCTTGGGGAACTTGCTCCCAGAACATACTGGATCCAGTTTTAATTTGAATGGTTTTGTTTTCGCTATATATGTTTTTAAGAAAGAGAAACCTAAGCCCTTTTGGAAAGAAAGACATAGGACAAGAAGGATATTAAGAATGCAATGGGTGCGTGTTCATAGGGTTATGGGCTGTTGTACATCTAAGCTGGATGGTTTGTGTGGTTTTTTTTGTTTGTTTTGTTTACAGTAGAGGGCAGGGAGGTTGCTCTGCTCCTCTTAGCTCTAGCCAGACTTCTCGGTCCTCTTTGCCATGTAACGTGATTGCGAGGTCTAACTTCCTCCTCTTGCCCCAATGCCCCCGTTCAGACAGACTCACCATCACTGACCGATCCTTTCTTCCTAAACCATGGCACGTCTGCGTTGGACGTAGCCTGCAAACATTTGGTTGTAACGCATCCGAAATAGCCCAAGACTCCTCTACTGCCCCCCTTCCCCTGCCCAAACTCAAACTCTATGATGTTTTAAATATTAAAACAACACACAGAGGTAAATCTTCTTAACAACACATGGAGAATTAAACAGGCAACTTCCCCGGGTAATAATGGAAAGTTTTGTAGCTAATTCCCTACACATACTGTGCAGAAAATGAATCCCATAAAATACAAATAAGTTCTCCCTGAGTACCTGTAACTTCTTCCTAATATTTAAAATTTATTTACATTTGATTTAAATAAATTTTAAAATTGCAGCACAAGCTCTGTGTGTTTGTGTATCTGTGTTCTGTGTATGTCTATTATGCACCACTTATGTGGAAGAGGTGGCTGTGTAATAAAATGTAAAGTGAAATAATAAGCTTATTTTGTCCTGCATATCTGACACCCTCACTGCAATCTGGTCACTGTTTTGCTCAGGATTGTTATGGAGATTTGAACAGCAGCTGAAAATAATCACAAACAGTGCAGGTGGAAAGAAAACAAACCAAAAACCTACAACATAACAATATTTTTGGTGTAATTTTTTTGGGGACTGTGTTAAATGCAAAAAAACCCTAGATTTAAGTAATTTGTGTGTTAATGTACATTTGCAGTTTTCTTTCCTTTTATATCATGGAGGCTTTATCTTGCAGTGCTACCCATAAGATCATATTTTGTGATTGATTTTCAGCAAACTAGGGCTGCATAGATACGCTGTGCTTTTCCTATGATTTAATCTTATGCCCAATACTAGCTAAGCCAAGCTCTTCAAGTTTGACTACTTTGACCATGATTGCATTGTGGCCTAAAAGGAAAATGCAGAAAAATGTCTTTTTCATCCTTTTCTGAGCCAGAGCAGGTGATGCGGGCTGAGGTACTCCCTGGGCACAGCGTAGTCGGGCAGTGCTGCTGTTCCCTAGCCGTCAGCCTCTGCGGTGAGCCAAGCAGCAGCTCCCACAGAAGAGAAAAAATCAGTAGACCAGCAGAAGTATCAAGGGAAGACTTTTTTCTCTCTTGATGCTTTATATAGACACCATAGTCCAGGTTTCAGATATAACCTGTGAATATATGCCTGATATAGAAATGCAATTCAGTTGGGGGCTATAAGAAATAGAACTGTTTTCTTTTGAGAGGGGAAATCTGCACCCAAATTTGTGTATGGATTCAATACTTCAGCCTGTGTGTGTCCAACAGATAAGCTGGGCTTTGGGTGGAGATGGTCACAAAGCCCATGTAGGCCTGCTGCTTTCTCAGCAACTCAGTAAACAATTCAGGGTTCCCAGAAAATAGCTCTGTACCCAGAATTTAATGTAATTCAAGCTATGAAGGCAGAGAGAAAATATTACTATTTGCCATGGTGTTTTTTTTTTAATGTAGACTTATTATAAAAAGCCAGGATCTATCACGTGTCTATGGCAGTATTATACTATTCATGCCCAAAGAAAACAGACTGGCAGGACTCTGGGAACCAAGCTTGCTGTACAGTGTGTACACAATATCACACCCTACATGTGTGTATAGAGTACGTGTGCAAAACAGCATTATAAGCAAATTGCTGAGCAAATTGTTCACAGGCATACCGGCACTATTTACCTGGAGTGACAAAATGGCTGGTGGCATTACAGAATAGGTTTTAATCTTGCCCAGGGCAGGTAGGTTTGTACTGTTTTATTTGACCCTACTTTTATGTTGCTTTCAATGCTCTGGTATAGAACGAACCCAATATAATTCAATTCACTACTACTTTACCCTTCAGTTAGAACAAACCTACAGTGAGCACACAAAGGCCACTGTGATGGTATCTTCTTTGATCTTCAGCTTGCTCAATCTACTTCCTACTGTGCTGGCTCACAATTTCATTTTAATAGTTAAGTAGTTTGGACATCATTAAAAGAACTGTGTCTGGAGGCAGTGATATGGCACTGATCAGTTTGTCAAGTAATTCCATTTAAAAAAAGTTCACAGTTCTGTCCTGATATGATGTAGAGAAAATGTCTCATTAAAAACAACTTTTGTAAAATACTTTCACCCATTTCAACTTTAAAAAAAAAAAAAAAGAGAATAATTTCTGGAGACTAGCTCTTTCCAGTCTAATACATCATTTTCTTTTAATCTCTACTAGTTCCTGCCTTTTTCTAGCAATTATTAATAATTTTGTTGCTGTACTTAATTTTTATAAGTGGGCTCAAATTTATTTTTGGAAGCCCTACAAATGAAGGACCAGGTTATGACTCAGGCTAAATGCCCGTTCAACATGAAAGTAGGGTCAAACACAATTGTACAAGCCTACCCACCCTAGGTAACCTTAAAACCTGTTCCCTACAAACTAGGTAGAACACAATAAGTTGTATAACCTCATTTGATGACTGTGTCCCCCAAAAGAGTTAGATATGTACCTGCCAATATGGGTGTCATGGAACACCTCTAAATCCCTGCCCATCTACAACCTTTCCTTGCAAGACAGCTTACGTACTTGTTTCAGATCATTAGCTCACAAGTCTAATCAATATTCTCAGCCTAGGAGTTTGCCTTTTTATTTAATATGCCTGATTTTCTAAGGAGGCTTCTTGTCTTGACTGTTGTCTAAAAGGCAACCAGGTAGGCTACCAGGTTGCTGTTTTTCTCCACACCTAGGCCCTAGGGAAGTCAAGTGGGAGGTAGAGGACCTGCTTTCAGATTTCTTTTTAGCGTGATTCAAGGCATTGAGTTGCTCACCATGGATGAGAAAGAGATGGATTACAGCTTGGTGGTTGATGTCCTTGCTTAAGATCTAGGAGACTTAGTGAGTCAACTCCACTCATGTCCTATTTGCCAATAACGCATATGTTGTCAATGCACTATGTAGGAAAGCTGAACAAGTAATTTTGACTAAGTATGCCGTTGTATGGTGGGACAGCTAAAAATTGGTCCCGAAGTTGTTTCGTGACTCTAGATTACTGTGTCCAGGGGACAGTCATGAGGAGTTGCTAGAGTACAGCAGCAGGGAATGGATAAAATGCTGGCTGACATGAGCAGGTGTAGTAGTTTTTTGTCTGATAGCAGCAAATTATGAACTCTGTGGAGTAAGGAGAAAAACGGAGGGGGACACAAGCTAGTCCCAAACCAATTTGCCTTAAGATGTGTCACTCTGCTTTAAGTCACTGCGTTTGCGATGGGACTTAAACTTGTCTTTTACATTAGATGAAGGTTATACAGGCAAGTGTGTTTCCCTTTGCTGGTACTGGAGAAGATAATACGTATATTTAGTTTTCAATTTGGCATTTCTAGCTGGGCTGAATTTACCCTGCCATAGGCCGAACTTTCATCTGCACCTTTGCGTTTAATAGTCTGGGTCTTACAATTTAATGTTTCACCTGATACACACCTATCAGGCAGTAAAAGGTAGATACTTTCAAACCTATATTTCCAGCTCATTAGAGGACAGACTGCTACCAGGGCAACTTGCTTCTGGAAAGGACTACTGTTTTGCTGTGAAATTTGCTCTGCTAGTCTTCCAAATCTGCAGATATAATACTGTTTCTTGAAAGTGATTTGGGATTTCAGTTATTTTAGGTATGCTCAGAAATGTTTCTGCATGCAAATCTGGTGGATAGAAGTGCATGAATACTGAAGTTCAATTAAGATGGCATTAAAAACATTGCTAGCTTAATCTCTCTGCCCACATTCTCTGATGTAGCTGTTTTGTTTGTCAGATGAAAAATAATAGATTTGAAAACTGGAGTTTAAACAAAGTGGAAACAATTGATGTCCAGCAAAGGCCAAAAGGAAGAACTAATAGATGTGAAAAGATGAAATAATCCTATCAAAAGTGCTTGCCTGCAGTGTTATTTTTGCCTTTTTAAAATTTCTTTTAAAAACTGAACCTCGGGCTCCAGTTGCTAGTAACAGATATGTAACTTCATAATTTCTAAGCCATTTGCCTAAGCAGGTATGATTCACCTGTAAGGATCACATATGAAATAATTTTCAAAGTATAAATGAATGTGAATCTTCAGTTTCCTATCCTGAGAAAAAAAAATAGCGAGCCAAACCCATAGAGAATACCTCAAGCCCTGGTATCTCTTAAAATAACAGATGAAAAAAGAAATTTGAAAGCAAAACGAAGAGATAAAGCAGCATCAGCCGCTCAAACCCCCTAGGTATTATACCTTCCAGTGTGCACCATCTGACTGACACACTTCTCCATATGCTGAGGAGGAGAAAGAACTATTCCCAGCTAACCCACAATTATGCCTTCATTATTTCTTTTTAATCTCCTCAGGGTTCCCACAGGGCCTCATATTTGGTTAGATGAATGTCCCTGCAACAGACCAACTTAGAAAGCTCTGCAAGTCTAGAAGAAAACTTTCATGTTATGTTTAGTGCAAATTTTGTCCTAAGCTATTTTTATCTTCTCCTTACTCTCTTTTTTTTGTTCAATCATTAAATTATTTTCAGGGCTGCTTTCATTTTCTTTTATGTAGTTGAAAGATTTGCTAGTATGGAATAGAAATAATAGGAATTTTTAGTAATCATTTTTTTCCCCATTGTGTTTTTAGAAGTATTTCTCTTTAGAGGTGTTTTTTTAATTTTATTTTTTTACAGATAAGGTGATATTTGGATGTAAAGTAGGATTAGGACCACATATGTAATTCTGTAACAAATGTCTCTAGATTTCACTGGAAGAAATAGCGGGACCTACCAGTCATGTTGAATGTACTTTATATATTTCATACTCTGTTCCATGCAAATCTAACTGAGATAAAATGATATAAACTGAGATAAGTATTTTTGCCTACCTATTCTGTGTGTAAAGTTATTTTGCTTGGGGGCCCAAAGTATAAGCAGTATAGTATTAATATGGTGAAATTGCTACAATTATGTCGTACTCCTACATTACCTTTGATGTGATATTTTGCAAATTGTTCTGTGTAGAATTATTTTGCTATGGTTACATTGTAAATGTCATTTTGTGACGAGGTACTTTGAGATGTATATAATGACTTATAATAAAGTTTATGGAAGAATCATAAATAAGAGATTAAAATGTTATATATTGTAATGTTTTTTTGCATCATTTTCTGTACCACCTGTCCTAGCTGCCTGTATTTGAGCATTATCTTTCTTTTCCACTTTAAAGTGTTTTTTTTTTTTTGTGAATTTAGTGCTAAAAGATGATGATGGAAGGACAGGGCTGTATCTCATGCCACTGCACAGCCTCTGTCACTACCTCTGCTTTTACAGGTTCATGGTGTCATTTTCAAGTTCTGGGTTAAGTGGTAAAACCCTTGAACATTCTATTGACTTCAATGAACTTATGTTTTAGCCTGTATACATGTGAGCCTTTCTTTTTTTTCTTTAAGTCCATCAGCTTCTGTATCTATTTGGATCTTGGCTTCTGTCAAGTTTCTAGCAAAACCTAGTTGGGATTGTGTGTTTTCTACTGCGGGTGCTAGGAAAGTGGATTAATAACTCACCTTAAAATAACAGAATCTAAAGTAACACTTCTGTCACTACAGGCCCATGCTAAATTTGAATGAACCGAGTGCCTGAATTGTAAATCTCTGGAGGTTCTCGCCAGGGCCAAGAAAGCTATCTTCTTACTCCCTAAAATTTTTGTGTCAACACAAAAAAGTGGGAATTTGATCCCCAAAGGACAGTTTGCATGAAGAAATACAAAAGCCAAAATACATGCAATGTTAACTAGAATGAATGTGTGTGACCAAGAAAAGAAGAGCAACAGTTGCAGAATATTGGAAAGACCACATTTCTGCATTTCCAGAAATATAAAGAAAGAAGAAATAAAAACCAAGTTTGTGGTTATATTGCTAACTGGAAGCAGCAAAGTATTGCTACTCTTCAGCAGGGTCAGACATAACCTTTTACTGTGGCTTGTGGATGAAGGCTGCAGAAATGCACTTAATGGACTGAGAAAGAGGGTGTTGAAAATAGATCCATGAATGATAATTAGAAAAATAAGTTGCCAGTCCCAATAACATTCTTAAACCCACATCTTAGAAAGCATTTATGCTATTTTTGGAACATAATGAAGTCCACCAAAAAGTGCAATCAGCTTTGATCGCAATAAAATAAAAATCAGGTTTGCAATTATGGTTTGCTTAAAATTTTAAAGGGCGGGAGAACTCTCTGTGAAACAAAGTTTGCAGTGGCTTTTGTAATGGAAGGAGTCAGTAACTATTGGTAATCTTTGTATTTAATTAAGAATAATTGTCTTAGAGAAGGTGTTTTACTGGATCATCCCTTAGTAAAATTTCCATTTTAATATATATTTTTTAACTGAGTTAAAGCTGTGATTTTAAGTGTTTAAAAGACATTTTGTTCCATTAGATGCATGCTGAAAGAATTAATTAAAAGTCCATAAAATCAGGATGTGTTACTATTTCAAACTATTGTTGACATAGTATGCTGCTAATGAAGAGGGAATCATGCTTGGTGGGATACAAAAACTCCCCTTTCCCTATTGCCCCACCCCAGGACCTTCACTTTTAAAGCACTGTCATGAGGCAGGTCTTGCCTAACTTTTTTCCTAGTGCTTTGGAGGTCCTGCAGGCCTGTTTGCAGGTTGGGTTTTGGGACAGACCTTGCACATTATTTTCTGTTTATGATGTAGATGTACTTGCCAGGCAGGTACTACTATAGAACGAGAGGACTGTGCAGCACTCTGTACCTGAACCATGCTGATGAAGTGCTGGTGTTGCTGGTCTGGCATAGTCATGAGTAGAGTTTCTGTTTTGAATAAGCATGAAAAGAGCAGGGAATTAGTCAGGTTAAAGATTTACTAGGTATGGCTGGGCTGGAAGGAAGGAAGGCTGTTGTTTTATGCTTGTAAACTCTTATTAGAATGCCATTTAAAATGTGTGTCAAGGATACCCAAGGGACTCAGCTTGCTGCTATCTCCAGTTGCCTGTTGAAGATGGGAGTCTGAATACTAATTTTATCGTTGTTCCTGTGATAATGTTGGACATGACCAGCACCAGTGGATTCTTGAGTAACACCGGACTTTAGAAAACAAAGCATGGATATACAGTATGCCATGTGTTTTTAGTGTGTAGGCATTTTCTGCACACCCCCTCTCCTCCTTTTTGTTGTTGTTAATCCAGTGATAACTTCTCTTACAAGTTCATTCCTACCCCTAGGCTCAGTCTCTTAAGAACATACTGTGAACTGATGCTTAATTAACCACCTGCCTCCCCAATAAAAGCTCACTCCAATATGATCCTGAAGGCTCTTGATGTAAGAAAACCCAGTTTTGTTAGAGTTACTCATTTTCTATTGCTTCAGCATGTTTTGCGTCATAGCGGTCAGGGTGGGTGGAACATTATCTCAGTAACCTTTTCAGGGTGCCCATTTTGTTAATATATATGTATTGGAGATGAAGGTTAAGGACTTTGAAGGAATTAACTAAGAGACATGCCATGTCAGTAAAATCAAATCACCTCATTTTCTAAGTCTTTTTTTTCTTTTTTTTTCTTTCTTTGTGATGAAGCAAAATTAGTTTAAGATTTAAAAGTCAAAGGATCAGCCAGTAAGCCATGATCTGTAGACTTTAAACCCAGACTTAGCTACTGCTATAACTTAAGTAATCTTCAGTTTGTTTAAAGCTGGAGTGCTTCAAATTAAACAGCTACAGCAAAAAAAAAAAAGGTTTTCAGACCTGGTGATGGAACTGATTTAATGAAAATTCTATTTAAAGTTGTGCTGTGATGGTGATATTATGTACTTGTATCGAGTGCCAAGTTATGTGCCTGTGTATTAGGTGGAATATATAATCTTACGTGGCTGAATTTTCAGGCAGGGATATCATTCAGCAGAAGGAAATGAACATATAGGAATAATGTTCAAAGATAATTATGCTAGTTTTTCAGCCTAAATACCTTGGAATCTACAAAGACAGTTCATAGACAAAGGGGACACTGGTAAAATTCACCGCAATAGATTTCTCCATTCATAATGACAGGAACATCTCTCTCAATATTACTTAGCTAATGAAGGAATAGATCTGCTGTGAAGTTCCTAGGAGGCTCATTTTCTTGAGTACAGTAGTAAAAGTTAGCTGATGAATGACCTAAACTGCTTAATGTTTCTCCTTATAACTTCTGAGCAGCAAGGCGTATCTAGGAGAGTACTGAAGGAGTTATCCTCAGGAGGCCCCAGTGTCCTTGTAGGTTGTCAGAGTCAATGAGCCAGGTTTATTTCAAATGGCTCCTTAAATGAACATTTATTTTGTGCCAGTAACACGTTTTTGATTAACAGCTCCTTTTGACTAATTTGCTTCCCAAAACAGCCCAATAAAGGACTCGTTTAAAACATAATTAAAAGCATGTTATTGCTAGTAGTTAATACTGATTAAAACAGGCATTAAGACAATTATCGTTGAAGGAAAGTAAGCACCCCGTAGTTAGTATAGAATCCATTCTTACAGTTTTTATGCATTGCATACAGAAATAGGCTGCCTGCCAAATTTGCAGAAGTTCTTATTCTGCACATAATTGTATAAAAATTTGATTTCAATTAATTTTTTAATGGACAAACAAGCTGGAAATATTTGCCTTAGATATTTGGATTTTGCTTTTTGGTTTACACACACATTTTCTACAAGTTAAAGCTAACACTAGCTGCTGGCTGGTTACCAAATTAACTAATAAGAAAGGGGAAGTATCCCTGTTATTATGCCTTGTATTAATATTTGAAAGAATGTGATTTCCTAACTGGTCTGCAGGTTTGAAAATACAGTTTTGCATCTTTTTTTTGTGCCTCTGCAACTTTACAGTGCAAGTGAATTGCTGTTAAAAACCATGAACAAAATACTGAGCGACAGAGGTGCAAAAATGGAAGCCAATTTGAAAATTGTAAGGTCTTCATAATGTATTTTTTGGTAGTTGAATACACAGGATTTTTGCCTAAAATATATTCTGAATTCATCAGAAAATGTGTAGAAACAATGTCTTATTTTTATGAAAAAATAAAAGGAATGGATTATTTTTCCAGAGTGAAATATTGAAGAGAATTTTTTGAAGATTAGGACCCTAATCATGACTGTGTAGCTTCTCTGCAATTACCATAGGGGAAGTAAAGACAATGTGCATGTCGCTGTTTTTAATCTTTACAATGAGAATTCAATTTGTCATCTAACACGTGCATTTCTGTTTTGAACATCTTGATTCCTTAACTTCTCAGCTGCACTCTACATTATACCAGTTTATAGCAAGGAAAACGTGTGGCCATTCTAATCCGTTTTATTTCAACAAATTGTTAGGAATGATGACTGCACAGATTTTTTTTTTTTAAACTGTTATTTCCTCTGCAGTTTAAAATTTTAAGGAATTTTAACTACGAACCTACTTGCGGTGACGACTTCAGCTTTTTCTTCCTTACCCTAATATAGTACTAATAGTGAAGGATGGCAGAAATTCTTATGTGAGCTCTTAAAAATGAGACCAAGGGAATATTCTTCTGGCCGCTGTTGTTTATTTGCTGTTTCGTTGCTTAGGCCGAGGTGCGGGTGTTGCTGTAACAGCCGTCTGCAGCGCGTGTGTTACACAGCCCTGAACGCAGCAACAGCAAAGGGGAGGCGAGGCGGCGCGAGCCGCTTCGAACCGGTTCAAACCGGTTTTGGCAACTGCCATGCGCAGAGCGGTGGGGACCAGTGAAGGGAGAGTTTGTGAGCTGCCCTGTTAGGATGTGAACACAAATGTCCCGGGGGGGGGGGGGCACGGCCAAGGAGGAAGAAGCCCCTGCCAAAACCTGCTCCTGGTGGGGCACGCGGGACCCTGAGGCTTGGCCGCCCCCTGCTCCTTGGGGGTGCCGGCATGCTGTCGCTGGAAAGGCAAGCGTAACGCCACAGAAAAGGGGTAGGCACTGGAAGGTCATCAGTCTTGGCTGTATAATTAGCTATAAGTGTTAGTATTGCTGTAACCAAATGGTAACTGCTGTACTTTGATTAGGTTAAGACTTTTTAGACTGAAGTTTTTGGATCCGTGTCTGTTTTGCCCCTAGGAAGACTTGGATTTATGCTAGCTGGGTACGGAGACGTGTCGCTTCAGGCGAGAGGCGACCAGACATGAACATTGCACCCGTGCAGGCACCGCACCTGGGAATAGGTGTGTGGGGAGCGTTAGTCCCTTCCTTGGCCAGTGACCCCGCGGCTCCTGAGGGACCGTCCGAGGCGCAGCGTGACGCTGCTGTCGGTCTGAGCCCAAAATGTGGTGCGCTCCGCTTGGGAAGCGTGGGAAACCTCTCTCAAAAGCCAATCCGAGTGTAACTGAAGTTGTCTCTAGCACTTTGCCTATTAAATAGGAAAAATGAAAACTATGGCATTGCATAGCATTAAAATCTCCTTCCTCCTACTTCTCTCCCCCCCCCCTTTATTCTTTTGAAAATATCAGATGTGTATGTAATCCTCTCAGGGGACTAACATCTTTCTCAGTTTATCTGTTTTAATTAAACTGTTAGTTGATTTTTTGATTCTTGGGTGTGAAGAGGGGGAAAGAAATCATCTGAAATTATTCAGTTACTATAGTTTAATGGATTTTTAACAATTACAAAATGAAAAGCAACAAAAATAAATAATACAGTTGTTAAAACTAATAATGTAACAAAAGTAAAAAGACATCCCTGCAGGCTAGAAAAAGTATTTAGAAAAAAAATACCACCAACAATCAAAGACTATCCATTTTTTTCTTGTTTTCCCTCTAGTTGGTCAGGGTATTAAGAGGTTTGCAAGAAAATCTGAGGATTGTGGGGCAGTAAGGGACAAAAAAATCAAGATAAGCCTTTGAAAATGTAGCAAATGGGTGATGGAAGTTTGACTTGTGAACTAGAGGCAGAAATTGTGTTTTAGACAGTGAATTGGAAATGATGGGTTGTTAAAGTCCTCATGAATTATGATAACAGAAAAAGAAGAGGTGAAGAAAGGAAAAAGGGATGGAAATAGTCAAAGCAATCACTGATGACGGATCTGTACGATAGCATTCTGAAATGGAGAATACAACGTGTCTCAAATTCAGAGAATAACATTCTTGGCACAGAGTTGTGGAATGGTGACAGCCTGGGAAGTTTTAACTGCTTAAGGAAACCATATTTTAGATAATCTTTATAGGAAGAATGTGGAAATTTTAGACATGGCCTTGTTAAAGTCATCATTTGAGCATCTTCTGGTTACTTTTATGGTATGTTCATGTTGTTCACGCTAAGCAGGAAAAGCAGGGTTGGGGGGAAATATGGCTTTTAGAAAGAGCCACTGGCAGGCACTCACAAAGATGTGAGGTAGCACATAAAGACAAGTATAAGATTTTGGTTCTGATTTATAAGTAGGAAGAAATCACTAGAAACTTTTGGGAAGAGTGGTTTCAGTGGACTGCAGAGATGAAGACATTTTGATGACGTCTGGGGTGGAACTGGAAGAGAGGAACAGTGGAAAACAAGCGTAAAAATTCTGTTCTGTGAAGTGAGAGGTAAAAGTGAGAAAAGAGATAAAGGAATATCTGCCTTTCTGTCAAGAAGTGATTTTTATAGTTTTGGGAGACAAATGCCTATCTGTCACCAGAGTAAGATGTTAGAGGACTAGAGGGCAGGCTTCTGGACTTGCAGTGGGAGGAGGAGAACAATTCTGGGAGGAAAAGAAATGAAGAGGAAACGAGAGAGGCTTATTGTGCTGTTCGAATTTTTCTTGGAAGTAACCAACGCAAGCCCATACTTACAAGAGCTGTGGAGGCAGGAAGAGGAAGTGGGATGGCGGTACATTTTAAAAGTGGAGGAAAAGCTAGCTGGATTGAGGATACAGTTATCGATGAAGTAGAATGATGAAAATATAATGAGGAGAAGAAAACTAAGCCAGACACTGTAGAATACATTGTATGTAGGTCATGAGCTGTGTAATTGTCACCATAGGATTTGCACTTTTTGTTTTTGCTTTTTATTCTTTCTACAAGAGTGGGTGAGATTGGAATTCCTCTGGCAGCAGAAGGCGATTGCCCCTTTTCCCGTGGGGTGACCTAGCATGCTGAAGGGCAGAGTTTAACATGGTGGGGCAGGCCTGAGACTCAGCGTAAAAGCAGGAGCCTGCACGAAGTTGACAGATAGCCAGGAGGAACAGAGAGCAGCCAGCCAGGTCGCCAAGGGGGCAGCAAGGTTTATTGTATGAATGGGAAAGAACTAGGCAAAATTTGCTGCAATTGAGGAAGTGGCCAAGTTGGATAAAATAAAGCCTGCAAGCAAGGATCCATATGCAAGGGCATGGACAGAAAGTCATGTATAAGCCTTTCCCTTTTTACTGTCTTCCATATTCACTGTGAGCTTTCTCTATTTAAAAGTTAAATTTCTAATTTTATTCAAATAAAGCCTGGCTTTTTTGTGTTTAAAAGCTTTTTGGTCTTTAGGGATCTCACCGTAGGTGATGGTTTCAGCAGATCCACTTCAAAGCTTTGGCGGATTCAGTGTCCTATCATAGCATATACTAATTAGTGAAACTGTGGGCCACATTCCTGTGGGATATAACCCATCAGATACAATAGTATTATACTGGAATTAGTCCATTAAACCAAAACTGTAAACCTGCACAAATTGAAGTCCATGGCACATTTCCATCAATTCCAGTAAATATAGGATCGGGACTTAATGAAGAGATGGAAAATCTTGTGGATATTCTAGGATTGCAAGTAAAATTATCTAGAGCTGTTTTATATCCAAATGAGAAAAAATGTTTGCTTAAGCAACCCATGGTATATTAGAATAACAATGTGAAACCGCTCTATTGATAATAAGCCGTATCATATTTCCTCAACATAAAAGGAGAGAGATGTATAAAGAGGGGATTTTTCATTCACATCTAGAAGGAAAAATAGAGTAATATGTGAGAGGAAAAAATAGAACTGAGGTGGAAAAAATGGTGGAATGAACTCCTCATTCACAGTTTTATTAATGTCAAAATTATTGCTGATGTCAAATATACTTAGCATTTGCCAGTCTAATGTAAATTGTCCATCTATCTTCAAATTTCATAATCAGAAATGATAGGCTGTAAAAGTGTGTCTTTTGATACCTTTGCTTCCAAACCCACTCAGAAATCCATTGCATATCAAAATGTTTGAGATGTCGTCTTTGCTGTGGCAAGCCTTCTTCTCAGTTTTGCGATGGCTAATAAGGCTATGGCTTTGTTGATGTGTTTTAGAAAGAGAGCATATTTGGAAGGAAAATTGGATGCTGAGCTTTTGTTGTGATAGCTCTGAGACTCTATATTTTGGCTTAGAGTTCTAAGACTCCATTTGAAGAAGGCAAAGAGGAGAGAAACCAGCAGAAAAGATTCAGGTGTCAAACAAAAATCTCTTCCAAGAATAAGATTTATTTCACTCTGTAACCCCTTGCCAGAAGTTTGTGTTTTGGGGAAATGAAAATTTCTTTCTTGGTGGTATTAGTAAAGCAAAACCAGCTGAACACATTCAAACAATGGACAGAGTATATCACTGCTAATTTTGAATTTTCTGGCTTTTGTCACTGTATGTCACAACCATAATTATTATTTAAACATAGAGGTGAACTGCAAAACAGAAGTGAAACTTTAGCTGAGAAATACTGTACAAAATAAAACATTCTTGCTAAGTAACTTGTGCAAACCTTCAGCATGGCTGCACATTTTAATTTATTCTTGTTAAAATTTTGGATTTGCCATCTTAAATTACCCTTGTGTAATGAAAAGATCCCAGCAAGATATTTATGTATCGTAGAAAAAATAGCTTGTATACATGGAAACCTGCTAGTGCCAAAACCATCATGATTTGCTCATAATCTTTAAGATTTGTGATCCATCCTGGGGTGCTGCCTCCTTGAGGCCATTGCTGTGGAATTTGGGCATTTCCTCAGACTGAAAGGTGTGAAGATTTACTATCTGCAGAGGAACTCTGATAACCCGGCCTTAACCTGAGAGTGTGGCTCCTGGTGTTGGAGACACAGGCTTTCCTCCCTTCCTCCCCCTGTCAGTGGCAGATCAGTCCTTCCAGTTGGCCTGTAGCACTACAGTGTCACCTTAACTCTGCTTTTCTCGTGCTTGTCTAGTCTGGAAAACTTTCACATTTTAACAAGATTGCAATTGGACTAGTTGGAACAGTTGGAGCTGTCTTTTTCTTTTGTCTTTTCTTTTTTTTAACACCAAAGTAAAGCTCATTTCCTATATATGCAAATACACGTCCTGTTTTGAAGCGAGTAAATTGTTATAATGCATCTTTACAACTAACTGTCTTCACTTCAACTTGCCAGTGTAGGCAGATTTGCCTACACACAATTAGGACTGTGGTAGTCCTCTGCTTGCTCCTTTTAAACACTGGAAATGTAGGAATTGTTCTTTATGATATTAAAGGTATGTTAGAAAGGATGCTTATGTTGTAAGATTCCTTTATTTCAGCTAATGTATTCTAGCGAAGGTGAGAGAAAACTTTATGAACGCTCACTGCAGTACTTGGAGACACTGGCATTTATAGATACACAATTGTCACAGATACTTAGTACTCAGAAGTCTTTATGAAAAACACTTCTGAAAACTTAAACTACCTAGGCATTAGAACCAGTTAAAAATAAATGAATAAAAAGTCTTGGATTTTTTTAATGTACAGATATATGAAAAAAAATCAGTGAATATATACTCACTGTTCCAGTGCACTGTCACCATCTCTAATACTCCAGTTCATCTGTCCCACCCTGCAATGCTGGGGTTATTTGTAGCCACTAATAGCACCTATGTATATACCTTAGAGTATTCACAGATAGATGGGCCAGATGTGCTAGGGGCTATTCCTGTCCTTGGTGGACTTCTCAGGCCAAAGGTGGGGAGAAACCTTGGTATCTAGTTGTCTTGCTGATTTGATCTCCCAGCTAATATGGCAAAGGAACTTGTATAGTGAGAGCTATCTAATTTCTACAGCAAGAAATAATTGCAAATATTTAATATTAATTCACTCAATAATAGAAGTTAGAAAGAATATAGCATGGGTTCTGGGATCTTGTTCTGGAGTCGTCGTTAGCAGAAAGAGTATAATAAAGCTATCTAGTGTATCTGCCTCAGTGTTGTTGGTTTTTGACCTGATGCTTCTGTTGTGTGCTCTGTAAACATGACTTTAGTGCATTTTAATTGTGAAACTAATTCCTCATCCTGCAAAATCTTTAAGCATATACTTAAAACTGAAGTTAAATAGAGAGAACACTTTCTTTCTCTGTGCCACATCAAAAGAAAAGAACTCTTAATTTCCCATTTTTTCTCCTTGACTGGGTGCAGTGTTTTACTGTTTAGTAAGCCTACTAATATTTTCTGAATATGGGTTTTAATTAGAATTAGTAAGGGAAGACCAGAGGAAGTCTTGAAGCAGGGAATCAGGTCACCTCTCAAACAATCTGTCTCATGTCTACACAGTTAATCTAAAAATATAGAGAGGCTTTTAAAACTAGATTTATTCAATTTCAATTTCTTGTTATATTGTGACAAGAGCCCTCTCCTGCAGCAGCTTCTGTGCCGTGGCTAAAAGAGATCAGAAGTGAAAGCAAAACCTTTCCTAAATATATCAAAGTGCCTGGCTTGAGTTTGGTTCTAGACCTGGGAAAAGTAGGGTTACTTTTGCATGCAAACAGTGGGGAAAATGGATTTCAGTGTGGATTAGACATAGGACCTGCTTCGGTATTTATCAGAAAAATTACATGACGTACCTTGCTTCACAGGAGGAAGAACTGCCGTTTGTGTAATTTTCTAAAAGTTATTCTTGCACTTTTTTCTATGAAAAGCAGTTCATACTTCTGTTCTCAGTAATGCCCTGTTGTTTTATCTGGTATATCTGTTAGGCTAAGCTTTAAAATGTTAATAAAGGCAATCCTGAATAATGAAAAAATTATGTTGATAACAGTAAGCAATATGATATTAAGTCACTGCTGTTCATACATTCTGGGTCTCTGCTGTATTTTCTTTTTTGCTCTGGAACAAACTAAACAGGCTTTGGCAACACAGGATCTTATAACATAAAACTATACTAAAGGCAGATTTCTACAAAGTGCTTGCACAGCACAGAAAGTTTAAGTTTTGGCAATGAGACAGGTTTGTGTGGTACAGAAGAATTCTTATATTTGAATGTTTCTATCTTACAAGCCTTTATATGTCAAACTTTAAGTGGAATTGACTGTTTATCCCAGTTGATTTTGACTAGTGACGCCTTCCAGGTTGGAGGGCGCTCACTTCACTCTGTTTCCCATCAGCACTCCTTGACTACCGGCATGTGGTGCCAATTTGTTCCTTCTGTACAGAGAAGAAAAGAAGTTTGGATTTAATTTTAAGCCTTGACACAAGGTTTAATTTGCTAAAAAGGGGAGCTGTGCCATTGTAAATCTTGGAGGAGACACCAAGGTTGCAAAAATTGTCAGCCCAATCTGTTTTAAGCACCATTTGAGTTGTACTATTAAAGGAACAATATTCCTTTTCACAGCTTGTTCAGCTGTATCAAAGAACACCGGTTAGCATGTAGTTGGCTATTTATTGTAACTTTTCTTCTTTTCTAATCAAGCTTTTATGATAAAAGGAAATATCTGTGCTGAAAATGATTTGATTTATCATTACATTAAATAGAAAAAACAGTGATTCAATTTCAGGTGATTACACTTCAAAGCATAGTAGTTGCTAGTTTTACCAAAAGGCGTCACAAAGAGAATAAAAAGGTGTTCTCATTAAAATCTTCCTAGACTTAAAGAAGTGAGTGCATAGTAGTTTTATGGTCATTTTTTTGAGAAGAAGAATGTAGTAGAACAAGAGCTCTTCAAGAAAGTGTATAAAGTGACTTGTCTGAGATCATTGAATTGCTCCAAGGTTAACTTTGGGGATATGAGTGAGTTTGTGCAGTTCAGCGCTTAGTTTGATATACAGCTCTTCTCAGGCCTGAAGGACTAGAAACATCAGGTCTGTGTCTGTAGCTTTGCCTTATTCTGCTGCCTCTGAGTGAAGAGAAAAGAAGAAAACCAGTTGTAAGATATGGCAACATTTTAAATCCGAAAAGAAATTTTGCAGACTGCAAGTTTGGTAGCTCAGTCCTGTCTAATGTGGCCTGCGACGTGTGTGGGGCCATTGGCTGGGCGCAGTGCCACGGTAAAGCCTTTGTGGCACTGAAACCTCAGGCACAGGGACTGTGTGGTTGGGTGCTCAGGAACTCCTTTGAGGGTTCTGGAGAACTGCAGTAAAGTTTATTAAACTATTAATGCTATAAACTATGAAACCTTATTAGTTTGAGAGACTTCTTTGCTTCTGCATTCATGCTATGTGCACGGTAGATCTGGCGTTTCACAGCTTAGATTTTGAAATTGGCAGATGCACAAACTTCTGATGTTGATCTGATGGGTTTTCCTGTAGCAAGCCAGGCTGATCTCTGGAGCAATGGCATAAGCTGTCTTACTTCTGCGATCAGTCTGGCTTGATACTGACAGTCCTTTCACATGGTACCTGTCAGGCCAATGCTGCATGGATTTTCTATGGAGATGTGCCTCTCACCTAATTAACGAGTGAGGGTTTATTCTTGCCTCATGTCTTCATGATATCAGTCTGTGCATCTAAAAACTCAAGAATTTTTTGTTGTTGATGTCTAGTCAGCCCATACTTAGCTACAAGGATGAGTTGGCCCTGTGGGCAGAGTCTGATCTCTACTATATTAATGTAACCAAGAGCAGATAGAGTCCTTAGTCCTCCACCCCTTTACGGCATGAAAGAGGACAGGATTTGGAATGAAACCCTATGTCACTGATGAGAATGCGAGTTTGGTCATTGACTTCAGCTGGGTCAGGGTTTCATCCTTTGCCCTAATTCTTTGTAAACTGTATTCTGATTCATGATGAAATTACCATTGAAGGGCAGGATGATGTGATGGGTTTAGGTAAATATTTAAACTAATCTGTTTTAAAAAAAAAATCATCCTGTATTTGGTTAAAACTCAAAAATTTAAATGTATACTTTTCCCTTTTTTTATTTTTTATTTTTTAAGAAATGGATGTCTGACCCGCTAGTTTATTTATGGTCATCTGCCGTGTAAGTCTTTATTATTTCTTGGATTCAGTGCTACAGACCTAATAAATCATAACTGCTCTTTCTGAGCCATTTCAACTCATGTCAATCTGGGCAGTGTGCACATGTACTGTTTTAAATTCTGCAAAATAGCTATGTTTTAACTTTTTTTTTTGTTAACTTTTGGCCATGACTGAGTTAACTAAGTTTCTGTTTTTCCACATGCCATGGCAACTATTTTTGATATCCTAAGTAGTTGTTTTAATGATAATGTAAAATATTTGTTCTATTCTAAAATATAAGGGTTACGTTATCTTGCTGCTTCTACCACTTATTCTTGTTTTGAAGAAAGCCTTCACCCCTTTGAGAAAGGAGGGGGGAGCCAAACCACACCCGAAAATCCTTTTTGGTATCTTACATGTACTGCTGTTAACAGGCTACATATTTTATGTTACTAACATGCTGAGTATGTTTTTTTTTTTTTTTTAACTACCTCAGATATGGTTGATTGGGTGGGTAGATGTATACACCCTAGACTGTTTTTTAGTATTAATCAAGTTGAACTGTACTGTAATATTAAGGAGGAAAGAAAAGAGGACAAACTAGAACTGTGCCATAAACTGACCTATTTATCAAAAAGCTCTGCTTTTCTTTGGGCTCGTATGACTGGAATGAAATGGGATCTGCTTCTAAATTTCCAATGACTTTACTAAACAAAACAATAACTGCTACGGCTTTGCCAAAACAGAAGAGAATGTGCATCCAGTTTCTTCTTTGTCTAAGAAATAGGGTGAAATTGCCAAAAGAGAGGAGAATGTGGATCTGGTTTCTTCTTTGTGTAAGAAATAGGGTGAAATCAGGGGAGCAGGCGAAGAGGGTGGGGGCTGTAAAAGTGTCCCTTTCTGAGCTCTGGAGCACCCGGGGTGGCAGCAAACATCTCTGCTCTGTGAAATTCAAGTATCAGTTCTTATGTCCCTAAACAGAAGTATTTTGATTCTTTCCAGAGACTTAAATTCATGCTCCGTGTTCTACATTATATGTCTATTCAGGATTATAGGATTTGTGGAAAGGAGGCCTTCATTGTTTTGCAGGAAGTCATTTAGCCGGCTTATCTGTACATAGCTTGTTACTTATCAGTTCCGTCTCCGAGAGATCTTTTTCTCTTGGTATTTATAATAGGATAGCTGTTCTTCCTGAAGGTGAAGGAAGAGTGCAGTTAGATGGGCTTCTATAGCCTAATTATTTGTACTTCACTGTAACTCTTTAGTGGAAACATCCATTTAACCCTGTGGCTACTCTCAATCAGAAATACTGTTTTTCAAGTTGCTAGGTGTTACTTCTGTCTGCAGAAGGCTGACACTTGTTTGGCAGATATATGTGCATTGTTTTAATCACACTTAACAGGCAATTAAAAAAAAAAAAGCCACTTGAATTTAATCTGAATTTATTAAATTCTGCTACGTTCTGTTAATGATAGATACAGTATAAAAGTTGATTAGCCTGTAATTCATGATTCCCTTTTCTTTAACTCAGTTGCTTGCTATGATATACTTTATTTATGCTAATGTGTATCATGCTTTTATTGTAACTATTTTGTATGTGATGATAACAGAATACATTTTAACGTGTGAAGTTTGTTAGCAATAGCCTGGTCAGGAGTCTGTTTGACCTAGAAACCAGTGCCACATTCAAATGAACTCCGTGCGGGTTCCTGTGCCTCATGCTGGTGAAAAGACCCTAAAAACCTAGCACTAGGCTTTGGGAGATGCCAAGCGCAGGGATTTATTCAGCTGTCTAAATGTGGGCCACAGCACTGGAAGCGCTCACCTCCCACAGTCCTCACTGACAGCCGGCGATGGCATTGGAGACGCTAAGTTTCTCCTAGAATGAGAGTTCTCCAAGCTCATTTCTTCCCATCCTAATTTCCATTTAGGGCAAGGCTGCAGCTCTGTTTAGGACGGGGGAGATGCAAGGTCTTGTGATCAACCACAAAATTGTTTACCTGCAGTAAACACAAATAGATAGTGAAATCCTTTCTCATGTGACTATTGGGAATGTTTTAGGCATTCTCTGTTGGTCTCCCCAGACAAATTACGTTTGTAAGCACACAGTGTTTGTGCAATTAATCAAGCACATTCTAAAGTCAGTGTAATTTGGAAAGATGACCATTTATAGAAGATTTGTTGTTCTCTGACCGCAGTTACAATTATCTGGGAGAACAGATAGGTCAGATTTATTTAATTTGCTTTTTTTGGTAAAAGCAGTATATTTTGTTAAAATTGGCTAGCAAAAAGATTTGTTTCCATGTGGGTGTGTATTTCAACACTGCAGAAAAATGGTTATTTCATAAGCTTGAGCATCAATCTTTGGATTTACACAAATTTTAAATTATATTCCTAAGAGTTTATAACGGGAGCCAAGAGTTATTTTCTGGTTATTAATCTTTCTCCCCTATCCAAAAACATCCCAAAACTTTGTTTAGCTGTACAGTCTCTTCAGACTGTTGATTGTACTGTACTGGGGCTTAGAATGTTTCAGTTTATGTAACCAGTCTCTCTGTTTAAATTTCAATGACAGATCTTTTCATTTTGTTTACAGCCAAATAACAATGCAAACATGTCATGATACAGCCGTAGACATGGTGTGCGGTCATTGAAAAGGGCATTCACCAAATTGATTTCTTGGTCTTATCCTCTTAAAACTTATTAAAAGCATTTCATTGTTATGTGCAGCTATTAGTGAGCAAAAATAAGCTTCTCTTATTTACATAAGGATGATAGCTAGTCACTATGTCTTCTCAGTTATTAGTTGTTTGGTTAATCAGAAAGCTGTGTTATTACAGCATTTTCGTGGATTGCAGTTAAGCAGAAAAACCACACATGGCATAATGGTGAAATATTTTACTGCAAACCCAAATACTTAACTAAAATCATATCTTTAATGTGTTTACAATATTGCAGTATTTAAATTGTTTGCATGGATTTGATTATAAACTTTTACGTAGATATATTCGTGTTGTAGTATTTTGTAATACAAACGTCAATGTGAGGCAACTTTCCGGGCATAATTAATGTTAAATGACAATTTGCAAGTGAATTCATCTACTCTCTTCTGAATTTTCCATCTGGTCCTTATCACGCGAAGATGTCCATTCAGCAGTGCTCAAGTGGTTTTCAAAACTCATCTCCAACCTCTTTATGCACCGAAGACTCTTGCAATTTCTCCTTGATGCGGTTTCTTAACCTTCCTAGCAACGTCTTTCTGTTCTTCTAGGAAAGTGTAACAAGCTTTTAGTCTTTTTGCTAGTATTTTAAAGAAAGTTTTCTGATAGAGGTTATTACTGCAGTCTGAGCTTAGGCTCTATCCTTGGCCACTGCAGACAACCACATCCTATAATCCAGTTCTTAAACTTATCAGCCTCCGTCTTAAAACTAGTTGAGTGGTTTCCTTCCACTGCTTTACCTTGAGTCTAGAGCCTGTGTAGGAAGAATATTCCTCCCATGCCTAAAAGCTGTTTTCTGGTTTCCAGCCCTAACCCATTGACAGCAGGCTTAAACCCATTTATACCTGTGTCGGCATTATCTTCCTCTTCAACAGCTTTGTCGCTTACCCTTCTGGGTATGCTGATGAGTAGTCGTGTTCCTCATCCGCTACTGATTTGCACATAATGCCACCTGTGCAAGAACCTGTGCTTTGCAAAATATTTAATTATATTTATATTAGTCTGGTCCCCAAAGACATACTATGTATATATATTTTTTGCATAATACTGCTCTCCTCTGTATGGATGATACCTGCTAATTTTTGTATTGCCATCAGATTTCATCGGCATGCTCCTACTCTTTATGGCAAAGTCATTAATGTAATGGCTTGTTCTAAAATTGTATTTAAGGAACTTCCCTGGTACCTTCCCTCCAGCTCAAGAGCCTAACATATTAGTGAGGTTGTTACTCCATGTTTTTTATTTTGCATTCTTTTTTTTCCCCCTCCATCTCTCCTCCATCTCATTTCTCTTCCTTCAACTTCAGTTTCTGCTTGATGAGTGCTGTGTTTATGGTAGATTTTCATGGTTTTAACAGGGATGACAATCAGTATGTCTTACAAAAACATTTATCCATTACTACTCTTTCCGTTTTCAGGATTGCAATGTGTAGGGCTAGCATATGTTTAAGATTCCCCAGATATATCTTTTTTTTCTTCCCACTTAGAAATTTTGTCTGCGTGAAATTCAATAACTTAAATTTGTTCAGGATTTCTGGACATCTGACAGCCTGGGAAAGGCAGTAGGTCCTAGTGGTCTGCTGGACATCTGGAAATCCTAGAAATGTCCTCCGCACGGAGCGAGGGCAGCGAGTGTAGTGTTTGCAGGAAGTGTGAAAGCTGTTAGCTGAGCCGTGGCTGCGGGGTCGGGACATGCACGGTGACCTGGGCGCTCCCTGGAAGCAGCAGACTTGCTGCATGTCTGTCACATAGCGAATGCACACACGGTCCTGTTTGGAGAATACCAGGTGAAGTTTGGGGCAGCTATTGCTTCCTCCACTGCACTATGCATACTCGGGGGGGGGGGGAGAAGGAGGAAATTATTTCAAATTTCTCAATGCATTCCTACTTGTGGCTTTCAGATGTTGACAGGGTACCATGAGTAACCTAAGACAAGGAGAGACTATTCTAACTGCATCTGATTAATAAACAAAGTCATACGTATATCTGCCTAATTTGTTTTCTTCTGTGAAACTTTTGCCTGTTCTTCCTTGGATTTTAATTTAGTCATTACCCAGTCTGGGACAGAGCTTTAAAACTACGTTTATAGCCCGAAGTGTTAGCCACTATATTCATGGTTGTGGACACTCTAGAGCATTGAAATGGAGGAGGATTCAGAAGTGCTGTTTTAACTTCTCTGAATATAATTTATGTTTTAGTAACAGTCTCCACAAAGGTGAGCATCTAATATAACACAATAACGACAACATAATGGTCCTGTAGAGGCAGCATAAAGAGCAAAAATTCAATGAAGTAGTTAAAAATAAATATGTCTTGAGCCAATACCATCAAATACTTTCAACTGCTGGACACTAGATGATTATTACTGGGCATCACTGTTACATAAAAACTCTGTAAAGCCAAAATATGTCAAGAAGAGTTTTAGGAAAAGAGGGAGTGTATGCCAAAGATCTTGCATAAACCACCCAGGAAACAAACCTCTCAGATCAAGAAATACTATTATTCTTTGGAAAGAAAACATAAACACACTCCACATACCTGAACAAATGTGTATGAAGTGTTAATGACTAAGGGATTCATTCTTCTTGTGCATCAAAAACCGGATCAAATACTGAAGATCTCAAATATATTAACCAGTCAGCACCTGAGCTTAATATAGGGTTATTACTAAGATAAGAAAGTGCAACAGAACTATCTAGCAAGAAGAAATCCCATTCACACTCCTAGGAAAGGAAAGTTTTGAAAGGAAACTTCTTAAAAGCCTTGGTAAGAAAATAGAAACTGAATCATGTCATGTGGTTAAAAAGAGTTTAAAGAGCACCCTAAGAAGTTCCATATCAATGCTTTTTAAAAATATATTCAGTAAAGGGACTATTTCCCTTCAATATTTTCAAATCTCAACTTTTTCTCCCCATTGCTTTTTAGCAGTAGAACTGCTTGAAAACTTGTAGAGTTACAGCTTTTAGTGTAAAATCCCTGCATTTCTTGCATTTTATTTTCCTGCTTCTCAAGATGTTTAGAGAGAATTTTAAAGTTATAGCCTAAAAAGTGAATATTAAAAGACAGATTATAAAAGCAATTGCAGAAAAGTTTGGGAACTCATAACTTGCTATAGCTACAGCAAAACTGTGTATGTGAATATGTTCACATATTTTGTTCTAACTAAATCTTTGATTTCTTATCTGTATTTTGCCGCCTCATCAGTACAAAATGCATTACAGATAGTGACAGTAGAAGAAACAGAATTCAGACTTCCAGACTCCTACATATTTGCTTATTGAACAAAGTGTTTAAGAAACTCCTTCTCTGCTTAATATTTCTTAAATTCCAATTAAGATTTGTTGAATTTCAAATCTCCAGAAGTGTAAATCAGTTAAACAAGGGAGGTGCCTTGGGAGTCAGCTTCATTTGATTCCTTAGAAAAACCTTAAAAATTGATCACTGGGATTGAGTTGCCTGGGGCAGGCTGATTATGTGAATTCTCCTGTTCAAGTTTGGAATTTTTCCTGCTCCTAATCAACACTCACTGCTGTAACTTGCATAAAAGGTTTGTTAAATTACTGTACAGATTTCTATGGGCCTAACTTCTATATAAATCAAATAGATCATTCTAAGGTCATTCTTACCTTGAAACATTGCAATTTTGTAATGTTCTGTTCCCCAAGTACAGTCTCAGCCTCCAGACTGATAATATATGTGTATGTGTGCACGCGCACTTATTTATCTATATCTATCTATAAAACAATAGCAACAGCTCTCACTTGTGATTTTTTGTTTTTGTTTTCATTTCTAGCCTTAATTTATTTAGTCTGGCTTTTTGGGGGGGTCCACTGAGATCTTTGAAGCCAGTTGAGGTGATGAAAAATTATAAATGATGTATTAAATGAAATTTCTGGCAAAAATGTGTTTTGTTAGACACAAAAACCACTGAGGCAACAGAGCAGACTTTTTTTTAATGGTCCAGAAAAATTGCTCTTTCTAGTTTCCATCTAGTATATATTCTATACTCTGATTTTAATAAAGTAATTAATGAAATGGGATCAACCAAAAAATATCTAAAGAAAACTACATTCTAACCTTACTGACCTTTCATCTGCTGTAATAGATGGGAATTTTCAGTTCCACTCCAATATCCTCTCAATTGTATGCTGTAAACCCTGTTAGTGTCACTGAAGATTATACGGGTGTTTCTGAGAAATTTGGCCTATATTTTACATATATGAAATTGTTAAAAATTGTATCGCATGCCTAAAATGATTGCTGCAGAACAGATAATATGCAACCAGCTAAAGCAAAGCTGCTGTTAGGCCCTATAAGGTATAAGTAAGGGGAGAATGAAAGTGGGAATGGAAAAGTAGGTCTGGTTTTGTCAGATGGAAAACTTAGGCTTTATAGTGAAGGAAAAAAAATATATATATAGACATGTGCGCACACACACACACACACATATAACAATAAAAAAGAAATAGTAGAATATGGGTTTTGCCACTCACTTTTGGTGGTTGCTATGTTGTGCTGGAAGATTACTGTGCAAGCATTCCTGATTTACATGTCTGCTCTATTGCAAGTACCAGTCTTCTGGGTAAAAAGGTTGGTCCCAGGCTTTGGAAGTTGTTCCCGGCTGTTCTCTGGAATGAGGAAAAATAATGGTAGAGTGAATTGGTGCCTAGAGAAGGAAAATATTTACAGTTCTACATGTGGAGTTTCCATTAAAGACTATGCTTAACAGTGTCTGTTGTCTGAACAGGCTCAGAAAGGATAATCTTAAGGTAACTCATATCCTTGATCCCCACCTGCTGTAATAATATGGTCATGGTATATATTGACAAACATCAATACGAATTCGTATTACACGTGTAGTAATTTAGAGGGAAAGAGAAGAAATAGAGTCCTTGAAATACACTTAGAAATTACATTACTTTTAGAGTAAGAAGGGTTTTTCCTCCCTGCGCTCTCCTCTTTCCTTCCCTTTGCACAAGCATGCATTACAAAATTAAAGGCATTTTTTTATACTGTTGGCATTCCTACATGAATACACAGGTTTAAATCACCAGTGAAACAGAAGGTGACAATACTGTACTATGAGTTTTACGAAAACACAGAGCAAGAGTGGAAAAAGAACTGCCTCATGCTTTATTCCTGCCCTAGGAGCCACTGGGCTGGCGCTTTCCCTCTAGCCGAGAGGTCAAGCGCGTGGCTCGCTCGGTCGCCGGGGCCGTGCGCATCGAGCAAGGCATGCAGCTGCCATGCTCTCGAGATTAAGCACATCTGCTGCACAGTGTTTTCGGTCTCCTCTGACCTGGGGCATGGGAACCTCAGTGCATTTCCTAACCCAGGTCTCATTAGCGTGATGCAATTAGATTATTGAAGAATGCAGTTGACAAAAGGCACGTATTATTTATAATTTGTGTTAGCAGTAAAAATTGCTTTAGACTGAAATTTCATAAGCCGATCCTCATGTCATTTGTTGTTCAATAGATCTGATGAGGAAAAACAATATATTATAAGGAAACTGTTTGAAATAGTTGCATACACAATAATATTTTTTCCATATTGCTTCAAGACAGAACTTTAATACTGTTTATTTTTCAACTTACTTCCCTGATGTTTTTTCGCCTTGCATTTTATGGGTGTACCGTTGTAACAGTATAAACTGTGTAAACTAACTGATTTTTCTTGCATATGGAGTTTTTATTCAGAGAAGTTCATGAGTGGATTTTATTAGAATTGAAATATACAAAGTTTGTGCCATATTAAACTAAGCTCAAACTACATCTTTTTGCCATAAACCACTAATGTGTCTCTGAACTGTACTTTTCTCAATAGAATATATGAAAATAAAGACTATTTTATTTTTAAACATGCTGAAATGAACTAATGATGTTGTACTTTAGTGCATATTTTGTGTACTAAATGATGTAATTTTCAGCATAGCAATATTTTGAGCACTGATATTTCCAAGCAAGACTTTTAAGTCTTTGCTAGGAGTGCATTACTTTAACTATATACTCTGTTATATGGCCTAAGATACTGAAAATACCTAATTGTCCCCAAACTAATACTGAATTATATTTAGCTGTGTCATTAAATTAAATGTCAGTAGATACAACAGACTTGACCTGCAGTTTGAAACATTAATTAATGATTACGTTAAACAGATTTTCTTATTGTTACAATAATTTAGGCTGAGTATATTCAAATGGGTAGTGGTATAATGTGGGATTACCAGTGTACCTACGTAGTGTGAGTTCTTTTACCAGGAATTCAGGATATATTTTTTTCTCTTTTGCTATTGTTGAGTAAATATGAAAAAAGCTTCTTGTATGAAGAGCATCGCAGGCCCCACGCTTGTGTGGGATCTTGCGTTACAAGACTCAGAAATTGGTAAACATTCTGTTGAACTTCCCTTAAAGAAAAAAGGGGGTTCTTGGTCGAGTAGACTATCCTGGCAATCGCCGGCTTGTTATTTCCTCTCGCGTTGACGGCACCTCTGGTGTCTCTTTCCTGCAGCATTAAAAAGCTGGGTAAATACTATCCCTTCTGTTTAAAGGAAGGTTAAACTAAAGTAGAGATTGTCCAAGCTGATTGTACTGATAAGAACATTAACTAGGACCTGGGTGGGACCTTCTTGTTTAATGACAATTTTCTTCTACAGTTTATTTAAACACAGCCGTATTTTTAGTTTATACTAGCACAGATCATTGTAGCACATGTGGTACTGGTAGTGCTAATTTTGTCTTTGCGTTTGGCAATTTTTCTCCTCTGCGCAGAGTGCAGTGGCGTGTCTTTTCAAGTGTATTTGTGATAACACATCATGATACAGATAAAGGGAGTAGCAGCTTCAAGCTTTCTGCGAGTGCCCTGTGTTGTTTTCCTGTTCTAAATGGTACCCTTCTACTTTCTTCTCACATGTTTAAGGTGTCCTGCCCATCTCTGTCATTAGCACCACAGAAGGAAATTTCATGGGCACTGAAAAATTAAAAACAACACTTTTGTAACACCTAAATTGTGTTACTGCTCTGGGTCTTAAACTCGGTTGCATTGTGAAGCTGCTCTGTCTGCTACTGCTGAAGCTCTACCAAAGAATTTTGCCAATTCCCTCTGGCAAAATAACACTTCTGGATTTATAAAATATATTAGGCCTATTTTTTCTTCCCTCCAATAGGCAAAGTTTAACAAGACCAAAGCCTGCTGGACAAATAAAAAGAACTGAAGAATTGAAAGAACTTGCAGAAAAAGCAGTTTCAGGCTTCTTTAATTATCTATGGATGCCAAAAGGCACAACAAGGAGGAGATTCATATCAACAATGTGACAGATATTTTTTATTCTATAGTGATCCTGTCAGTAAGAGAAATTTAATATAGACTCTCTTATCACTCTCTACCATCTCATTTAAGTGTGCAGGTGACTGAGTAATTCACCCCAGGAAAATTCATCTTCTCAGACTCTGTAATTTTCTGACATAGAAAAAACATATTGTACTGGGAAAAGGGATGAGGAGAAGTGGAACTTGTACAGTGGAGTATTTTTCAAGTGTACATTATTTCTAAATACTGCAGCAAAATTACAAGAGTAGCAGCATTATGCTGTCATGTGTTTGGCTATTGGGAGGTTTGCAAGTTTGTTTATACTTATCTTGTTGGATGAGACGTAAAAGGCAGGTTATGTTCTAGCATGATTTATTATTTAAAGGCTGTACAGAGAAGAATTCTGTCCTTGGATAGCCTAGATTATAATCTGCGCTCCGGGAATTTCCACTTACCTGGAAACCTTAGTGGTGACACCACTTTCCTGTCACTAGGGAAATTCTCTAATGGGATCTCTGTATCGGTTGGGTTCTTCCACTCACATCTTAAAACTTCTCAGGTGTGGTTATGGCATAACCCAGCTCTTTCCTTCTGTAAATAATCTGATCCTAAGTGCTTGCAAAGTGTGCAATGCAGTGATTATTTCCCAGTGGCGGTACGGAGGAGAAAATGTGTGCTAAAGGAGTCATCTGCAGTCGCCGGTTGATTTGCAGCATGCTAGCCAGGAGCCGTAGCAGTAGGGAGACAGATGTATACAGTGTTGACAAATACCTTGTGCTACACCCAAAGCGTCTTTCCTGAAATGGTTCCCATGCAGAAGCATTCATAAGTGTGAGCAAAAATTGTGTATGCAAAAGAAGTTACGCTACATTAAGAGAGGAGGAGTTTGTAAAAGTAAGAGAGATCTTCTGTAATTAATAAATAGCAATAATATCAGCCAGAATGAAAATTTATTGCCCATCTTGCTATGGGAAAATATATGTATGCATATTTGCTGTGCTGCAAATTTATATGGACAGAAGGGTTTGGCAACAAAAAGCTTAATTTTCAAATATGAGAGAGGAAGAACAGTGTTTTTACTCCTCTTTAACTGGGATAGAAAGACTAAGTGATTTGGGCAGAGTTTCAGAGGAAATCTGTGGTGGGTAACTGAACACTATATACCAGTCTGATATTTAATATCAAGACTCTTTCAATTGATGGATAATTTGCATTATCTCAGAATTTAGTTCTGGTTATTTTGTCAGCTGCAGTGAATGTATGTTCTACTATTTTGACAAAGTGTCAAGTTTCTGCTTGAAAATACCTTGTACGTTTTAAAGATGAGCAAACTGGTGCTGAAATAACCAAACCTACTCAGCATCTCTGAGGAAGCTTCAGCTGAACCTTACCTACATGTGCGTGTTCTGCAGCTGAGGGTTTTAAGAATGTTTGGGGTTTTTTTTCTTTCCCTCTCTCTCTCTTGCCCTTTGGGTTATTTTTAGAACCCCCAAAAGTCTTTTCTCATGGGCTCTTTTTGCAGTGATTCATGATCCAGAAACGAGGCAGGATGGGGAAATCTTTTTCTCACTAGGCTTGCAGTCCAATGTCCATGTTAAAGTTTTTGGAGAGCGTGCAGGGATCTAATTCTTTGCGGTGCTGAGTGTGTCTTCTGACATGCTGAGCAGTTGTGGTTTGACTCGTGTGGCATCCAAGGCCTTGCAGCCCTGCACCCCTGAGCATCCCGATCCCTCAAGGGTTTTCTCATGCCTTGGATATAAGCTCCTAAGAATACAGGAATTATGCTGGAAATGCACTCTTCTTTCAAACTTTTCTCTCCAGCCCTGTTTAATAAATGATGTGTTCATGATCTTTTAACATCAGTAACAATTTGTTAGTCATATTACACTGTAGAAGAGAGAGACTGGGAAGCTATCTGAACCATTTTAAAACTTAAATTAGCCACCATAAAGTGCAGAATAAAATTATAAAGACTTTCTTGTAATACAAAATTCATAGAGACAAAACTCTAATTTCCTGATGGATATATGATATTAATGTAACGGATACCTCAGTGTAGTTAAATTGCATTAAATGGTTATTAATGCTTGAATAAACTTCAAGGAAGTGGGTACTGGTTGAAATGGGATAATATTTTGTTCTGCTAAATTATACGTTAATTGGTATTTCCTCTCTTGTAAAAGGACCTAAAGGGCTTAATAAAATATGTGGTAGAAACATTATTTTTTCTTCCTTGAGATGTTAAGTCTAGAGTTTAACTGGAAACATTTCAAATCATTCCTGGAATATTCATCAGCATTCATGATGACATCGCTTACAGGACTCCCCAAAGTAGATAGTTAGGGCTTTCAGTTATCCAGAAGTACACAGAACAATATACAAGGGAGGGAAAGAAAAGCTACAAGTAAACTGTTCGATATTTTATTTTCATGTTTAAAATTATGCTTACTTTTCTTGGATGCAGGTAACTACATCCAGTATAATATAGTGCGTAATCAGGTCTATTTACACTGTGTGAAGTGACCATTATTTCTGGGCTGACAGAGGAAGGGAACTACTAAAGGATCTCAGTACTCCTCTCCCAGTAATTCAGAGACGCATCAGCAAATCAGGAGGAGGTTGTTTAAAAACAACACTTTTAATCTTATTCTCTAGTCTAAACTTTCTTGAAGTGATTTCTATTTCTTTATAGAAGTGTTTCCTGTTGTGTTACATTGGGTGGAACTGTGAAGTAAGGGCTAGGTGCTATATTCATACTCTGAAGCATCAAATATCTCTGTGCCTCCGGTTCTTCATTTGGAGAATGTGTATATGTGTATCTATCTATATATACATATATATAAATTTACTAGTGTTATTCATAAGTTCCCATTCTCTTGAGCATTCAGTTGTACTATGCTTACCAGCTATTGCAAATGAGATATTTCACCTTTTCTTCTAAAGGAACTGTAGTCAGATAATGAGTGGATGCCTACAGATAATTATCTATATCACTGAAAGGAGAGAAAATTATTTCCTTTAGAACACCAGTCAGTGGGGGAGCTTCAACCTTTCACTCTACAAAAGCCATTAATATGTTTTGATTGCAATATTGTTGGGTTTAGCACACTGGATATGGTGCAGGGTTATGTTTTCTGTTTTTTTCACTTATGTTCAAATTGGACATGGTCTTATGGGTTTCTTAAAACATTTGTATTCATCAGATGATACTTTCTGGGAAACATAGAGTCACAGTGCCCAAATATACTTAATAGCTAAGATTTTCTGCTCATGTAACTTGAAGCAAATTATAGAGAAGGAATGAGGTTAGCCAAAGTTTTGAGCTCTGTGATTTGTCTTAGAAGAAAAACATGATAGAGAAATTGGATACTTTTGATGCGATACGAATACTTTCATATTTAAAAAGAATGGACAAGTTCCCATTTCCTGATTGCTGAAGGAATCCAATAGGAGACCGTCTTTTTTCACAGCCCGGCACTTCTAGCCAGCCAAGTGTGCTCTTTCGTAGGTTTTATTCAGGGCCAAGCTACAAGCATTTCTCTCGCTGCCTGGTCTTTTTTCAGCTTCTCTGGTCTTTCTGCTTATTTTTCCCCAAGACACACAAACCCCTTTATCTGTTTGAAGTACTGACTTGTGCCTGGGTTTGAAGTGGAGGCTACTGCAGTTTCAGCTACCTGGTTACATAAAAGTTATCTTACAACTGTCTTATAGGCAGGACAGTAATTGTAAAACGGCTTGCAAGGAGGTTTATCCATCTTGTAAAAGTACGCATGTAATAGCGGAAACAACGGGGTTAAAGCGTAACTGATAGCAAACAAAAAATATTTTGTAAAACCCAGGGGCTGTTGAGCCTTTATTGCAAACTTTACATGTTGGCTTGTCAGAGAGGACTTGAATAAGTTATAGCTTAACACGCCTTTTCAGTAGTACAGGATATGTTTTATGATGCAAGAATAAAGCCATTGACTGAAGAAACTTCTCTGAGGAATTCAGTATTATTGTGATTTTGTTTTAAATCCTATTCATCATCAACTGATGTCAGACGAGAGCTGTGATTTCACAGTCAGGTTCACTGTAGGCATTTCAGAAAGGTGCCATACTTTATCTGAAGCTGAGTAGTATGTTTTAAAACTTCCAGTGCACTCTCGATGAAGTTAGCTCGAGCCCTGTTCAAAAGGCGAAGGTTCCCAGGAGTCTGGCCTGCCCTGGATGGCAAGCCACTGTCAGGTCAGAAAGCTGAACGCAAGCGGTGAAAGAAAGGAGAGCTTGGTAGGGGTAGTGCCCACAATTGAAATTATAAGTCATTTGTGAAATTTAGCTATATATTATTTTTTAAGACTTAATCTGCATGCTGTGCCGCCATTGAAGTGCCTTACCCAAAGGCAGCTGATGAACCCTTACTTGTAAGGCGTACATCGAGGCTTCTTCTTCTGAGCAGAGGTTCACGGTTAGGTCCCAGAGGAAACACTGCTTATCATTTGGGCACCCTCTACAGAGGTGCACTCAAGTTCAGCCACAAGTGACTGCACTCAACAGTTTCCACTTACACAGGGAAAAAAAGAAATCCTTCCACAACAGGGATTCATATGGAAAAGCCTGTGACCTATCTCATCTGGGAGGTCAGACTAGATAATCCAGAGACTCCCAAAGGGTATTAAAATCTAGGAACATGTTAATACAAAAAACATTGTGCATCTTTCGCAGTATTATGAGATTGTGAGAGGTTATACCCGTGCTTGTTCGGGGTATTGCTGAGCACATTTAGAAACAAACTGCTGTTCCGTATGTTCATAACGTTTGCTCCAGAGCACAGGGAGCTCAGAACTAAATATTCCTCCATTAGGGATGGATGATTTATTGGATGATCTCTCTGAGCTCACAGCCTTTTCCTTCATAGTTCAAATACCCCTCACAAGAATGGAAACACATGGTGGGCTTCATTTTAATAAGGACTCCCCCACCCCAAAACAAGATCTTTATCCAAAGATTTTAATTAATTGCAAAAGTTAAAAATAAATCGTGCTGGAGTACCATTGATAATCCTCCTAGGCTGGCTTTCATTCATGTTAATGTGTAATACAGCCACAGTAAGATTTAATTTTAACCATAATTATAAAAGTTTGAAATTAAATCTTACTAGGGATGTGTTCTCCATTAATATGGACAAAAACTGATCTAGGAGGATTATTATGGGGGACACAAGAAAGATTTAATTTTTAACTTTTATAATTAATTCAAAAATGTGATAAAGGATTTTGTTTCAGGGGAGGGGGAGTGCTCTCCAGACCACTAAGACATCCCAGCAGTCTTTCAGAGCCATCTTAATTACAGCCACAAAGAATTATTTGTTAGAGAATGGTGGTCAGGAGCTCAAACTGCTTCTTTTATCCAGACATAAATGTGCAGTGAAACTTTCACTGAAAGAAGCGCTGTAGTTCATGGTGAGGCAAGGAGCTTAGAGCCATATATATATACATGCATACATATGTATAAAATATCTATCTGTCTGTGTATATATATATGTATGTACAGATGTGCACACAGGTATAAACATGCATATTATATAAATATATATAGATTCTTAAATCTGTATATGTATATATTCATGCATGTGTATATAGATATATAAAACATGTATCAAATATATATTTTTGCATCTAGATTTTTTAAATATATGTTATACACATATATCCACACAGGCGCACACAAACATACAGACAGCTCTTCTTCCCATAATAAAAAAGCAAGATAGTGCGATAAAGCAAAAGGAAAATTAATGGAAACCATTTCTTTCAATGTTTGCAGTTGTGTTTGGCTGCACTGAATTCCATTGCATTTGTCATGCTACACTGCAGGCAGAGGGCAGAAACCAAGCAAAATTACCAAAGATTTTTCTATCAAGGATCAGGTTATGTCACAATTAAAACTGTATGAAAAAGATGAAAAGGAAGGAAGTATTCATTTACACAGGTATACATTTAGGAACTAGCTTCAGCTTTAAATTGCAATTCTTCTCTGAATTACTGTGCCTTAATGATTTCATGTTCACTGCATCTCAAATTTCCATATCAAACATGCGTAGTTTGCCAGTGCAGAGTTTTCTGAGTCCAGCTTGTGCTCACTTTCTTTTCTTTTTGCTGGTTTGCCTTTTTTCCTTGCCTCCAGTCTTGCAATTTTAGCGTTCAATCTGAAAATTCAGAAAGATTCTTTATTGTCATGGCCTGAAAGATGATGGATTGAGTCGTGGTGAAGAAGCACAAAGTTCAGACCCAGAATTAAATTCAAAACTTGACAGTTCCTCATCAGGTGTGTTTGTTGTAAAATTTAAAAAGAGTTGTACTACTTTGTGCTTTATTGGAAATGTATATATTTATAATGGTCTGAATAATGGAAAGGCTTTTTTTTTTGTTGTTACTGGTGTTATTTTAGTTTTGAGAGTTAGGGTTTTTTGCATTTTCTTCATGAATTCTATCAAACTTATTTTATAACAAAATATAAGAATAGCCACAATTTTTGCTGTTTTGATAATCATTTCCAAAAAGTTTGAAAAAATGAAAATAACAATATTCCCCAAGAGTAAAAACGTGGACACTGATGAACCTTTTGAAAAAATTTGCATCTTCCCTCAGGGAAAAAAGCACTCTTCTGATCATATTTATCATCTTTAGAGTCTTTTTTTTGCTTTTACTTTGTAAATATATACTCAGCTAGTTACAGTCTATTTCTCCTGGCCTTCATGTTTTCGGAAACTATACCTGTATTCAAAATTCCTCCCCAAATAAAATAGTTATGGAGGTTTATGTAATTGTAGAAGTCCATCTTCCATCCTTTAATTCAAGGAAATGCTTTATGTGGTTTATATTTTTTTGGCAATATTGTATTTTTTTTTATCAGCATCTGCTTTCATTCTCTGTTGTTCTTTTTTCTACAAGTAATCAAGTTTGGCCAGCACTGTGAAACACATTGTTGTAAAGTTCTGTAGTTACAGAAGGCAAATTCCTCATGCACTAGTGCCCATAAAACCTGCTGGCAGAAGATGCATTAGTCAAGACACAAAGTGGCCTCAGATAGCTCAGGAGTGGAAGAACGCTGTCAGATAGGAGGACAGTGATCTTCAAAGCACTTCTACAGTCCTTTGAACCTCCGCTTGACTATGGGATGTGCTAGGACTAACTACCAGGTTACTTTGAACTTCCACCTAGTTGCTTATAAACCCGGTACTCTCTATTTACCAGGAAAATGGCAGGATTTCTGTGCTGTGTGTCTCCATGAGAGCACCCCCTGCACTGTGGATCTAGTTGAAAAGCAGGCATTTCTCTGGATTTCTCAGACTCAGATTTTTTTTTTTGTCCCTATGTGCTATGTTAAAGATCTGGTCTCATTGGTTGGAAAATGGTCATTTGCTCAAAATGGTCATTTCTACGTGTGCCTTGTGTTGCCTGTGTCTTTGGTAGTGAATCCGGCTGTAGAAATAACTGAAATGGTTTCTTTCACTGCTCAGAGCTAGGAGTGGCAGCTGCTTCCCCACCTCGCCATTTCAAAGAGGAATGTTTCAAGCAGTGGGAACGGGCTAATAGTCGTCAGCTTGGTTCTGTCAAGTACACGATAAGCCTAAATAAACCTGGAGCTTTTACTAGTGTCCTTTGTTTGCTGCTGTAGACGCTGATTTGTTCTCTGCGTGCCCTTTGTTTGTGCATGTCTGTAGAAAACATACAGGTGGATACAATGGCAAAAAAGGATAAAAGTAAAACTAAATTAGGTATTTTAAAAGACACCAAATATTTCTTTTTTTTAGTTATTCATGTTTTAATTTGAATCTCATTTGTAACAAAAAGCTGCTATCCTTTACAGAACCTTTGAAATAATAGTAATAATAAGAAAACCAAACTATCAGGGAAAATATTTGTTCTTTTTTCCCTTCAGAGAAAACGTTTTGGATTTTGTGAACAAACATGCAGTAATATTCATTTCAACTTTTTTGTTTGCATTCTGCTGTTAATATTTTTGTACAAGGCATTTCTTCTGTTCCATTATAGGCTATTTAAATGTTCAAACACAGCTCGACATAGATAGAAAAAGCTATGGAGTATGCCTGTTGACTTCAGGTCTCTTTGAGTCTGGCCCATAATAAGTCCTGATATGAATGGTAGTATCAATGCAGGAAAATAACTGTATATATTAAAAGTGAAGATGTACTCTTGGCGCGAACCTTGCCTCTTATAATTATGTACCTTAGGAAAACTTGCCTTCATAATCACTTACACCGCTGTATTTACTACAATTACTGTGTAGAATGATTCAAAAGAAAAAAAGAAAAGAAATAGTAATATATTTTGAGGATCTCGAAATTCTGCTTAAATAGATAATCACAGTTGTTCTCTGTTTACCAAATGAAAAACTGAGGCATGATATATTTTAAAGGCAATGTTACTGCATGATGCTAAAAATATAGTGGTAACACCATCTTTATTGTACTCAAGCTGATAGAAACCTTGATGTGGAGTTTAATCAGAAATAAAATATTTTCTGGTTAGTTGCCTGAAAAAGAGGTGAGAGATCCACTGTGATCAAGTTACAGGAAGAAATATAAGAGTGTTGCTTATGCTTTCAACAGAGAGTCTTGTACTCAAAAGGAAGACTTGGCCTGTCAGTTATTTCTGTTATACCTGAATTTATTAGAATTTTGGGTTGGGGTAAGAATGAGAGGAAGTTCAAGCTTTCCATGCAGTTTCTTGGCCAGGGATTTACTGAGAATGTTGACTTTGAAACTTGTTTTTGCTAAGTACGTATGCAACTGAAATTTCCTAATAATTTCTTTGTATTTGGAAAAAAAGTTCACCCACGTCAGCCTAATCCCTCTGACTGCTAATTCTTTTCACATTTATCATCAGTCATAGAAAGTCCCTACCACCGAACCTCATAGGATACAGCAATTGTATCCCACTTGCATATACAATATGAGCTGTCCATGTCACTACTATGGGTTTTGGAGAGCAGACGCTTTTGACTAAAAATTTGGTCCATGTGGAAAATTCCCCTTAATAAATTTAGGATATTTATTTACTTGTAACATGTGTGCAATTAGCTCCAAGTTACGGTGAATGGAAGAAAATTTTAAATGACATTTTTCTTCCAAAACAAAATAAACCATGTTAATATTACTCTATCCCTTCTGGCTACAAAAAAATTCAATACACTTCTAGTACCCTGAATTTGTCATTACCCTAGAGAACGTGTTACAGAATAATAATACTTTGCTCTGCTATAAGACCTTCCATCTGAGTGTATCAAATTGTTCTACAAACAGTAATGAATGAAAGCACACATCATCTCTATGAACTTGGGAATGCCTCTATTTTATAGGCGGGAAAAGTGAGAAAGCATACTGTAATTAAGTGACTTAGCTAAACTTAAATAGCATACTATTAACAAATTCAGGAACAAATCCCAGAAATTCCGATTCAACCACTTACACCTAGTGAAGGTACTCCCATCTACTCCCACTGTGCTAGAACAAATCTAATACTTTACAACTTTGTCCTCTCGCATTTGACATTCTTGAATTTCCTAGAGCCTTCCAGTTAAGAACTAAAACAGCGAGCGTTTCATAAAAATGTGATAGTTGTTGTCGAGCACTTCAAACACTGAATTTTGGAATCCATGCATGCTATCGTGCATCCTATTGCAGATACGTTACATAATGATTGAACATTTAACTTAAAATGAATTGCAGTGTGGTGTATACATTCAGCTGCTAAGCAAAAGGGGAACAGTATTAATTTCAGGCAGCCCCCAACCTAGTCAGAAAATGCCAAAGTGCTTCTAAATCTTTAGCCTGACCATAAAAAAATTAATAATTTAGTAAAAGATGTTTTATTACAGGGTCTCCCCTTCTGTCTCTTTGGCGTGGAGCCAAAGTACACTATGAAGTAACAGTTGGAAGTGACCTCCACTCCTTCAGATGAGTTGTTTCTTTGGTTTGGCTTAAAATTAATCATTTGTTTAAAAAAAAATATTGTAGACATTTCTTGGTAAGCCCCAATTTCAACTAGTAGTGTGGCTCCTTGCCAGTGTCTAATATGACATCAGAGTGATGTTACTATGATTATGCAGTACACATTGGAACTGTAATACATTGCTATGATGATATATTAAACATTGACATGGAACCTGAATATATAATTGGCAATGACAAAAGAAAGCATGATTTAATATCTTCCATGCCACCCTCCCCACTCCAGTTGCTCAGGGTCATGCCTTCTTCCTGCATTCTCATTATTTCCAATAGAATATCTTGATGTTTGGCAAGTATTTATAGGAACCTACAAGAGCCTCTTGGTTGAATATGTTTTGTACATAATACAACAGTCAAGGGATTTCTAATATGGTGTATTTCTTACAAAGGAAAGCCTTTAAAATATATATATTTTTTCCCTTTATCTAGAAGATAGGACAATGCTTAGTTAAACATTAGGTCATTCCCATGATATTAGGTGTTAGATAAGCTTAAAATATACCATACTCTGCATAAGGCCCTAAACTAATCATTGCATGAGTTGTTTTTAACTTGTTTGTTTTTGATTTGTTCTAAAAATTGCATACTGTATTTATAAAATCACAGAGGACCCTTTGGGTATAAACTGTCCTTCACATTTTTACATCTCCAGCTGAATACTCCCTTTCCCATAGTGTCTCCTTGGCTTCTATTTCTTATAGTATTCAGAAAAAATATATTGTGTTAAAGCCAGCAGATATCATACCCTTGGGGAAAGTTGAATATTCATATTCCCATGAAATTCTTCCCCCTTCCTTGATTGTGCTGAAGTGAAGACATCTTCCAAGCTGTTCTCCCTCTTTCTTTATCCTTAGCACCAAGTTCAAGCTCTCTGCCTTTTGGCCTGGGTCAGCTGTAGCTATCTTCTTTCCTGTTCAGCAAGAGCCAAATAGGCTGTCTGAAGTACTTCATTACATATTTTGCATCTTAGAGTCCTCCCTCCATCTTGCACAGTTTTGTCAAAGGGAAGGAGAATCATCTTCTCTTCTGTATAATAAGGATGGTATTTCTACCAAGCTAAAGTTCCTTAATGGACTCAGAACATTGTTTAACTTAGCCATGGCATGGTTTTGTCATGCAAGTTCTTTTTTTCCACGTATGTATAGTCTTCTGTGCTCATTTTTTTTGCCTGGAATAAGCCTACTGTCTCAGAAGCTAATTAAAGTACCATGGCTGCCGCCTTGCATTACCCATATAAAAACAGAACAGTGACTCCCAGCACCACTGTAATGTAGCTTATTCCTTGTTTAAGAAATCATCCTTGTCTGTGTGTTTTACTATATAAGCTTATTCACATGTATGCTTGGCTCGCATGCAAGCCGTTTGTTGTGGGCCACCGTTAAAGGGTTTTTTCTTCTTTTCTTCCCCCCAATGCTAGAGTTGTATTAAGACACCCTGTAAAATCTGGTGATGTATCTGGTAGGCAATCTAAATTGTGATTAGCCAATGGAATTCTGCATTTCCATTAACACTGAAGCCCAGTGTCCCTGAGATTTATATCCCTGAATCTCTCAATTGATTTATAACCTGGTAATCCTTTTATCCCCATTTATATGCAGCATAACTTGACGTAAGTGCTAGAATGTCTCCATTAATCGAATTCAAGAGTGCTGGACTGAGAAACTGGACTAAAAACTTTTAGACCATACTGTAAATACACTTTGTGTCAAAGGAAGCCGGAAGGTAATACGTCCTTGAGTTACTTCATCTTTATGCTCACCCGTAAGCAAAATGAAGAAAACCCCAACTATTTGGGCTATGTTTGAAGTATCTGTTCCAATGAAAATGTGTGAAAATACCTCGTTGTGCATACTGAGTGCACAACGCCCCATCCCGCAGCAGCTGCTGAGCGCAGCCCCATCCCGGCGCAGCCTGCGATGCGGCGCGGCTGGAGGCGAGCTCCGAGCGGCCACGTCTCTGCAGGTTACCTGGTTTGCACGCCGCGTGGTGCAGGGAGGTGAACCTGCGTCCCAAACACAGCGTAGTGCCTTTGTAGGGATCTTCAAATCCCATTAAAGTCAATGGGAACTGTGTATCCAGTTTTCAAAAATGTCTTTCACATCAGTTCAGTCTCCACCTGTTTTAGGTGCCTGAATGCTTCTGCTGCTGTTACTCGAGAACCAGAAAATAGAAGATGTTTTTCTTTCCTTCTCTCAAATCGCACAGCAGTAACCTCTCCAGAGTTATATGGCACACAAATGTGGACTCCCAGCACTGCTAATTGTAATTATGCAATGGAAAATTTATTAGGTACTGCAGCTTTCCGTTATTACTACTCCTTCGTTGTGGACTTAGAAATTATTTGAAAACACTGCTTGTAAGAAAATCCGTGTAGCGTCTGTGAAACAATGGCTCACCAGCAGCAGCCCTGTCCCTGACCTTTAGTGGCCATGTCTGCAGAGGATGGGTAGAGTCCCATGTTACACTTAAATCAAATATGTGGCACAGCAAATGGAGGAGCTATTAAAATATATTTATTATTCATTATTACTAAATTGCCTGCATGTGGAATACTACAGAGTAGCAAACTTACAATTTTGTTGACTCATTAAAAGTCTACACTGTCATGTCCTGCAAAACCCAAATTTGTATTTATAGCATTAATTTTAAAGCTCCGTTTAAGCAATTACATCTGTGTATTACATGAAAAGGATACAGAATAAAGGTAAATCTTACAGTATGCTGGAAATTTGCTAGTGAATGCACTGCTATCTATCTTGAGACTTAATGTGCTGTTGGGATAGAACCTGATTTAACCCAGAAACTTACAGGTGAGACTGTGGAAGATAATGTGTGCCACTACTGAGGATGTGTTAATAAATTATAATTCTGTGTGCTCTGTGCATTCCAATTGCCTTTTTAGTAAATACTTAACACATTAAAGTCTGCCAGAAAATCAGATGAAATGAAACCAATTTAATTCCTTAATTTGTATTATGTTATGCAATACTACATCATGTTGCGCCCATAGAAACAAGAAATTGATATTTTCTGAACCAGATCTTCTGTTTCTTACCAATTTGTTAATATGCTGGTATTTTTAGGGAGAGGATGATATGATAACTTTTCATCACTTGGATGTAATGTCTTCTTACACTGTTGGATGAGTAAAGGAGTAAATAACAAAAAAGGAGTGCAGTCATTCCTGCCTGGCTGTATTATGATGATGAAGCTTTAATTCTGCAGTAATTATAAGAACTTAATGCATTGAAAGCTCATTGTCAGAAAAGGTGTGAAAACTGTTGTACTTTATGATAAAATTCCACGTTTTTCATCCCAGACCTGCTTAACATTAAGCATGAGTACCTTAGATGATTAAGTTGCTTAAAACTGAATAATTATATGAATACTTACAATATCAAGGCATTTAGTAAGCAAATATATAAATAAAACCAACTAACCACAACTAATCACCTGTGAGGGGAAAATACTCTTCTGCTCACTGTATGTGTGGGCTGAGAAGAAAGGCCAATAGAAATCTCAAAAGTGTAATGGTCATTGACAACAAAAAACCAAAAAAGCGGATTAGTCTGAAAAACAGCCACAAGAAAGTTTTCATGCAAGCGTTGGAAATGCAGTATAACCTTACCATAAGTCAACAAGCTTGTTTCTGAGTGAAGCCACTGTCAGTGAAATTAGGCTATTTTTTAAGGTCCTGCCTAAAAAAAGAAGATAATTGGCTTTGTTATACCTTAGATGGGAAAGAAAATGAAATGGATTTAATGCTGCTTAATGAATTTTCTCTGCACAATTTTAGTATCCTTTGTTGCTCCTAAAGCCATCTCACTGACTACTTTAGATATTACTAATTTCCTTTTTTGCTTACCAAAGTCAAGAGCAGAACCATTCTCTGTTTTGGCCATGTGCTGTATAAAATAATTGACTGTGTGATGAAAAACTATCTTGTCATATTTTGTAATAAAACAATATTTTTGTGCATAACTTGACCTGTCCTGGTGAGTTATGCTGCTCATTGTTTCATAGTAACAATTTCCAATGGGATTTTAATAAAACTCTTGCACTTACTATCTTGTACAATGTAAGCTGTTATATTCAATTTGTAAGAAAAATATTCAGGTATAAAACTAGATAATCTGTATCCCTTTAGAATCAAAAGTCACTTTGCCAAAATATTTTAACACATGAAATTGCTTCTTAAGAGATGTTTGCTATGATAAAACGACAGAAAACTACTTTTCCATTATAATTATAACTGACTAGTGGTGCTAAGTTTTTATAATTTAAAGGTATTCTCAAATCTGACAGCTCTTCCATGTTGAATTATGCATTTCTGGCTCTTAAATAGTTCTGCTGGCATCAGACAGCTGAGATGAAGTTGTCTTTCTAAAATAATTGCTCCATGGAGCATCCATTATACCTTCAGAAAAAATGTATTACTTGACTTCTACAAATTATAGACTAGCCTATAATGGGTATTTTTGACAGCTATTAGCTTTTTAAAAAAATCTGAACAGTAAAATGAGTATTGATATCACTCTGCCGTGTCTTGCATGTTAATACCAACCTTTCCTGTACTTCTCTTCTAGAGCATGATGTAATCATTAATTACAATAATATTGATGTAATTGCACTCATCCTAAACTCCCCCCACTGTAATAGCAACGTGTGATTCTTTTTCTAAAGTAATACTCACTTCATATTTCCTGTTCTTGGGGGGGAAAAAAAAGTACAGACTTGAACATAAAATCCTGTGACATATTTTGTCATCATCAGTGCTTAGGATGAACGTATCTTGGCTTGAGTGCAGAGTTAGACTGTTCAAGCTGTGGGAGGCTGCGGTGCTCTGGCGTTTCACGTGTAATACTGTGGTATAGCTCTTCGTTCTGTGGGCCTAATCCTGGAAACTTCACCTTCATAAGTTATGCAAGAAGAGCCAGAGAAACATGTTTTGGCATCTGGACCCGCTTTCACTGGGTGGCTTATGCAGCCAGCTGAGTTCATGCATATTTGCCCGTGTGGTGCCTAACAAGTGAAGAAGTATACCAAACGCTTTCAGATACTACTTTAGTAATTTTAGACTTCATTAATTTGCATATGGCACCATGTATGCGCTTGGCAGTTCAAAAAGTGCCAAAAGAGGAATTACTGGGAAAAAAGAAAAGAGAAGCTTATTGAGCATTTCAGTAAAATGAGGTATTCTGTACATTCAGTGTATATTGTCTTGCTTTTATTTTGCAGGTTTGCAATTGAAGTGAGTATCTCTATGAACAGAGTCCTGTCCACCCGTGTTGCCAAACTGAACGTTTTCTTGAAGAGGAGCACTTCTTCAAAGGAAAGTATAAACCTTTCACGTACCCATGTGTTTCATGAATTGAGTGGAGAAGGGAAGGTGGTTGTGGACAGGGCATGTTTTGTATTTTTTGGAAATGCTGTACAGAACTCAGCTATAGTAACGTAATTGTAGTATGTAAGCTAGATGAACTGACTTCCGTAATAACAGTTGCATATATTAATTTACATTGAAATTAACCACAGTAATAAGGGATCAAGGGTACAAGGTCTTTTGCACCCTGATCATTGCAGATCAGGCCTGTGGCCTGGTACAGCCAGACATGGGCTAGGTCCATGCTGCTGTTTATTCATATATTTGGCACTTCAGTGAGAAGGGAAGGAGGATGGGGGTGGGCTCCGAACTGTGTGATTTAGGGAAAGAGGAAGAAATAGGGATTCTGCAAGCAGACAGGGCAGGGAGAATTATTCCTGCCTGCGCCAGCACCTGCTTGCACTGCCTGCAGCCTCCCAGGAAGATGTGTCAGAGACTCTGCCAGAGCAGACCATCTTGGAGTGAAGGGTGAAATCAATTCAGTGAGTTGCTGTATGCACCAAAGACAAACCCACTGTTGCTCCTGAGGGTGCGTTAAGCTTTCTCAGCCCCTAGCCTCCCTCTCAAAATCACTCTGCTGGTGTCATGAAGACCAAAGTTGTGATCACTAATGATGGGAACAAAATGATGGATTCGTTGTTAGGGCAGTATAGTTCGGTTTTGCCTGTGTTGCTGAAAACACTTGAACTTGCATAACAGGGACCTAGTAGCCAGGCCAATTGTGTGCGGTGTTTGCAAGAATAAGCAAAAAGGTGAGCAGGTGTAACATCTGTGCTAGCGCTGCACAGCGCTGGTTACACAGCAGCGAAAGATACGGCCATGCTAGGGCCCACAACTATCTTTGGTGTCCTTTGAATGCTTATCACCACTGGACCTTAAGTATAAAAATCTGCTTTAGAAAAGCAGTAAGAAAAAAGGACAAAACTTTTCTTGTCAAACTAGATATTTCCCTTTTCACAAAATAATCAACACCAAGTATCTTGAAATAAAATTATATTAATGTCATAACAACAAAAAATAGCAACTGTAAAAGTTCTCAGTGTTGATAGAAATTGTTGATAGAATAAACTCCAAAAATTCCATTATAATCTTGCAAAAAATTTAATGGGATAGTAATCAGTGTAATACAAACTATATTTAGAAGCACTACAATTATTACATAATACATCATGAAGACCCTCTAGAGATGGTATTACCAGAGATTATGGGCTAGTTCTGAAAGCCATTAAGGATCTATTAGTTGCCAAACTGGTCCATCCATAACTTTCAGTAATGTTCTCTCTGGAGCATTGCTTTCTTATCACATGATAATAAAGGGGAACTGAAGCTTTCCCCATGACTGTTGAAAGAAAAAGTAGTCTTGTCGTTTTAGATATTTTGTAATTGATGCCTTTATTATATCTTTGATTCAAGTTCTACAGTAATTTGAGGAATTAATCAATTTATCTGCTGGGATTTGTCTTTTTTCTGTTTTTGCCTATCCACTAGGTAACTTTTGAAGTTTAAAAAAAAACAACCCACAAACTGTTTTTCGTGTTAGTGGAAGTTTGTTAGACTAAAAATAAAGAAAAAAAGAGTTTAGACTTTGTTTCTGCTTGGTGAATTGGAACGTAAAATCCTGCATTGCTGAGGAATCAAAGTACACGGAGAGTTGGGGTCTCTTTCAGCAGGAGTGAGTTAGAGGATTGGGCTTTATATGCAAGACTGGGTCAGATGACACCAGGAAGAATGCATCAGGTTTTGAACACATAATGCATAACAAAGGACATAATTATAATTTTGCAAAAAAACCCATTATTTTAAAGTCATGAGCCAAGATCCTGTTACTCTAAGGGCTTCAAAAAACAGCCCAGAGCGCACACAACTGTATAAATGGTGACTGCTGCAACTTGCTTAAAAATCTGAAATTTATACTCAAAACCCATAAAAATGATATAGAAAATGAAAAAGTTTGCATTTATAGAATAGTCATTTTCAGTATTTTTGGTATCTGTGAAGAGATCATACATAGTTTGATCTTCAGGCATATTGGAAATCACTTTTTTCTTGATCCATTCTTTCTCCTCTTGTTTAAACATGAGAAATGTCAGATCTACTTGTGAGAGTTTCTAAATTGGTCCATATGACATCTTAAAGGTTATGACTTGTATTAGATTTCACTTGTAGTTATTCACCTATTATCTAACAACATTCTGAATATGGAGAAGAAATGTGACTTTCTACTGCTTTTTAATGAACTAAATCTCTGCAGAATGGTGTACTCATTAAGCATTCCTCTGAATTAGTTTCTTTACTGGAGGGCAAGAAAATCCATTGTTCTAAAAAGTTTATATGAAAATGAAAACAAGACCCTCAAATTGAATTCTTAGAATGTATCTGCTGTTGCTAGTATGTACAGAAACTGTAGTACTATAACCTGAATCCTACTGGTCATGTAGATGCAGAGTGTTGTGATAATATGTGGAGTTCTTGAACACCTGAGGATATAAGTGCATTCATAATAAATTGTTACACTGTGCAGATTACTAAGATAAAGTGCGCATAAAGCAATAACAGATCATCAGGGTTATGTTTTGCATACACTTTGCAAAGGAAGAAATGGCTGCATAAAATGAGAACCAGCGAAGAATCCAGCCCATGAGCTTTTCTAATAAATATTAGATCTTATTTTAGGGATTCCATCAAAGGCTTTTAATGGAGGAAAGTGTTTGGATTTTAAAGTTTACTTTGCTGAGTAATATAGGTGTAAAATCAGAGCTATTCTAGACAAAGTAGTTTGTAGAACAGTTTAATCGCAGGACAGTAGTGTGTACTTTGTGTGTGAATCTGTGACTATAGCCACACAGTAATTCTGAAGTAGTATGTGGGATGTTAACTTGTCACTGTTTTATTGCAAAAATCAAGAAATGTCTGATTAAGTCAGAGAAAAGTTACTGCATTATTAAAATGGATGAATCATTTTTTTCTTTCTTATGGTTTGTCAAATTTATAAAATATTATATTTCTCTTCAGATAGAGTTACATACTGTGTAGCTTAGAGATAATCCCTATGGTCTTGGCATATGTTACTTAATTGTCTCAGAAGGAAATACCATAAATACCATGCTGTCATCTCCCATGGGCATTTGCTCATCTGTCACAGTGGGAGCTCCAGACTGGGTGAGGTGCTCTAAGACATTTCTTAAACTATGTAAATCACAGCCATATCTCCTTCCTACTTCCCAAATGGTCAATTATGTATAAACATGTGTTAATAAAAATTTGCTTCTTTTGCCTCCAAGGTACACACCCAGAAAGCTATGTGAACATGGTAAACTATAAATGCCATTATTATGTGATTCAACCTATGACATAAATTACTGATTTAAAATGCCTAAATAGATATGAAAGTCTGTGGGATTCAGACAGGCCCCCAAAAAGCAAAACAAAGCTATCAATAAAAGTCATTAAATAAGACAAGTTTCTCCATTTCTTTAGTTCTCTCTTAAGAGAACTGTTTTGTATCTACCTACTGAGAGCAAAGCAATTAGAAGATTATGGTGAAAGTATGCTAAAGGCTATTTAACACATTTGCTGCTTAATGACCTCTGTACAGGTTCAGTTGCTATATGAGTTAGAAAACAGCCAAAGCTGAAGGGATACAGATTGCAAACAACTGTGGTGCATATTGATACAAAGAGATCCAGGAGAGGCAGATAGAAAGGGAAATGACATCAAGGGTGCTATGTGTAGCTGCAGCACCGAATAATTTCCAGGGGATCGCCACCTGCTGTTAGAAAAGACCTTACAATATGACGGCCTGTATTGTTGGTACGTGTTTTGTCTTCAAATAGCCCGTGGCACGCCTGTCTTATTGGATAGTTATGTCCCTGTCTAAATCGACTCTTGGACTGTATTTATATGGGTCATCGTGATTATTTTGAAACAGAATCTCTATTTGAATTTACACTCCTCCAAATTTAGGATATAGCCAATCAATAGAGAATTAAATCTCATGCTATGCTATTGATTAACATTCCTTAAATACCTAATGGTGAAACATTTTTGATATACTTAGAAATTGAATTGTCCACATGTATTGCTGCTGTATCGTTGGTGAATCTGGAAAAAGTGTTGATCAGACTACAGAAAATGGTACATCCTACTCTTTGTGAGATGAGTAGCACATGAGACACAAGTATAACTGAGCTAAGTATCTTCAGAGCAGCCCATTAATGCTTAGGTAATTTCAGAGGCGAGATGAGGAAGATCACTTAATGCTATTGCATGTAAATGACACAAAGCTTGGTCTGAAAATTACGTGGATGAGCTGAGGTTAACAGTCATTTGTAGGAAAAATAGTCCAGTAGTGATATTTGTTGTGTGTAGTGGCAGTTTCTCCAGTTTTTGCCAAATAGTAGAAGTTAATGATAAATAAGTTGAACAAGGTAGCATTCAGTGTAAATTAATGGTTGTCTGAAAAATTGCCAACGTTAATTTTCAGTCGGCGTTTCTCTTCAGCAAGTGGCAAAACTCACTTAGGTCAGTGAATGACACTTGCATAGACTTTGGGGCCTTGATACTACATCACTAGAAGAAACAGCTGTGAATCTTAGCGAATAATTTTAAATATTGTCGCCAGTGGTTCTAGTTTTAGTCACTTAAAAACTTAGACTTGTGGTGTTGCGGCTGTCGCTCTGCCTTGGGGGACTGAAGGCGTCTTTCAGGTGTGTTGCATAGGGAACCTCCAGGACCGCGCAGCCAGAGCATCTTAAAGATCATGGTGCGGCACGGCAAGGTGTGAGGGAGAGCGGTGAGGGGAGCGACTTGCGCTTTTGATTACACGTGGACCGCTACCTCCATGTCTCAAACACAGGTTCAACAGCCCCAAAATCTAGGTAGGCCTCTTTCTTCCCGCTTCCAAATAGCAGCAGATATGGCCTAAATTTAGGCATGTGTGGTGGTGGTGGGGTTACATCTCTTTTATGCAAGCGTTTACAAGACTTTCCCTGAGCAAATAGCTTTTTTTTACCAGTGCTTTATTTTTCTTAGGGGTTTGAACTGAAGGAATTTAAGCTTTATCTTCACATGCATATTTCATAGATTAATAAACATAAATGTATTATTCTTTCTTTATTTTGTGGTAAGTGTTCTGTGCTAAATATCTTTATGATTAGCAGAAACAGAAGTAAAAAGGATAGCTAGCTGGAATTGTTGCTTTTTTGGTGCTATGATTTTTTTGGTCCATACTTACAGGGTCAAATAGATAGTGTGAATTATGATGAATTTGTTTGTTTTCCTTCTCTCTTAAAGAAAAAAAAAAGTTTAGTGTAATATAAGACATTTGAATTTATTACCCTTCATCAAAGACGGCTTTTGGCAGCATTTTATCACCAATGAACTCACTGGCATATAAAAACAATACATGTGCAGTTCTGCAAAACAGGAAAGGAAATTTGATGGGAAGGCCTATTACATCACTTGAGCAAGTATTTTTTTAACCAAATAAAATTGTAGAGGCGCCATTCACATTGCTGTAGCTAAAGGCCATCATAAACCCCTGTTTTCATGGTGTTGTATATTGTTACTGAACCATTAAAAACTATACAACCTTTAAAATTGGCATTTTGTGGAGGACTAAGCTTGGAAAGGGGAATGTGTCTGTGTGTTTTTAAATTGGGAAAAATATTTGTCAGTTAAAAAGGTCAAGCAGCTAATATTTATTTGCATTGTTCAGATTTAGTACCATTGTGTCTTAATGTTCTGTGTATGCTTAAACCTCAATAAATGAGGAGTTTTTTAAAATGTCCATTTGTCTTTCTGCTCCAAAATCTAGTTTTGTGGGAAGACATTAACCTCATAGTAAGATTTATTATGTCCTGATCACACAGAGACATGAGCATGTGCACAATTTTACATGCCGTGATTGGTACCAGTGAGTTAGTTATGCACATCTTTACTGACTGCATGGGACTGCAAAAGAAAGGATCTCACACTTTTTAGTACTCACAACTGTATGAAGTGCCACAAATATCTATGCCATTACAACTGAATGTAAAATGATAGCAGTAATGAATAGCCATAATTTTATTGTAAACCCATGATTTGATTTGCTAAAGTGTCTGCAGAGAGCAGAGAGGAGTCTTGTATCCTTGAGTCATATAATGATATTTTCTAAACATTCCTTCTAAATGTGGAACCTTTTTCTCCTTTCTGTATCTTTCATTCTATAAGATCTTGAAAAAGCTACATAATAAGTCCTTAAAACGTAGATAAATTGTACTGCAAGTGAGATATCTTCCTGTGAAGTAAGTGTAGCGTTACGCTTCCCATCAGAGCAGAAAACTTCTTGATAGTTTTATTGTGTCACGGTGGTGTAAAATTATTATACAGGATCACTTGCAACATTTTCCCTTTGTGTTTCATGTAGGAAAGCCCATGTAATTTTAATTTTTCATTTCAGAATCTTCCACTACACATTTTCTGACACAAATCTTTCATTCCATCATTAAGTAACATTATTTGTTTCCTTGCATGTTACATAATTAGGTGAAAACCTAAATTATGACATATTTAAATGAATGAAAATAAGCACGGTGGTATATGTTACAGAGCAGTCCATCTGTACCAGTTATCTGATTATGGGATATTCACTCCCTCATCATGGATGCAAATTGCATCAGCTGCTCTGTGACCTTCAAAGTCTAATTATTCCCATTTAATATTAGGCTCCTGAGTTTTAAAAGACATATAGTTTATGTTTACTTGTGGTTGAAGATGAGAAGTGTCATTATATCACTATTGCTAATTTAAGTCCAGTTAAAATATCTAATGACCATATGTAAACGTGAATCATACGCGTTCTTTATTGTAGTTTGCTAAATTACTCATGGAAGAAAAATGTTCTTTTTCTACATGCTTCTGATATGATTTAAAAATCTTAGTAACATGATGCTAGCATCTTCCCAGAAACATGCCATCATGAGTTTAATAATCAAATGCAAATAATAAATAGTGACACGTAATAATAGGAGCGCTGTCATTTGTCTGTCTCTCTCCCATCTTGGTTCCTTCAGTGCTGTGAACAGCCTTCAGCCTGTGCCCCATCTGGTAATTCCAGCCAAACCCATGTCAGTAGGTCCTTGGAGTTGTAACCATCTGCTACGCTGTTGAGGACCCACTTGGCAATGGCATGTTCTCCATCTGGTTCCAAGAACCAGTGTCTAAAACCCAACGATAACTTGCACAGGTGACTTTTTCTAGGTGTCACCAGAAATGTATGAAAAATGGGTTTGGAATAGGTTAGAAGTGAGGAGAATAGGTTGCAAGAGGAAAAGCAAGGGATATATAAGGTGAACGCTAGTTTGCAGATCAGTGAATAATATACTTTCTAAGGAGAAAGCTAAGTGGTGTGGCAGCCAAGCTAAATCAAACCTGATTATTATACGAAATATGACATCAAGTTACATAGAAATACCTCAGACACCAAAATGAGTATGGGATCAAATGTGGACACAGGTGGCTCCTGGTAGTAGGAGGTGGCTGAATTTCTGAAATTGAGAGGCATGGTGCTTGCCAGGCTTTGGAGGAAATGCCGACCTCCTCGGCGGAGAAGGATAGGCAACAGGGGCAGGCAGGGCCCCTGCGACCCTGGGAGCCAGGAGACTGCCGAGCTCGCGTGCAGGGAGGTGCTCCAGCCTGTGCCTATTGAGACGTAATTGTCTCGGAGCCTGTCGTAATATCAGGGAGATGGGTGCTTCGCACTTTTCTAGCTTTCCCTCTTTCTTTCACAAGCTTCGTCACATTTGACTGCAGTTTCTACGTTCAAGTGGTTATGCCAGCAGTAAAAGAAATACTGAACTAAAAGTTGAAGCTTTATGGTTGCAAAGAAAAACTTTAGAACTTGATGTATGTACGTAGCAAAGGCTCAGAAACCAAAAGATTTCAATATTTTGCTCTTTGAAATTCTACCTTAGTGATTGTTTAAAGGCCTGATTTGTGAACTTGAAGTTTTTGGTTTAGCAGCAAGTGACTAGGGGCTATAGGACTTTGCCTTGGGGAATTCATGATGGCTCTGAGAAAGGCAGAGCGCGAGGGAGCGGTAACGAGAACAGAAGTGAGCACAGGCTTGCGTGCACACGCAGAAGTGAGTGGATGCCCAAAAGGTCTGGTTCTGCTAAATTCTGTGGACATTTCTGTTTCTAAGGTTTAATTTCCAGTTTGCAATTGTTTTGTGCATCTGGCATGATGAGACAGATTAGAAAAAAGAAATATGTATTTTGAAGTACTTATTTTTATTTCTTGCCATGCAGATGTGATAGATCTATTTGCAGCTGTAGGAACTCAGAATATGAGACTAAGGTAGCTGTAGCTCCCCAAATTAGAACGGTATACAGGCTGCTGGAGGGGCAGAGGGAGGGGAAATACCCTTTGTCGATCTCTAACTGCTTAGTTAAGGGTTGTTTTTTGCGTGGCTTTGTCCAGCAGGTACTCATGTCTTCTAAGTAATCTGACAATTACACTGGGAAACCAGCTGGCATACCTCAGAAAGCTGCATAGATATTTTTTCCTGCTAAAGCCCTAAAAAAATGGTATAGAATTGCTTAATACACTTGAAGAATACTAAAAATGCACTACATTTTCACAGGAACTCTCTCTCTTGCAGGGTGAGTTAGCCTATCTGAATTAGAAATACATTAGCAAAGGGATTTGGGTAGACATGTCTATATGGATTAAACAGAGCTGCACTTTGCTTTCCTGAATTTTTTTCTTCCCTCCTCTCCTCAATCATAATGAGAGGTGATTGAATTTATTTGGGTAAAATCCAAGCTGAACCCAGCAGAGGATATTTTCAGAGTTATCCTTTTTAGATACTTGCCGTATCAACCAAGATCTGTTTTTAGGCCCAGTTATTTAAGGCTGCCTTAAAGACTAATGAAATATAGCGTGATGGATGTTACCCCATTTCAGGGACTTTAAAGTAAGTTACTTTCAGAAATGGAAAAAAAACCCTATAATCTTCAAGGCCCGCTTCAGTACTACTCTTCAAGATCATACATTCATTTTTGGTAGTAAGATGCTCTATGTAATGTATATGTTAATCTTTGACAAAAAGTTGATTCTGAATTTTCCTGAGTAAGAAGAGATTCGTAATGGAAGAGAGTCTTGAAAAGCAGAGTGAGCATAGTTAAAAAACACTTCGTTTTTCACCTCTGTGAGATGTAAGATTTTAAAAGCACCTAAGTGAATTAGGAGCAAAACTAGAAATCCTGTCCTAGCTTTACAGTAACATATTAGTGCTTGACAGTTTGTGCACTTTGATAAGTGACATATAGTAGTATTAGCATTTTATCACTGTCTTCTTTGCAAAGCCAGATATATTTAGGTTTCTAAACCTGAAATCCTTCTTTGTACGCTCTGGAGATTATAATTTTTTTATTATTATTTTTACAACATGGTATATTTAGGAAAATAGCCTGACATTGGTTTGTCACTTTTTAGGTCAATTTGTATTATAGTTATAGAATGACCCACTTATATTTGTGAGATTTGTTTATAGATAGCACTATGCAGTCATTTCTATTGAAAGCTCTTGAAAATAATGAGTTATTATAAGTGACATGCTTAAAGAACTGATTCTGTGACCTTAAATTTTTGAGCTAAGATAGAATGTACTTTAATGTTTTTTTGGCTTATATACTTAGCTTATCATGAAATAAAAATTTAGTAATTTTTTTCTTAGATTCTTTGCACTTCTTAATGCACTTTGGAAATATAGCATGAATAAAAGCTGTCTATATTTAAAAATATAGAAAATTTGTAGTATCAAGTGAGTTTACTTATTTTAAGAATCTTTTGAGTATTCATTTTTATTTCAGTGGTTTAACAATCGTTTTGTCTCTTCTGTTCAAGTGAAAATGCTACGTATCAGGCATAAACAGCTAAATGTAATGTACTAAAAACATTTTTAGCATAATGATTGCTAACTTTGAGCATAAAGTAAATAAGAATGACAATGGAAAGGCCTAATTTACACCTGAGGAAGGCCACAAAATGAGAACAAATTTTATTATGTCAGTTCATGGTTTTCAGTTCAACAGCATATTCAAAAATAGAAAACTCTGCTCAAATGAGGCTTAAGAATCTGACTTGAAAGGTCATAAAATTCAGTTTTAAGGCTAAAATTCATCTCGTTGTTCCTCACTGTAATAGAGATCTTGTAGCAAAAAGTGATGTTACTTGCTGTACTTCATCTCTGGTCACAGTGGAGAATAAACCACTATGTGGAATTCCTTCTGAGAACCATTTCATAAGATTGTTATAGCTATTCAAACTGGAACCCAAATACAGACTGCATTTATATGAGCTTCTAAAATAGCGATTTTGTATTAGTAACTTGTGCAATATAAATTTCCCTATTTAAAAATATGATTTCCATATTTTTCCTCGTCAGTTCAGTTAATAGAGGTAAAATTAAAAGACTGCTCTTAATAATCTGCATGAACTATACTGGGGGAATATAATTACGTTTCAGTTAAGAAACTGAGGGGTATATTAAAAGTTTGCTCCTTAGACTGCAGTCAAGCTGTAGTATCAATTTTCTCTTGGATGCCTCTGTGTTGAGGGCAGAGTGCCTTGCAGGTACAGGAGAACGGGAGGAGGTTGTCGTCGTGTGCTGGGGAGCTCGGAGGATCTTCGCAGCTTTGAGGAACTGATGCACACACGTGAAGAGCCAAGTCTAGTTAAGCAGTTGCTTGCCATCTTCTCAGTCAGGCAGAACAGGGAGTAGAAGCTAGATTCTCCACGTCCTCCATATGTTGGCCCGTGATTTTGGTAAAAATTTGATTCTGAGTATGAAAACTTTCCAGGTTTATTCCTGTGTAAAGTTTTGATTTCAGCATCTTGGCATTTTCAGTTAAAGAGCATTTTGCTGGAAAAATCTTTATGCAGTTAACAGAAAGAATGAAAACAGTGATGCAAAGACTGTATCATTTAATACTTTTTTTTCTTTTTTTCACATGCAAAGAAGTTTATTTGACGAAATCAGCCCACAGTGTTCAAGAAACTGTCTGAATTTTTTAACCATTTTTGTCTATCATTGGAACTCATGCAGGATGAGGCAAGTGCGACGGCAGTACTGAATTTCTGCCGTGGAAAAGGATAGAAAGGAGGGACTGGGGAACAATATAAATAAAATCTCAATTGCAAAAATAATATTGAATTACAAAAAAGGAAATACCTATCTAGAGAGCGTTATTCTAGAAAAAACAAGATGCTTTTAGACTTTGCATTTCTGCAGTATCTAAGCAAGTCTTTGATTTCTGTGTAGTCATCATCATGTGTTTTGAGGAATTGGGGATGTGCCTTTACTCCTAGTTTGCAGACTTTCCCCATCTGAAGTAGATACCCTATGGTGAGGTAGGGAACTAAGTCCAACTATCACAAATTCAGAATCCTAATTAGGATGTTATTCTTCAGAGTTACAATTAATCTTTCATCATTCATCATTCTATCAACACTTTCTCAAGAAGCTCCAAAGCCCTGGGTGGACACAAATAATTGTTCATGCCTTTCCTAATGTTTACATGTCTTTGCATATGCTAAAAATAATCCAAATGGAATATTTTGTGATAAACTTTGTCACAATGCTATACGTCTGGGTATTCTTTCGCATGTGCTATTTTCTTCTAAATTTCCACTTTTCTTTGATGCATTTTAATTGAGAGCACATTTACCTTTTCTCAGTCTAAATTCAATATTCTGCTAACACAGAGGATGTCAGCCTCAAAAGGTAGTTTCTTGTAAACAGTGCATTGATTTCATGCTTCTAGCTGTAATAGAATGTAACCAATGTATTTCTAGTTGCATGTACTTGTTGTATTAAAATATTGGGTGTAGATTGCCTTAGTTAGCGGACTTTGCTATAAAATACTCCATAAAATAATGTTAATCATTATTCTGTATTCGTTTCTCCACATATTTAATTTACAATAGATTAGTGAAATGACTTCATTACAGGTATTTAGAGTAGATTAGTAAATTCATTTGTGCTGATTGAGTCCACATTGATTTGTGATGATTGGCTCCACAGCATATACATCTGGTATGAGGCTGACCTGAAAAAGTATAACTGTGCTGGGGCTGTCTTCCTGTTATAATTGTATGGGCTTACTTCATTGGGTTACGTGTACATTATTGCAATTGAACTAAAATAGGTCTGTTTTTCACTGTGTGCAATTTAGTCATGCATCAATACATTTTTAATTAAAAGTGTGTGACAGGTACAATAGTAGAGTACTCCAAATAATCTTCTAAAGCAGTCTGTTTCCTCAAAGACAGGTAATCAGAATCTGTCTCAGTTGGTGAATGTATAATTTTTTATTAAGATATATGATTAAGCATCTAAAAACTTTATGCTAAATTGTCAGATTTTGGTTGTAAGCCCTGTACTATGAATATTTCAAGTTTATAATAGCAAAGCAAGGCATTCTTCTTGACAGGAAAAAGTGATTTTGCAGGACAGCTTGATTAGTCCATTTTGTAATAACAGTCAGCATTAGAATAGTATATCACGATTTAAATGCTGGAATCACCTAGCTGGCTCTGTGTCAGGGACGGAGCTACAGCAGATGGCTGTGTTGTAGTTCAGCTCTGGTAATGACGTGGGCATAGCTACTTCCAAGGTCGCTGGAACATTTACAGTGGAAGCTAGCTTGCTCTTTCCCCACCATTTCTGTAGCTAATGCTGATGAAGGAATTAAGAATTGCTGTTTCATTCAAGAACATGAGGAAACTGGGCCAGATTATGATCTGCTTTAAAATAGCTTCATCCTATACTGTAAGGCAATCTTAGCAGCAATGCAAGCCACTATAGAAGGATTTTCCTGCTTTGAAGGACTGTAAGGTGCTGTGTTTGGGATGTGAAGTAGTTAGGAAGATGAAAAAGTTTAACAGCCATTTGACTCCAGCTTTAATACCAGAGCTGATGTTAGGATCTGGAAGGTCTGAGAGTCCCTTGACGTAAGAGGGAGTTGGCAAAAGTTGAACGAGGTCCCAGGATGCCCCAAATTGTGCCGGGATACTTGCCTGCAGTTGCATGGTTCTGTCAGAGCAGGCAAAAATAGGCGCCGTTTGGCCCTCTCACTCCCACAGTTTGGTCAAGCGCTTCGGACTCTTTGGGTGTTACTGCAGGGACAGTGGAAATCTGTTCCGAAACAAAACTGAAGGCAGATACTAACTGTCCAGAAAAATAGACAATATATAGGTAGAGCTATATAGACAGAACAAGAGTTGGGTATCCAGAGTAAAATAAAATAAAAATAAAATTTAAGATTATTAAATAATGTAATAGTTTTCCTCATTTTTATTAAATGAATTAAAATCACTGAAAGCTTAAAAAAGAGAAGAAAAGAAAATAAAATCCTCTGTCTAGAGTTATTGTTCTGGTAAACGTGGACAAGACAAAGCTGCCCACCTATCACTTAACTAAGTAACATGTGCTGTAGTTTCTTCTTAGTGTTTTACCAAATAAAGGAAAAATGATGAGGGGCATTTCTGTGTCCTGAGATTCATGCAAATTATGGTTCTTGTACTCTGAGGAGTGTAGGAAAGCTGTAGATACTCTCCCTGCCCAGGTAATATTTCTTTCGTTCACAGTGTTTGTAATGAGAGTACCGTGGAGGAGTTTTTCTCATGCTAGTAGATTAAAGATCATCAGTTTTATTTCCACATGAATCTCATAAATAGATCTAGTTTATAGAATATTTTGTTTTATTTTAGCATGGTATTGTTATTCAGAACATAACAATTTTCTTATCGTCCATTTAGCAACCAGACTGCAGCGCTGATAGGAGTCATTGATGCTAGATGGCTTACTGAAGGGAATTCAGCTTTTACCTGCTTTTTGAACCAAAATAGGTTTGGCCAATGAAAGGTGATCAGGGTAACTCCTTGCTTTGCTATTTTTCCTGTTCCCAGAGAGGGTTGAGAATGTCAGGAATAATGTAGTTCACAGGCGCTCTTTGTTCATGTTCCAGGATAACATCAATGTCTCTTTTGGATATATGAGTTGATACACAGTTATCAGCCCTGTTATGTTCTAGTAATCTTTACTCCTAGATACTGCAGACAGAAATGCCACAAGAAACATAAGCAGTTCTAATTGATTTAGAACCCATTCTCCTGGCTGTAATTATACCATGGGAAGTGAGGGAAGAGAATATAGTATCCTCAAAAAATCACTTTCCTCTTAGCTAAGAGTGTAAACACTATCGCTCACTAGTAATAAATTAGTGAATGCTTTTTACAAGAAATCATTAGAATACACACTTAAGGTTTTGGGTGCTTAACTATACATTTTCGTATATATATATATGGATTGTTAAAAATACTTTAATTTCCATAACTCTCAAGGCAGATTGTCAAGTTGCTTTTTCTTAAAAAAAAAAATAAAAAAAATCAACAAAACAATTTCAGTTTGAATTAAGACTTCTTCATTCTTGTTACTTATTTTCTCACAAAATGGAAAGTTAAAAAAAAACAGTGTAAGGTTAAATGAAACATTTGACTTAAAATGTTTTGCTTCAGTTTTCTGGATTAAAAATACTTCACTTTGATGAAACTACTTTTTATAATATCCCTGAAATGCTTTTACTGATTTGCCTTCTTAACCTTAGCTCCCATTTAACATAATTTTGTTTGCTAATATATATGCTCCAGTTTAGAAATAAGGAAGTGCACAGTGACATTCATTTCTGCATTCACACTGATGTGCTCTCACAGTTACATTTGAAATAATAAATATTTAGCTAGAAACTGCTCCCACTTTTTCCTTTTTCCCATGATATCATGTTAGAGACAATATGGAAGATCTGGATTCAGTTTCTGTGTGTCTCTGCATGTCCCTACCTGCTCAGAGACACAAAAACAATGGCAGATCTGCATTCCAGCAGGGTATTGTCAGAGCCGCCTTGCATGAGCTTGGAGAAAGCACGTAACCTCCCCATGCCTCTGTAAAAGGAAGAGGATAACACATTGTTTCTCCTGCCTGTTCTCGGTTAGACTAAAAACTTCTCACGTTTATGCAGAGAACATAGCACAATAAAGCGGAAGTTTGGCTTCGGGCATGTAAGCATCACTACAATGCAGATTAATATAATTTTTCCCCTTTTTATTTATTTAAAAAAGAAGACATTATTCTACCTCCACTTGAGCTCTGCCTGAGGTGTGAAATGTGTGAAAAAGTTCACATTTTTAGTAGCAAGATGTTTCTTAATTAGAGCTCTTCTTATCACTGTGCTTCTTTTAACAATTTGGATTTAAATCTTGTCAGGGTCTTCAGTTTTTAAAAATATACTGTAAAACTGGTTTTGCATTATTAGTGTATCCAAATTATGTGCGCATCTTTGTGGACTGCTGTGCCAGAATTCTTTTTCAAAGCTATTAATCGCAGACAGAACATGGCAAGGTATATTCTACTGCTGATGTGATTAATATTAATTTGACAAAGAGCAAGCAAGATCTACACTTGTAGCAGAACTTGCACCGTGTCTTTCTGGAATGGAGATGGATTTTCTATAGAAACCTCTAAACATGAAAGGACACACACCCAAGAGATCCAAGAAACCCCCTAATTAAATGAATTAGAATATAGCAGCCAGAAAATTATGTTTCTGTTCTGCCATACTACACTTCACAAGCCTGGGGACATTGTCTAGCCAACGATCTGAAGTATAAATGAACTCTGACTCTGATAACTTCGAGGCCTGACAGAGAAAGAACGGTGGAAAGTTTGCCAGAGAAGCCTTAGAGATAATAGCCAGAATTATATAATATACACATATAGGAAAAAAACTACAATGATTTTCTCCTTCAGGATGACAGCTTAAACTATGAATGTGACTCCAATAAAAATATTGTGATTTGGAGGCAAATGACTGCTGGCCAAATTTGGACTGTTGCCTAAAGCCTGCGTGAACTGGGATTTGCATGGATGCTGTTTGCAGTAGGCAGAAGCACATCATCGCTACTTTGTAGGTATTACTAAGCCCCTTGCTCCTCCCCAAACTAGGGGATTTAGAATAGTGAATCCTCAGAATTGCCACATTATTTTCCTCCTCTCTGTGCCCTATTCTCATCAAACTTCTGCTTGCAAAAGCATAGAGGTGGTTGTCTTCCCTTCTCTGTGACTTGTCCAGAGTGTCTCTGCTGTAGTGTTGGGTAGGATATTGTCTTTGGAAAAATCAAACCCCAAAGTTTACCAGTTGTAGAATTAAATCATTTCTTTGGGTTTTATTAAAGGATTTTTTTCTGTGAAAATTTAAGATACATTTCAAATATTTAAATGACACAAAAAGATGATGTGTGTTAAAATATTACCCAAAATATTATTTGTTCATATGTTCTTTAGCATCCAATGTATACAAATAAGAAGGTGTTTCTTTTCCTACACTGAAAACTTTCTGGACTCCATCTGCTAATTCCAGGGGCAGATTTTATCTTTGGATGCACATACTGGATTTCTTTTATTTTAAACAGGAGCTATACAGTATGTAATTAAATCCAGAATATCCTCTTTATTTTGAATGCTGTATACAAAGCCTATGAAAAAATATGACATTTGTCAAAGCTAGGGCTTGACCTTGCTGAACATTTGGTTTACTGTAGCACAGAGTAGTCACTTATCCTTGATTGTCCTCAGAAATATTTGAGGACTGAAGTAAAGTTAAAAATGTGAACTGAAACCAATGCCTCTAAGGGAGATGAAATCACTTCAATGCCATAGAAATACAAGTACAGATCAGGAAAATCAGTTGCTTTCTCTAATCTTCTTTCCTATGGAAACTTTGCTAATGAGATCAATTCCAGAGACAGTTGCCTTGATCCACAGTAGTAGAAGTCCTTCTGTTGGCAGCTAAATAAAGCTAGATAACCTAAAGCTATGTAAAGAATTTGTGGTATAATCTAAGGTGAACAGACAACCTGGGTTTACTGAGGCAATACCAATAAAGGAGTGTCATATTTTGTTTGACTGTTAAAAATGGCTTGTAACTGTTCTTTTAGTATAGCATCCTTTCTTGCTGTCCTGCTGCAGGTTAGAAACCGTGTCCTTCATCAGCCTGACATGCACTTCAGATATAGTCCCAGACGATTTTGTAACTCAGGGTGGGCAGGAGGAAAGAGAACAGTGGAAATACTCATTTTTATTTCCATGGTTAGGGGCTTAGCTGGGAAAAAAAAAAAAAATCCTTAAGCATTTTGGATGCTAATTGTCCACTCAATATTTAACCTTTCCTGGAGCTGTAGAAAGAGCCTTGGAATCAGTAAATATTTGTTCAGAAAATCAGAAATAAGACACTTTGTTCAAGGTAGAAAAAAAATCTGGAAAAAAAGAAAGAAAAGAACCCCCCCAAACAGGCAGACGCTTTATCTTTCCCAGCCTGAAACTAGGAGAGAAGAAGTACAAATCAGTGGTGAAGCTGTGGCGCATGGGTACTGCTCTTGGCCCCACAAAAGATTTCTAAGCGACTGGAAAAATGTTGGAAGGTGCAAGCAATATACTGAGAGTAAACAGAGATTACTGTTCTGCACATCAATTTGTAATCAGGATAATATTTCCCTGTGTCCAGTGGCTTTGCGAACAGTGTTAAATCTTAAGGTGTCTGGTACCAGTGTTTGTGTAGAAAATGGGGCGTATTTTTGTTAGTGATCTTGCAGTGCAAGGAAGCAGAATTAGTAACATCGGTTCTGCTTTTCATTAATAGCCAGTCTTCTATAGCAACAAAGATAACTCAGCGTAGCTATTATAAACAGGTTTTCATATACAGTACAAGGAACAAGAATACAAACTCTTAATGGTATCATGCTTAGTGATGTCTGTTTTATAACGGTGTGAAAATTTTTGGAATTTACTTACTCTGCATTTCTGTGACTGTAAGTGGAAAAAAAAATTTTTTTTTTTGTATGCCATTAGTGAATTTTTCTTCATTAGGAAATCCTTTAAACTGGCTGAATTGCTATCCTGGAGCGTTAAGTCTTCTATTTATCGACAGAAGTTGTACAGCTTTGGCAGGAGCAGCGTAAATTACCCGCTATTTCCTGTCGGTGCGTTTCCTGTCTTGCTTGGGAGACGCACGTCTAGATGAGGGCATCGCTCAGCCCCTATGGCCAGTGTTTGACCTAACTAATGAGGAGAGTTTGTCAGACAGTGGGATGGGGGAGAGAGTTCATCATGCTTGCAAGAAATATATTCTTTGGTTAAATGAATTTAAGATATGTTTGCATAACCTTTTTTTCTAGAGGGATTTTTTTTTATGAGTTCTGTTGCAGAGTCTGAAAACTGCAAGTATTCTGAGGTGACAGTGCCAAAGTTTTTAAGGTGTTTCATGATGTTCAGTAAGATCTGAACAGGAATCATTTCTTCATTTTGGAGACTGTCAGTCAGTAATGTACAAGTACCAGTTTATGTCCTGGTCTTCATAAAGTAGAAGTGAATCACTCCCCTGCACTATTAATCGCCTGGAGCAAGGGAGGCAATGGAGAAGGCTAATCCAATGCTAACAAAGGTTTGTGCAAAAGTTTGAGCCACATCTTCAGCCGCTATTAATTGACAGAGCTAAACTGGAACCTGTAAAGCTACAATGATGTAAATTCACTGAAAATCAATGTAAAATATCTCTCACTCCAAGAATCACAGGGTTCAAGGATGCTCATGTGCATGGTTTAGATTAACCCAGGGCTAATTCAGAGTGAGCCGTGAAATTTCTTCACCTCAGTGAATTTGTCATCAGTACTGACTGTTTCTTAGGAAACTTGGAGAGGAAAGGAGCATTGCAGGTTTCCCAAGAAAAAATTCTGCCAACAGAAATGGCTCTTTCAAGTTATTCAGTTTTGATTATTAATTTACTGCAGCATAAACACAGAGCCCAGTGTTTTTTTCTTTTCTTCTTCAGTGGCAGTAGAGGCTGACTACCTTGGAAAGGAAAACATAAGTTCTGATGATTGTTTGACTGGTAATGAACACAGAAGGATTAGGAGGAAGAAAAAAATAAGTAAGGCAGATTACTGATGAGAAAGGACAGCATATTATCAAGGAATTGTTCCTATAACACTGAAGAAAGCGAGGACTTGCCCTCTTGGTCCTGCTCAGTTCAATGGTAATATTCACGTTGGTTACACTAAGTTCTACCCCGCATCCTCAGATTTTGTCTATGCTCTCATCTGTGACATGATCCACCTTTCGAATCATCAGTAAGGACAACAGCTGAGAAGATACCAAGGCACATTCTCACATACGGGATGTGAGATCCTGGGATGTAAAACACACTTTACTCTCACTCAAATAACTAGCGTTGCATCCAGCCGAGTTTGGTCAAACTGCAGAGGGACTGCATTGTTACTTGGTGACTATGAAAAATTATTATATTGAGCTTCATAATACAGTTTCAGTTCCTAAATTTGCAGTTCCTAAGTGCTCCTAGTTCTGGATTTAAACATGTATGTTAACAAAATATCCATAAGTAGAAGAGAGGGTACTTGATATCACGAGAGTTGGTAAATTTGTTTGTTGATAATTGGAAAGCCTTTTTTTTTTTCCATTTTGCTCTAAATTTAGGCATATTTTTTCCTGTCAGATATGAGCTCACGTATTATTACATGACAGAACTTTCAGTAGAATGATGCATTTTCTTTTAGATCAGGCTGTCTGGCCTCAGCAAGTTTATTCAGGCAGTGGAAATCCCTTATTAAATACATTTTTCAAAACTTCCTGCAATACTGTTTATTTATAGATTACAGGGGAGATAATCAGTGCTTTCCACTCATATTCGCTTAGTTCTTCCTAATGATACCTAGTCACACTCAGTCATGGTCATGCATACTCTGTTCCACTCACAGTGAATTCCATTCACAGTAAATTTGAATTCACACTTCATAGTCAATCATTTAACTCATTCACATCAGTCACACTGAATCAATACTCTCTTTTTTTAATGCTCACTCCTTTCCTTTCACATTTACTCTTAAACATCTGCAATCATACTCATTTGCTCAGTGTCTATCCTTGTATCAGGAAGCTAGCTATCATTAATTGTAAACCCTCCATTACTCACAAATTAATATGGTTATTGTAGCGACAGACAAATATTATAGAATCACAGGTATTGCTTAGAATTCTTGTTGATGGCAACAACCCAGGCATGATGTTGTTTTCCTTATTTTGGAGTGGGGAAGTGGAGTATAACCTTATGTGTGATGTGTGTCTGTTAGCCTTAGGTTGTTCGCTTTGATCACCCCGAGGATGCACAACAATTACATGGAGTTGATGCTACTTTTTTCCAATTTAATTTGATTGTAAAAAAGAGTGAAATACTGTGAAAACAGGATGGGAGGCTAAGTATATTGTTGTGGTCAGAAATCAAGAAAATGCCTAGTGTTGTGGTGAGTAAAATTGGATTCATTTATTAAATAGGATTTTATGAAAAAAAGGTGTTGCTAACTCTTCTGTAGTCATGGTGTACATGTTTGAAGTCTGGCTCAAAAAAGAACAAGCCTACCAAGTTGTTCACGTAAATTTGGTCCAGTGTCTCTGGCCTGGGACTGTAGGTGTATTTGTGCCTACTCTTGCTTCCGGATGCTATCAGGCAAGTCTTCTGCTCTGAAGGTTTTGATGTCAAAACACGGAAGACACCTTAAAGCTCTAAATCTCCCATGGAGTATTACGTTGCTAAAGACACTAGTAAGATTTCCTGGTTTAGGATATTACTGAGGATGTTTTAACCAAATGTGGAATTTACTGATGAGGAGGTTTTTTTCCTTTTATGTCTATATCAATAATCAGCAGCCAAAAAAAATCGTAAGGAGTAGGATTTAACCCCTCTGCAAGTTGAAAACAACGTGTTATACGTCAATCCACATAGAATGAATAATGGAAAAAAAAGGGTGAGGAGGAATGTACAAGGGTCTTGACAAAATCTCTAAAGCAGGACTGGTGGACGAATACTTGGTGTGAGAAGCCCCTCTGGACTCTCACGCTGCTTATGAGTTCTCCACCAGGAAGAAGCACGAGTCAGTCTCATCCCCGGCATCTTGTAACTTCCAGGGAAATGAAAAAGAATCTATTGCATTGAATTAATAGCACTAGGTTTTGGTGACAAAAGAGCATGTCCCATGAGACAGAAAAGGATCATATCTATCATCTTAAGATTGGCCTAAAATGAGAAAAAGTACATTAGACAGACTATTATCTTAATTTCTGTCCTGAAAGTCATATGGATGTGGACAGTGGAGCATCACATGTAACCTCAAAGCCTCAAACCCGAAGCAGAAGGCTATAACTGGATTGTTTTTTCCCTTACTTTCCTTGTTCTGCTATTTATCCTTAAAAAGGAAGGAAAGAAAACAAGACAATTATATGCTCTGAAGAGTCACAATAACCGATGGCAGGAGCAAGCAGAGAAATGGGTCTGCGTAGCTGAAGACTGAAGTGAAGAGCGTGATGCTTTCAAGAGCATTCAGCAGGCCGTTTGTCGGGTGAGCCACGGGGCGCAACGAAAGAGCCAGGGAAAGCGCCGGGAGGCTGTCGGGCTCTGCCGGTTTCCATCCCCGGGAGCTGGAAGGGACGCACTGGCCTCCCGCTCCTGGCTTCACAGGGCGCGTGAGCGCCGTCGCCAGGGCAAGACGCAGCGGCGAGGCTAGCGGAGGAGCTGCGCAGCGTGGTGTCTCGCAGGGCCCGGAGCGCCCGGCCCGCGCGGGGCAGCGCTGCTGAGCCTGCGCCGTCCCTTTGGGTGCTCTGGGTCAAGCCAGGCCTCGCAGGACTACGGGAACGGCCCTAAGGGGAAAAGTAAGAGCTGGCACATCGGGAAGGACCCGTGCACAAACCCCCTAACGCCTTTGCTGTATCAATAATGCCTTTCACTGCCTGAAATATTCTTTTCACCCTCAGGTTTTGTTTTGCTCTGTTTTTTAGCAACACAGTTCTTAAACAAAGATTTCTGTGTCAATTAGTGAAGTATAGTCGGACTTTTTTTCCTCAGTGTGTGCTTAGCAGATGTTCACAAAAAAGCCAAAGTTTACCCAAACATTTCTGAGGTTGGATTTGTATATAAAACCTCTCTCTTTTCTTTCCAAAGGGTACCATATTAACGATTCTTTTCTCGCCAGTATAAATATTTTTACTGCAATTAACTGCATAATGGTAAGATATAGATGCTTGAAGAAGGCGCACTTCTACGCTATAACTTGAGTCATGCCTTTCGGTAGCATTCGCCCCCAATGTATTAGAAATCAACTGAATTTTTATTGAAAAAACATCTAAATACAGGAATAATTCCCCAACCTGTTTATTTTGAAAAGTGGTTTGCAGTCTAATAACACAGTCGTAATGAACCTCTATTAGCTTTGTTTTACTTTATTTTATTTTTTTCTGAGTCATTCTTTGATTTTCAAAACATTTTGGTCATCCAGACTTGAAGTCTCCTTCCAGGAGAAACACTGAAGAATCGAGTGCATCTCTCCTTCCTTTTAAAATTACCCTTCAGGGCAGTGCACACGCAGAGCGACCCTGGCTTTTGACAAACCTTTGCTGAACAAAATGTAACAAGCCCTGTATATTTTGAGCAGCATTTTCTATTCTGACAGAGACAGCTCCGTAGCATTTGATGTCTGCTTGCTGGTCATAGATAATGGTGCATCTTGGGACCATTGTCATTCCTGTCAATAAGACGGCCTGGGGGGACGTGCAACAAAGCTACCTTTTGATTCACCGTTTTCCCTTCCTTCCCCAGACATTTGTAAGCCTGTGGTCAGCTAGGTCACTTTATTTCATCCTGATGTGCCTTGATAATAGCATCATGTCTAACAAAAAATTTTGACAGACCATCGATGTATGTTTCTTTGGTTTCTGTGTTGTTTTCTAGGCCGCCTCAATGTCAAGCGGGCTTTGAAAGCTGCTGATTATGTTTGTTTGGACTGAATTTGACAAGATCCCTATTCTTTGAAGCAATTAAGCTCCTGAGGATGGATCTTGGGATTTGAGCTAATTTTTTTAGCATTGCAGGAAGCTACTAGAGCATATCGTCTGCTTTGCCTTTTTTTCCCCTCAAGGTTGTGTTTTCGTTGAGAGTTTAGAATTACCTGAAACTTGTAAGATTTAGGAAAATACAGGAAAAAAGGGAAAAAAAGGAAAAAAAAAAAAAAAGAGGCTGTACCAGCTTAAAGCTAAAAATCTGGCCTATGTACAAATTTCTTATTTCATGCTAACAGATTGGTAAATTCAGGTAGCGAATTTTCTGCAGAGTTTAACTGTTTACAGACCATACGGACTGTCCACTTGCGGAATATATTTTAGTAGCTAATCTATTAAAAAAAATCTGTTTATGAGGTAATGGAGATGGCAAATAAAGTATTTTGCTCAACTGCCCACAGATGACGACTCACAGCTGATAGCCTGGCTTGCTTATTGCTTAAATTAGTTGCAGGCAATTTAGCATATTACAAATGGGAATTAGTAGTATTTTTAGTTTATCAGTTAGCTAAATTGTTAAATATTGTTACTCTAGTTCAGTAAAGCATTTCCAGAGCTACGCAACCATTTTTTTTTTGGCAGTCACAAATAGAAGTTTGCATCCTGCCCCTGTAGCACTGGCATGAAGTGCACGCATGTTTAATTGGGTAAAGGGTTTTTTTTCTTTTTGGCATATTGAGATGAATTTATCACAGTTCATGTAATACTAGAAAAGGCAAATGGTAATTTCTTGTTGCAGAAAAGGAAGGCCTTTCCTTTCTATTCTGTGCAATGTTTTATGAAATATTTGTTGCCTTTAAATGTATTTAATTCTAAGCCTTTATCTTTTATTTTATTACCAAGAGTGGAAAGGAACTTTCTTTCAAAAATAACCACTAGTAAAAAGTGCCCTTCTTGATATTCGATGACATTTGAGGCCAGATCCCCAAGGAGCCGTGTATGTCCAGATCCCACCTTGTAAATGGAAATTTGGAGTTGCCCAGAAGCCTGAGTCTCTGCGACTCTGACAGCGGCTGGCAGCCTTCTGGGGCAGAGGATTTGGTCTCCGCGTTGCCTTCGTAGCACCAGACAAGCTTCGGGAATGTAATGAGTAGCAGAAATCATCAAGAGTAAGCAATAGTTGAAACTCAGCTGTCCGTCCTTTCTTGGTAAACAGCAATCGCTACTGAAGGGCAAATAAACCTGAGGTTAACTAGGAAGAGAGTGTGATTGCCTGTCATTGCCGGTGTGGCAGGTACCTGCAGCAGACTCGGATGCCCGCTCCTGTGGCACAGCTGCGGTTATCTGTGGTCTGCCCTTCTGTGACCCGCTGTCAGAAGTAGTGTCACGTGTAAGAATTCTTCCAGGTTTTACCTCAAAGTTATAGGGAAAAGATCATTCGTGGTTATATTGGCATAAGTTGGGGCAAGTTGAACTGAATCACCCGGGTTTCACTAGCTGCAAAAAACCATCAGGCCGCAGTTTCTGCCATTAGTGAACTCATCATTTGAAAACTACTTCTGAAGAACTGCGAGTGAAATCCTTTCAGAAGGAATGTGTTGGGGATGGGGATGTAGCTAGCCAGAAATACTCTGCTTCTTTTGCTTTCTGTTTACAGCAAATTAGTCTAGTATCTAGTATACTGGGCAAAAATATAGGAGACTCATTCCAGCATGGTTCTGCCACTGGCCTCTAAGACTGTGAATTTCTGTGCCTCCGTCTCCCTTTAGAGTAGGATATTAGTGTGAACCTCCTTTTAAAAGTAACTGGATATCTCTCATTGAAAGCAAGTCTGGGAGGTAGGTATAATTGTTAAGCAGACTTTCTAAGCAGATTTTCTTTTTTATTAGAATTTGTATTTAGTTGTAATATTATGACTAAAATGACAACTTTTAATTTTCAAACGTATTTTTTATTTGAATTTGAGTTATTATCTGGGTTATATTATCTTCAAAACATGAGTTAGAAGGATTGAAGATGAAAATGTGCCTAATAGCTACCTCGTACAAACTTACACATTTTGCTTGATCCAAATATATCAAGATTGCAAATTCCCCAAAGGAATTCAGTTGCTTTTGAATGTAGCCTGGACCTTCTCTCCCTCCCCCAGTTTGCAGCTAGGATGATGTGATTTCTATCCCTGGTCACGCTATCGCTGCTAGCATTGCTTCACAGTGATGTCGGAAGGCCTTTGAAAGGAGGCATTTCCTGATGCTAAACGCTGTTCAGAAACATAACGCATGGATTATGTGAAACATAAGCTGTTGGTTCAGCTGCTAATCACCCAGCTAGTCAGTAATACAAATACGTAGCAGGACAATGTGGTGGGCACTTTAGAGAGGCAGCTAAAGGCAGTTTGGAAGCAGAAGGCAGATAAGAATTTTAATTCAGACTTCCTTTTCCGATTCCCTCCTACTTTGGGGTGAGCAGTATCATTGCAGCCATACAGAGGAAGCAGCTTACTCGTTTCGGTTTTTGTTCGCCTACGTAGCACCTGAGCGCTGCCGCAGGAGGCACGTTTGTATTTAGCGAGGTGCCCGTCCATTCCGAAGTTCTGCAGTGAGTGCCTGCAGGGCCTGAGGAGCTGCTCCGCAAGATGCACGAGAAGCTGCGGTGCTTCAAGTTGTGCGGGAGGCAACGTAGTTTAATTCATGCATTTGGGGAGGAAGGAGGGGGCTAGAAAGTCAGTATTTGCCTCTTTCCACCCCCAAAGAATTCATGCTTTTACGTCATGGTGGAGTTTGTTAGTAAATGTTAAATCTAACTTTCAGTGGCAGTAACCTGAAATTGTCTTGGCAGTTCGGTTGATTAGTATTTTTTTCTTTAACATTTAACTTTAGGTTTCTTTACAGAAGTTTAAATCTCATCCCCCCCCTTTTTTTTTCCTGTCCTGTTTGACTAAGGATTCTTTTTCTTATGGTACATGACATATCTGTAGGTAGCCATCATGCTTTTGTTTTTATTTTCCTGTAGGAGTTAAACATTTTCTTCCGCTTTTTTTTTACACTTGTCATTTTTTCTTATTTTTGCTTCTCTCTGAAAATTTGCCCCTTTTCATTCTGTTTTTAAACATGCCATCTAAAATAAAACTTGATTATCCTAGTGAGTACTGAGGATATAGAAGAACTGATTAGTTTGCTTTCTTTTTGCCTTTTTTTTTTTTTTTAATGAATGCAGTATTTCTCTGAAGTTAAAACTGATGCTTTTCTGGTTTTTATATTCAGTGCCTTTCCAGCAGGCTATCTATAGTTCTATGGGGTGGTATTGTCTAGTTATTCCTTCATATTAAATGATTGGGTTATTACTTTTATGTCTTTAGAATATTTCATTTTACTGATTTTTCCATATTAAAAATATGATAAATTATAGCAGCTATTAAGGGCCCAATCCTGAATTCTTAATGTAGTCATTTCCATTAAAGTTTCTTCTGACATAGATTTATATGGAATCTGATAAATTTCTGCTTGGCAAATTCCTAGAGAAACTACAGAAACCTGAATTAAATTAGTCTGTTAAAATAATCAACATGAGCCTGATCTTGTCAAGTAAGTGGTAGATGAGTGGTTCTGTTCATCTCTGGACACAAGTTAATGACTAATTATGAAGTACCAAAATGGGAAAAGTGCAGTGGGATTTCCAGGCACATGAGGGATTTAGGACTGAACCCTATTTTTCTTATAAATCTTACTAGTCCACAGTCTTTTTGCCCACATTTCTGATCCTATTTTTCTCGATTGTGAGAAGAAGGTAGAAAATGCAATTCTCCATTAACGACAGCTCTTAAGTAGTGCAGGGCACAGAAGGAGCCTCTCTGTCCCTTTTTCACACAAAGAGAAAAACTCTAAAAGTCGCTCCATGTTTGACTACAATCTACACATATACCGTAGTGATTCTGTTTCGCATCAGTCCCCTTGAGCTTGATCTGGAAACCAAAGATGTCAAAATAATTTTTTTTTCTCTGACCACCATAGGCACTGATTTAGGCCTCTCAAGACTTCTTTTGGTGACATCTAAAACGATAGTATGTGGTTGTCTATTATTTTTGCTGTCTGTAAGAAAACTCTCAAAGCAAACAAAGGAAAAAAACCTCTGAATTTGTCAGAATTTGGTTTTGAGGGAAGTGATTTGATATAATTAACATGTTGGCAATTAATAAGCAATTCAGTGTCCCCCCCCCCTTCCTCCTTGAATTGTCATGAGGGTGTGCTGCCAGTGGGCCAGCTTCAGGAATAAAGCACCCAAGCCCAAATCCTTTTTGAGGCTCTCTTTCTTGGGACATGGTGAATTGTTTTTAAAAATGAAAATAACACAAAATACAGACCTATTGGAAATTTATGCCTGTTATAAAATAATTTAACTGCGAAGTACAAATTGCAAATGCTGGAGCCTTTTTTCTTCCCTTAACCATGTAGGGAAAAGGAAATATATCACACAAACCATCTCATCTTAATGCATCTTTTCCAGCTATGTGACACACTGGCTGTTGTTTCACCTTACCGTTCTTTTTTATTTTTCTCAGCATCACCTCAATGACTAGCATTGCTGTAATTCCTTGCTGTAATTGTGAATAATGAATGTAGCAAAACCTTGTTTTTAAATTCCTTCTTGCACAGTTTTCTAATAATATGCAATTGTGGCCATTACCATTTTTTAAAAATTAGACTGCACTTAAATTTGTCCTCACTGAAAGATATATTGCATGATGGAAGTTATTAAATGAAGCTCCTACCTGTATTTAATGGACTCTTTTTAACTCCTCTTTTTCAATCCTATAGCTTTCAGGACTCCAAAAGTCTCAGATTAAGCCACATAGGTACCAAGAATTTTGTTCAAAATTTTTTATTTAGTGCTGTGAATATCATGTTCTTCAAGAATATGAGCATCTTCAGTAACTTTCTGTCTCCTTTAGACCTAATTTTGAGCAATTTTAATCCCTTATCCTGCTGCTCAGATTTTACCAGTGTTTCAGATGATGAACTTGCTCACTTTGCTAAGCTGTTTTTATTGTCATTTATTATGTTAGAGGAAATTTTCAGATGTTTCAGAATATTTTAGCCACTTAAAGCAGCCCAAGGTAGAGCACAGATGACAAATATGGGTGTATTCAATGCTTTAAAGGGTGACAGTGTGTAGCAATCACTAGTGCAGCAATTAACAGAAAGACGGGGAGTACAAGATCGAACAACATTTGGATATCTCCAAATAAGAAAACTGCACCTATCTGGGATGTCATCTAATAGGTGACACTGCTGTTAATGCTCTTACCTTATGAAAAGTAAGGGCATTCATGGTCCTTAATGAACACAAGTGATCAAACTTTTTTTTATGCATCTCATTTGAAAGGCCTTCGTAAAACTCAGAGAAAAAAACTCTCCAGAATAGAATACATGATATCATGGAATGAGACAAAATTGAAAACAAATAATAGAAAGGTTTAATACAGTTAATTGTCTTTGAAACTGATTGTGCATGATCTGTTTTGAAAGAAATGCTCAGTTTGACTCATAGCAAGATGCTTTGCTTTTTCTTTTTTCTCAAAAAATATTTAAGAAAATGGGTGCTTGTTGACCTCAGCTCATTTTTTTCTGTGTTTTATCAGTCTAGCTGCTGAACTGAAAAACAAATTCTTTTCTGAGCTCTCTATATGAATGTTTTCTCCATTTCATATGCTCCTTAGCTTTGCCTTAGAAGAAACAAAGCACAAAGGTAGACTTACTAGATTGTCAGTTTAATGAAGTACTTAATTTTACATAGGTTTCTTAGAAGGAGCTAAATTTGAAGAAGAAAGAAAAAGTCCCCTCTAGACCAATAATTGTCTAAGGCAGGAAAACTCTTGGCAGAGAAAGTAGGGATTTATCTTTAGTTGGAATGAATTTCCTCTGTCAATTGGCATCTAAAAAAAAATCAGCTGGGAGAGTTAAGTGACTGAATAGTTCTCAAATGACTGAAACAAATGGATTCTTTAATGAAAATCTTTCGAATGTCACTCAAAATTTAGTCCCTGGCGTAGTGGCTTAGATTTTATGATACTGTATATATGTGTTGCTGTGTTGTTTTTTAAAAATCTAAGCTGAATTTGAGGTTTTCTGTCTTAAAACTTTATCCCATATCTGTTTTACTTTGATCAAGCCCAAATGTTGACCAAATTTTTGGTCTGCTTAGGATGATCTTCATCAACTGTTAGGTCTAAACCAAGTGTAGCTTTTTGATGAATTCTAACTAGTTAACAGAGTGTCTGGGTTGTGAAATACTCTTGAGTCTTCACACATGGTACTAGTCACCAGAAAGAATTGGTTTAAATGTAGTTTTCAACCATCCTAGGCTTTTATAGGGTATTAGTTTGGGAAAAAAATATGTACTCTATAGTTTACTTTGGACTGACAGTGTTTATCCTGTATGTTTGTAGAAATAAACAGGAAAACCCTTAAACACTAACAATTGTATTTGATTCTTGATGCTTCTTGGCAACTAATCACAACAACTCCTTGGTGAGGTCCTATGTATGACATGTAAATATTTGACATAAAGGTAAAATATAGATATCTGAGCCCCTTATATATTTAATGATCCCAAACAATTTCTTGGACAATAGGCAAATAGCAAAATGTCACTTGTTTGAAAGAGGATAGGAAAGAAGTTCAGTGAGCAAGCTGTTTCTTTCTTATGTTTGTGATTATTTTTCTCATAGTAGCTGCTGTACATGTTGTTAATTACTATGAAGATTAAAACCACTTAATTTTCGTGCTTTAATTATATATGTTTACTAAAGGACAGCTGATCTTTCATTTCTGAATTTCTGTTAGCTGGAAACTTCTTCGAGATTTTCCAAGACTACTTTGCTCCCTACTTCTCCTGTCAGAGACTCAGGCATTTGCTCAGACTCCTCTATTTTCTCCGGGGTCCACCCCACCTCTCACTGTGAAGGCCGATACTATGTGCCCTCTGTCCAGATTCATTTGTACTCTCTGCTCCCACTCTCTCCAAGCACAAGCTGCTGTATGTCCAGTAATAAAGCTGATTGCCTTCACATTCCTCCTGCTTCGTCTGAACCAAAGCTCTTCTGCCTTGCGGATTCCCGTGCCCATCTTTGACTGCCATCTTAGGTCTTCAGCTTTGCTCTTTTATCTCATTACATGTTGTCTTTTTGTCTAGATAGCCTTCCATTTCTTGCCTCCCCTTCCTCTCTGGAATAATTGAACACACAATGCTGCAACTGTCTCTTCCAACTGTTTAGATTGCTTGGAGTTTAGTATTCCTGTGTTACTGAGAACATTTTTGGTAAAATGGAGAGCATCTGGAACTACCTGTCCTGGCTATCTGTCAGGTCTCCATTACATTGGTATTGGTTTCAAACAACTCTGAACCTTTAATATTCTTGAATACCCTTCACTTACAGATTTCATCTTTGCTCGACTTTCCTTGGATTCTCTTGGCTCATGCGTTATCCATCTGATGATCACTCAGAGGTTTTAGTATATATTTTCTGCTAGCTGACTTAAGAGTTTTCCTGAGTGCTATCACTGTTGCTTTGATCTTGTTTCTCACTTATGTCTGGTGATCCAATAATCCTGTGTTGCTTCAGTTATCAGCAGCTGATCCACAGAATTAGTAATCTTCAGTCCTTCACCCATCTCCTTCCAATAGATCCTCCATCTCTGTTTTTCGCTACACCTCCCCTCTGGTTTCTTTAGTCATCTTTGAGGTGAAGGAACCTACAGCTGATGATGTACGAGAAGAGAAAGTCTAATTCCACTTGTGGAATTAAGGAAATGTGGAGAGGAGAGCTGAAGGACTTTTGAAAGCACCAAAATCCTAATGTTTCTCCCCCAAACTTTCTCCTCTTTCCTGCTAGCGATGAAATCACCAGCCTTCCTCAGCAACGTGTTTTTACTTTTTCTCCTTATTCTCCCCCAAATCCAGTCTATTTCTATCTTTCTCTGCCTCAGCATGTTTCAAGACATATTATTTTCTCTCCAACTGCACAAGAGCTTTATTTTATCTTTCCTACTTAAACTGCTTCTGTAGCTTCTCTCTGTTCCAGTCCAGACAAAATGCTACTGTTACAGTCTTCTTCCTAATTCCTGTGTTTCTTTGTATAACCCCTCTTGGTCATCACCTTGAAAATTTTGTATCCTCCCTAATTATTTTGCTCCTATTTCAAGATTTATGTGGTCTCCGCTGGACTCAGGAATTTCATGTAGTCATTTCCATGCCCTCTTAGAAGTCTCTCTCTCCTATGATGCTTACTAATTATATGGTTTTGTATATTAAATACATTTAGAGTTTCAAAATTTCGAGATCAGTTTCGTTCTACCTACCTACCCCCACAAAAAAAATTGATTATATTCCGTTTTTCTTAAACTTCTGCAGCTTACCAATTGCTTCCACAGCTTCACTCACTTTTCCCCTCAACCTGACCTCTGTCTTTAGGTTGAGATCCCCTCTAGAAGTGCCCTTGCACATTTGGAAAGTTTCTAAGAGCGATCCACCTGGAAGGGGGGAGGCTGTAGCGGGTCTGTGGGTTGCTTTATTCTCATATCCACAAGGTCCTGCTTGGTGACCTACACTGCGGCTCTGGAACCATGACAAGATCTTGGGGTAACAAGCCGTCTCTTTGTTACCAGAGGGGCCATTCACCAGGGTTTGCTTGCGCTTAAAATCGTGTGGTTGTCCATGAAGAATTTCTTGGGAGCTGTTCCTCAAATACTTGGTGGGCACTATAAAAGCGAGTGATAATATGAGATCAAAACAAAACTTTCAGCAGAGAGGAATTTTTTAAGAAAAACAAAGCAGTTTTCAAGGAAAAGGCTGATATGTTTGAAGCCACAACCAATGCAATGGAAAAAAAAAAAACCCTTTGAAAGCCTCGGTTTAGAACTGCATGAGACTCAGCAAAGAATTGCTAATATGGAGAATATGAATCGTTGTATAATTACATTGACGATCTAGAAAACAAGCTTAGAAAAAGTGATTTTTAAGTTTTTGAGGACTGCTGAAGAATGAGAGATTGAGAACCAGTGATTTTTCCCCATGTGTATTTTGTGTCTGTTTTTCATGCTGTATTTTGAAGACGCATGGAACACACAAATCAACTGTGACTGTCATTTGCTTTGAAATGTTGCACATTAGTTTCATTAAGGGTTTCAGAGAAGCCTTACCCAGAAAGTCTTACCAATGAAAACTTTGATTTGTATTATTTTTGGTGGCTTTATTTTTCCTTCCTAAAGGTTACTGCCACTGTTCGTTTAATGGTGTTTATATGATCTTATTATAAGTGTTATCACTTTGTATAATTATTATGTGTGATTAATCCTGTTCACACTTGAAAGCTGTGGGATTTTTTTTTTTTTTTAACCAGAGGGTATGTCTTTAAGTCTTTGTGTTGTTCACTTATAATGATAGCTGACAAGAGCTATCGTAAAGAGGAGGGAGGATAGGAACTCTGGAATAAATTGTCTTGTGGCAAAAAATTCTGGGAACTACTTGGACTAGAATCTTCTATAGTAAGTCTTGAGAAAAATGGTGGATGCAATGTATAGACCTCTGTGATAATTAGGTAGGTTGCACATATTTCTGTAGCAATCAAACTGCACATTAGTACTAAAGAACGTGTATTATTCCCTTCTTTCAAACGTTGTCCTTGTGGAGAAACTCAGACTGTATTAAATGTGGCCCTTAATAAATCCCTTTTTAACCTTTGCAGACAGGTAGATTTAGGTTGTGTGATTGCAACCCGGAATGACTGACTGGATTTTTCAAGACTTTATGGGAATTGGCACCTGACGCAATAAGTGGTGGGGTAGCAAAATAGCTTTGTTTTTAGGCTGAGTGGATTTGCTTTTGGATGTACTATCCATGGAGAACTTCGCTGACGAAAGACAAATTCTGATGAAAGTCACTTACCTGTACGTGACTGAGGCAGAAGAGGTATCAGGGTGTCAGTAGAAGGACTTTTGCAAATTTTGTAATTCATCATTGCTGGGGACTGCATGAAGGAATCTGTGTACACTAGGAAATTATCAGAATTCCCGCTGTGATACAGGTTTGTCCTGGAGCGTTAAAGCCACACAGGTACATCATGTGGTTCTCAGCAGTAACCTTTGCAAACCAATAATGTGTTTACATTAGTTATAGGTAATGCATTAAACTCTGTTGCTGTTACAAATCATCTCAGTGCTTTCTGAGAACTGTATTCCACCAGGTTCACATTTTCTGTGCTTTCATATGCAGTCTTCAGATAGAATTGATTTGGGTAGCTGAGAATTTTCTGGACTTCTGAAGCTGTAGATATTAGTTCTTCTTTTAAAATTGCTATTCATATTGCTTTATATCATTGTAGAAAATTATCTTTATTGTTATTAGTATATGTACCATAAGCAATTCAAGTCTTTAATGTGGAGCTCTGGAGAAGTATGAGCATCCAAATACAGACCAGTTTACTTCTAGAGTGACCAAAAGAGGGAGAATGTGATTTTAAAGGGCAGTATATTCTTATTCTAATTAACAAGAAGCTGATAGGAATATTGTGTTGTCTAGGCATTATAACGTATATTCATTTATAAAGCTACATTGATATTTTCTTTAGAAGACAATTCCTCAGCTCGTTTATGCCTTTGTCTCTAGGTTTATGCCTGTATATCGACTTGAGATGCCAAGTACTTTCAAATAACATTTGCGTCCTTAAAAGCTATTTGAAAATCCCTTGAACTCTTCTCTGAGTTACTGTGCTCTAGGAGTCTGAACTATTATAAAACATATTAAGGGGGATATCCCCCACAGTAATGAAATTAATGATATATTAATTTGTATTAATTAATTTGTATTAATTATATATTAATATATATTTCAAATGTAACTCTAGGTAAAAATAGATAACTCCCACACTCAGACTAAACCAATTAAACTGTAGCATTCTGTTCTCAAAAGAGTTCTGGAAATTAAAACTTAGGGCCAAGGATATGATGAAGTGAGAAAGAAATATATTTGTATTTCCTTTGAAAAACATTTACTCCAAAGCTGTTTATAAAAATAATCTTAAATATCACTTAAAAAAAAAAAAAAGGTTTTAAGCAGCTGATTTAACTCCAGCACATGATCTATTCACTAATCAGTGGAACAGCATTCAGCAAGCAATTGTACCATATACTCTCAACTCCTGCCTTCAGCAAAGTCTGAAGAAAGTCAATAAGCTCGAGGCATATGTAACTTTACAGTTCTAGCTCAGCTTGACCTAGAGAGGCGGAAGTCTTCTGTGTAAGGGCCTTTCTTGAAAAACTGACTTTCTTCAGTTTTATCTTGCTGAAAGTGTATGAAAAAATTGGAGCAACTCTGCTGGTACTTCTGCCAGCTTGTATGACTGTGATGTTTTATAAGGTGCATCAGTCCCAGCTGTGAGGCCATCAGATGCTCTTGCAGGACTTAGCGAGTGCCAGCTGGAATCCAGAGCGAAGAAGGTAAAACCAGCTTTGTTATCTGGCAAGGCTGGAATCCCAGTTTGGGGCTCCGCAGCACCGGGTTGGCAAGGTGAGGTCTGCTCTCGCTGCCTCCTGTGAAGGTGCAGCCAATTGGTTTCCTTTCACTTCCTCACAGAAAAATGAGTCTTTCAAAATTTTCTTCAAGCAGAATAGTTCTGGACTCAACTGCAAGTACAGGTATGATGTGCGGGATTTGTTTTATACAGTGCCAACACCCTAGGATTGCAATTCCCATTAATACCAGGTATTGATATTGTGATGGTTGCTCTTTATGGCTATACATTGCTCACTTCACTTTGAGACCAAATTGAGTGGTATTTGACTCATGGTGAGAAGCCTTTGATTTTGGCAGAATGGGTATTGGGTCCCTAACATCCCTGACATTTATGCTTCCCAGTGCATAGACGGCTATTCAAACTTACGTGATAAAGTGGTTCGACTCAGGTAGCTTTATCTAGATTTTGCAAGCTTGCCTTAGACACAGTATAAGAAATACAAGAGGACAAAAAAGTACAAGGGATCAGCATATCCCTGTTGCAGGGATTTATTATTTCAATTATTTCAGTCAATTATTTTTTCATTATTTTCCCCATTTTTTACACAGACATTAGTTTGCTATTCTCACACTACAACAAAAAGGTTAGCTAAATCTGAAAGGAAAATTCAGTTTTGAGCTGTATTTATTAAACTAGTAGTCACATCACTTCAATCTAGTTATACTAAAACCTCAAAGCTATAATAGAATGCTAAATGGACATTTGTAATCTTTATTATTAGTGAGGACTGACCCTCAAAAGGCAAGGAGCAGAGAGAGAGTTTAATCTTCACTGACCTTGCAGAACTATTGGAGAACTCTTCTAATCAGCCATGTGAAGATGCATTTTTAGGTTTTAACTGCAACAGTGTAGATACTGCACCATTTTCAAGTCCATGTATCAGAGGAGTTAGTACATCTTAAGTTTCTCGATACAAGTTGTCAAATCCTATCTCATTGGGTTTTCATTCTGGACAGAGGATATAAGTTTTAAATCACAGTGTCTTATTAGTGGTAGGCTGTAAAAGCTAAATATCTGTAAATACTAACTTGTGTTATGCTAAGATCAAAACAAAAATGCAGGTTGTGGTCATGTGAACGTTTCTTATCCCACTGCCCATCAAGCAGAGACCAAATCCAACAAAAACATTTCATCCACTCCCCAAGCAACTTGCTAATTCCAAATGATGCATCAGTAACACAATCATGGCTGCCTTTTTTTAGAATTATGGTTATCTGTTTTGTACTCAGAATATGCACATGGAGCAATTTCATCTGTGAGAACTTGGGAAAATTATATTAATCATCATAACTGAGTACAGCTTCTTTCTCAGCATGAGTCATAAATATCTTTGAGCATTAAACCTCTTTACAATAACATTAATTTAATCTATAAGAGGACACTGCGTGCAATAAATTCCATTTACAAATCTGAGTGGGCAATGAAGAGAAAGCTGTAGCTCACTGGGTTTTTTTACATTGAAGATTGGGAAACAATGCACCAAAATAAGTTTCCCTGAGCCTGAAATGCATAGGGCTAGAAAGGAAAATAGAGCTTCCTGATTGATTTGCCTCTGTGCTATTGCTTAGTTTTCTGCCAGTCAGAAGCTTATATAGCTTAAAAGATTGTTATTGATTGTTCAATTTGGTGTTCATATATTTAAATTTTATTCAGGTTGGAGTGATGTTGAAAATTGGGGTCCACATGCTAGATTGCCAGCACAGTGGTTGACAACACAAACGTTAAAATACAATAATCCTTGTAGTATAAAATGGCCATTGACGGTCTAATTTCCATTTTGTGGTTTATGGCCTCTACTGAATATCTGATAATGTAATTATGCTTCAGTAAAGAATGAATCCTCTCTGGTAAACTGAGCTGTGTATGCAATGCCAATGTGAATTAAATAAAGTGACATCAAAGCTCAGCCAGGGCTTATTTTAGGAGCACATTTTTAAACATTTACTATGGTTTGTTCTACAGTAATGCCAGGGAGCAGATTTATGGCTGTTAGCATATTCATGTTGAAGAAATGTGTTACTTCATTCTTTCTTTCAGCCCAGGAGAGCAAACAAAACAGCTTCCGTAAAAGTGAAGGTTGCTTTGTGACATAGGTGTGAAGAAGTTCTCAGATGCCGCAGCCGACAAGCACCTAGGCGGCACAGAAAGGCAAGAGGTAGCTCTGCAGTCAGGACATTAAAATGTGAAGGAAACTGCCCCTAATCATTTGGATGCCACACAGATGAGATGACATTTGTTTCCAGGCAATAGGTGTCTTATCAGCTTTTATACTGGGATCTTTTGCTGCTAGGTTTATAAATGTATGGGAACATACGATATGATCCTATGGTTAAGAATTTCCTCCTTTTAAATTTCAGTTGTCAAGTTATGTTATGCTGTTTATAATGCAGTGAATTATGTTCAGTCCTATCCCATTCACTGCTAACACAATGCAACTTAACATCATGGAGCATAACAGAATATGACAGTTAAAATTTAAAAGTACCCTCATTGTATTTGTGAATTGAATACTCAGCTGTGTGATTTAAAGACGGACTGGCATCTTGAGTTCAGAACCAAGTAACGTTACTTGAATGCATTTTTTTTTTCTAATTCGTTTGCATTGCTGTTTTGACCTTCTTTCCAACAGAAAAAAAATAACCCTAAGCAACTGGCATATATTGACACAGAGGTATTTAAAAGTTAGTATGATGTTCCAGACATGTTTAAAGGAAATTCTGAAATCATGAATTTGATGAGTTATACTGAATCAGAATGTCACTTTATTATGTAAATAACAGAGAGAGCGCCAAGCTTCACACGTGGATTTTAAATGTCCCAAAGCATTACTATAAAAAATCTGGGGCCTGGTTCCACCCGTGTTAAAGAGAAGTGTCAAATCAGATCGTGGTTTATCTTTCACGTCCAAAGTCTCACGAAGATTGGCTCAGTAAAACATGTATTTAGAGCATTTTGACAGATCCTTTAGGACCTGCCGACGATGCAGGGGAGCGAGGTGAGCTCCTGCATCTCACCTTCTTAGCCTCTTTTTTGTTGGTCAAAACTCTTGACTGCTGAATAAGACTTCTGATGTTTCCCCATCCCTGCATCTATTTAAAAAATTCCTGTTGCACCTCAACTCCCTCCCTGGCTTTTGTCTCTATTTGTGTGCCCTTGGACTCCATACCCAGATGCAGCTCCTGCCTCGCCTTTGACCAACGGCACGGCTGGGATTCACCCCTGCTCCCTGCCGGTGACGCTGACAGGAGAGCATTAGCTCCCTGCTATGCCCTTTCTTCTCCTTTAGTTCAAATGAGCACTACGAGTTTTATTTTATTAATTTTGTTTTCCCTTGGGTGTAGAGAAGAGTCTACTGGAGCGAAGGAGTGGGAATGAGATAACACTTATAGATACATCTGTTCTTACAAACTGCAGTATTTAAACAAATGTAATAGTATGATAGAAAAACACAGGCAATGTTTAGAAAAACACTGGGCAAGAGGTAGGAGTGAAACAGTAGATATAAGCAAACAGGATGAAATACAAGTATGAACAAGTTAAATACAAGCATAGTCCTCCACATCCATATCCTGACTGTGTCCTACCAGTTTAAGGCAAAACGTTCACTTCGTTCCTCATCAACATAATCTAGGGCTGTGAGTTTGGAAGGGGTAGATGAAGGTAGCACATGTACAAATCCGTGGTCTGTTGTGAAACAGTGTCCTCCTGTGAAAGATACATGTTCATAAAGAAGATATTATTAATATTATTAACTTGTCTTTTTCATTATCACCTCACTGTGGGAGGGACCCAACCGCATTACACTTGGATTGTTAGCTTTTTGTGTAGGAGACGAGATGAATACACAGAGATTGCAGATAGTATAAGGAGCCAATGAGACGGTATTAGTCAGCAGGCTAGTGGTTTAACCACAGTTCTAAGAGCATTACAAATATTAGTTATTATTATTTATTACTTATGCAACACCCACACAGTATGCAAGACGTTTAAGAAACCACATAAAAGGCAGCCTGCACCACAGAGTGATTGCTGGGTGGATTTTAGATGTGATAATCGTTATTAGCTACTTGTTTGTGCTTTTTGTAGTGAAAAAAAACTCCTGAATGTCCCAACCAAAGAGACCTCAGCTATTCTTGGCACTGTTCAAACACATCATTATAAAAATGCGGTTTTCTATACAAAGAAAAATCATGGATTTACATGGTGATGTCAGGATCTGCTCACAGAGCGTCCTGTAAGCAGAGCTGCTGTCATGGTGAAAGCCATAGTAGAGATGTTCGGAAGCGTTTGTGAAGCTCTATGCTTTTCTCGCCTACGTGCTGTTCCTCCTGCTCCACCGATGTGGTTCTGCTCTAAGTGTTTGGTAGTTGGGGTCTATGCACGCTGCAGACGGTGTGGGGTGTCATGCTGGCATGATGTGCCCCTACCATTAGCACTTTCTAAAATCGCAAGTTAAGATATAATTCTGGGGTGAACCTGTAGCAGAGCTTGTTTCATGAGGACTGATACCTTCATAACCTGATAGCTAGTGATCTAGATGTTGTAGCGGTGGCTCTGTGTAAGACCTTTGTGTTCATCCCTAGAGTATGTATGAAAAGCTGGCAGCTCCTAGAAGCTCAAATCATACTAACCTAGTTTTGCCTGGTCTCTGTCTAGTGCTTTATTGACATCGGTACTCAGTACAGACTTCATAAATGTCCGTATTGTTGCAAATCAGTGGTTTGCTGCTCAGCTCAGATATTGCCCATTGGCTCTTCTGAAAAATTTCTCTGAGCTTGTGCTGTTTCTTCACACTGTACACTCTTTATGTCTGTATAAAACACCTTGCAAAGCAGTGTAATCCATTTAAAATCTTGCACATTCTTCCAGATGTTGGGCTTTTTCTTGACATACCCTGTTTGTCACAGCATGTGTGTTTGCGTGCTATTTTCTGCAGGTCTCTCACTTTAAGCAAAGCAGCATTTTCCCCTCAGACCTCTGTGTTGAATTGTGTCTTTCCAAATCTCTCCGCAGCGTCATAGGGCTATTCATCCTCCCTAAGTTTCACCCTGGGCTTGGTGCTTCCTTTGCAAATTCAGTTGCTTTGCAGGGATTAATTCTGGATCAGTCTGTTGCATCCATCTGAATGCTTGTCTCAGAGCACAACCAAAATTTCCTCAGTAGAAAAGGCTTAGTGAGAACCTCAGGACGGGAGGGTTGGCTCTGCAGTCTTGGAACAGTCGCAGCTCTGCTGTGATTCTATGTTACTTTATCCCTTCTGCTTTTTGAAATATCGGTCTTTCCTTTTCATAACATTTCTTAAATATCTTTTCAGAGTTAGCTTTTTCTGTCCAACTATTAAAAACATCCACAACTTCAGAATCAGCTCTTGTCAGGAGGAAAAAAAAAAATTCCTAGGTTTGTTTTTTGCTGGCTCTCTTTGCTTGTAGAGAGATTGAAACACTGCTTAAATCTTTTCCAGCTGTCCTCCACGGATTCAGAGCCCAAACTCGGGGGCTCTAAAGTGCTCCGTTCTTCCCCCCGGCGTTTCCCTGCCCTTTGTGGTGAGTAATCACCTGGACCGGCACCCCGGGAGCTCCCCGTTGCACCTGGGGTGGGGGCTCCCGTGACCGGCCTTGGCATGACAAGCTGATACAAGCCAGGCTCTCAGAGTTGCAATTTCTCACATACTGCTTTGGTATCCTTTTTAGCAAATTAGCATAGCAAAGGCATAAGATGGCAAAGGACTGGGCAATGGTAACTAGAGGAGCGTGTGGTTAAATAGACGGGCTATGGGGAATCCGCAGATTTGATTTTGTTCTAATTATCTTTAAAGACATATTGCAGGGTTTCTTCTTTTTTCTTTACATATTTAGAAACCCTACCAGAAAGGGATATTCAATATTTTAATATTTAAAGAATAAATGAGTTTTAATAGATCTTTGTAACCAGAATTTCATTTATTCTGTAGTGATTTTATCTTTTTTGTTTTTTCTTTTCCTCTCTGGCAGGGGTTTTATTGTCTTTACTAACAAGGCATATTGGTGCATAGGTCTCGCTTACATTTGAGGCTCTTCGCATTGCCTTCCTAATCAATCAGAAGAGTATTTTTAAAAGTGCCATAGATTGCATGTGAGCAGTTAATAAGAGCTCTCTTCTGGAAGGATTAGGACCCCTAGAGCCAGGCTTTTCAGTAGGTTTGGTCTGTGACTTGTGGCTTGCGCTCTAACCAGTGCTGGAGTTGTCAGTCTAGGTATCTTTTACTAGATGTCCAACCTATTGCAGGATAAGAACATCCAAACAAGCTGCCATATGGATAGAAGAGTATCATTTCAAGTTCATGTTTTTACTGTTTGTCATAGAAATTCAGTTTTTAGATAATCCCTTAGTGAAATAATTCCTAATTATGTATATGGAAAAACATTTATAAAGGCATTTTTAACTTTCTGGGTAGAGGTCCTTTATCTGTGTTTTACAGTACAGTGGAAAGTAATTAATTCATACCAAGATATATAACATATGGATAATTTTTATGGATTTATGGCACGTTTTAGGGGATGTGAAAATACTGCAATTATTTTAAAAATAATGCTATACAAATTTGGGCTTGGTTTGCAGATTTATGACAGAATTATATTTTCCACAGCCAACTGCAAAACATGGAGTAGATAAAATCTTTTCTTCTTTTTATCCAGTCTAACTCTTCTCCTTTTCTATACCATCTCTGTTTTAGAGTGTAAAGTAACTGCAAGTAAATAATTCCAGATCTGGCTTATTTCTAAATTGGAAATTTGGTGAAAAGTATTAACCCTCTGAAAATAGTTTGCATTTAATTTGTAAAAAAAGAAAAAACACAGAGCACACAAAGTGTCAGTAGAATTTACAGTAATAAGGCTACCTTTTAGCACACTTTCAGCAGTAATTGTAGTTGATATTTAACTGTACATTTCTCTGAAAAAATGAGAGGTGGGCCCAGCTCAATTATTGGCTTGAACCTCTGAAGCTTTGAGGAAGTTCAGATCTGCATATAAAAGTATTCTAACTCAGGAGAATATTTAATCTGTTGCTTATTTTTACTTTCTAGGACTACGAACTAACATTGACACAAGGACTTCTCTAGTGACAGTGCATTGCACACTTGTAAGTCTTCCTCAAGGAACAAGGCATGTTTCATGAACGTTCAACAGCTAGAAAGCTATTTGTTATCATAATGTTAAAAGGTATTTCTGCTGTAATTACTAGAATATGAACTGAAACTCTTGTCTAAATTTTAGGAATTGACTGGGTCATGTAATTTTTGAAAAATCACACCATCATCACTCATTAACAGGCTTATATGAATTTAAGTCTTCAAGATTTATTTTCTCCTTCTTTGAAGGAAAGTAACTTTACTGACATATTAATGACCTAACTGTGAATAGAATATCCCATTTTGTTTGAAGGATAGTTCCCCTGATCCATTAAATAAATACTACATGTGGAAAAAAAGGAGGTAGACTGATATGCAAGAACTGCAATCACTGAGTGCAGATTTATGGTGTAAGGGAGTAAAGGGAAGTGATATGACTGTGAAAAGATAAATGAAATTATGCTTATAGGCACTAAATCCTCCCGTATTGAAAAACATTGACGATTTGTGTTTAAAACATACAGTATTTAGAGTAAATGGCCTTTCATCAATAAATCTGCAGTTTCCAAGGCTGACACCAAAATGTACCATTTCTGTCAAGTTCTGGACTGAGAAATTTGTTGTCTTCTAATTCGATTTGAAAACTGTGAGCTTTACTGCGTTACTCAGTGTCTTGCATCTACTGTGCCTTGGCTGGTGGCCCCGTACTCGAGGTGGTGGTTTTACGCTTGCTCCTCATAGCTAACATGGTGTCGTGAGTGGAGCCTGATGAACTTGGAGGAACCTGTGCACCCGTTTGAGACGCAGCTTTGGTGAACAGCTTGGCACAGTCCTAATTTAACAGACTCTGAGGCTTATGTGCTGATGATTTCTGCTGGTAGAGTGTTGTAATTGGATTATTGAAGTATTAGGTAAATTCAGTCGGATTTACTCCTTGAAGTGGAAATACAAAAATTGCTGGTATGATATTACTGCTTCGTCATACCTATTAACAACATATTCCAGTGCTGTAGCAACAACAGATTTGCTTTCAACTATTTAGACTTTCCAATGTATAACTTTATATTATTTGAGTGGGTAACTTAACAGAAGACTGTGACCTCTCTAAACCCTGCTGGTTCACCTTTTGAAGAGTACAGACTTTCTTACCTATAGCTGACAATGAAATTTCCCTGAAAATGATATGACATTGCGTGTTGTATTGCGTGCGTTTGTTATTAAAGCAGAAGCATATGGGAGCTAATCCTGGGCCGGTGTCAATAAAATGATAGAATTCAGTACAAATTAAAGATATATAAAATTCTGAGTGCCCTTGTGATTACAATTCCTAATTGTCTAGGTAAAAGAAAAACAAACAAACAAACAGAAGCTTTCCTGCCCTTATATATTATAAAATGACTTTGCATATGTACTGGATGCAAACAAGCATATCTATATATCTATCTGTATGATAATCCTCATTTCAAAATGAGCAGCCTGTGGCCTGGAGAGATGATATTTGGCCACTTTCACGCAGCAAGTGGCAGCTATATCTACTCTGTGTTTTGAACTATACAGTGTTTTAAAGGTAACATTTTCAAGTTACTGAATTTCTGAGACTTAAGGATTGTTAACTGATTTCGAAAAATTTACTTTGGGGCCCAACTTCGATTAAAAATGTTCAACTTGGGTCTGCTTTTAAATCAAAATATGTTTTTATCTAATCTGTGTCATTCAGGTTTAAATGAAGTACAATGGCATGAGCTGTGACTGGAATGTCATCTTCAGTTTTCAGTGCCCTCACTTCTGCTGCTTAAGTCTGTATTTCCCGGTTTTCTTAGGGATTCCTCTACCTTTTTCTTTATGTCAATATTAAATGATTCATTCATAAATCTATATAGTTCAGATAGCTAGGAGGCAAATCTTGATATTGTTCAAGCAGATCATGAGAGCGCTATCTATCAGAGATGCATCGATACAGCAGTAATTCCAAAAACCTAAAGGCAATTTAGATCCAGATGCAAACTGTTCAGGTCTTTTTGTATAAAATGCAGCCTGGGACAAAACATCCCATGTGTTCAAAGGTGTTCAAAATCCTGATGATGATTGATTGTATCAAGGGCTGTAATCTGTTTCCCAGGTGATTGAAAATGAATGTAACCTGATTGTTAAACAAGCTCCCTCACCTAATAAACATGCTTTATGTGATGTTGAAAAGTTCAGTAAGGACGTTTCAGAGGCCAGTCAGATTCTTTCATGGAGACGTTTGGTCTGGAGATTTGAACCCAGGCATCCCATTTCTCAGGAAGTGCCCTAACCTTTGGGATCCTGGATATGAAGGGTTAGGAGGCTATATTTTTCCTGAGGTCTGATCTGATAGCTCTGTAACATGACTGTGTTTTGGATCAGAGCGTATTCTTGCCTACTATGAAAATCTCATTAGGATTTAGGCATTTTTTAATCTAATAGAGTCAAAATTTGTTGTTCATAACCAATGGCTTCAGTGAAGATAGGACAGGCATGTTACAGATGTAAAGTCGGACCCCTTATGAGACAGAAGAATGGGCACATGGATTTCATTTTCTGCAATAAAGTGCCTGCTCCTTTGCATTCTCTTCTGTGATCCCCTTTCTAGATTTAATGAAATTTATCTTGTACTGATTTTAAAAATTTGTACTGATTTTATTGAGAAGGCATTTATACTATGAAATGATTAACTCTCTGATCTATGCTTCTTCTGGTTAATAAATTTCTGGAGGTGATGAGACTGGTTTTGACCTAATAGTAGAGCTGGAGATATGCATATAAAAGAGAGTTCAGAAATACAGTTTTCAGCTGTCACATTTGTGTAGGTGTGATACCTTTATTTATCAAGTATTCACATAGCAATGACAATGTGACCCTATACTCTTGTAATTTTCTTGTTTTGGGATTATTTGCGTCATTTGCTCATCTACCACCTGGCAGGCATTTTGCATAGCAGGAGCAGATCATGTGTCCATGCACAAAGCAGCAAACATGAATAATCATGGGGTGCTATTCTGCAGCTTCTATGCCTGCTAGAGAAACGCCTACAAAGCAGTAGAGGTTTAAGATAGTTCTAGATTGCTTTTGAAGAAAGAAATGGAAACTCTTATTATATATAGTTGTTGGTATTAATTGATATTATTATTGCTAATTATATAGCTGCTCTAATAGCCGTTACCGGATAGTTTAACAACAGATATCTTAGAACTACTTGATTAGTTTTACAATTGTATTTGGTTGTATTATGTTCATTTAAAGACATTAGTTATCTCAGAGCTTAGTCTTTAACATCAGTTTCTATATATTTGCTATACTTGGTTGTTAGGGAAAAGCTGCAGATGTGATTTGCGGTAGGTTGAGTGTGTACGTGATGTAGTAGGAACTGTGGGCCCAAAACGCTCTCCAGAAGGCAGGTGAGTTCTTTCTCTTTTTGACTTTTTTGTCTAATGCTGCATGACAAGGCAAGTATGATGTGGCCGGTAGCAGCAGGGAGGAAATCTCCGGGAACGCAGAACTCTGAGAGGTTAAGCATCTTTTCCCTTTTACGACCTGTTAATCGTAACCCGTTTTGTTTGTCACATTTTTTTGTCACTGTGTAATGCAATTGCTTTATAAAATCCTAAAATCACAACCCTGAGAGGGCAAGGCTGACCCATGTCTCAGCTGTAACCAGAGGAGTGGAGAGTACCGTGGACAGCCTAGTAACCCTAGCACTTGCTGAGCTTCGGTGACTGTGTAAGGCAGCCAATCCTGGCAATATGTACACGTCTGCGCAAAGCGCGCTTTGGCCTTGCTTACCAGATCTGTGCCCTCAGAAGAGTTGGATGTTTCTATCCTCACTTTCTGGACCTTCTTTTGCATGAGTTTGAAGACAGGAACTGAACCTTTCAGCATAGGCCAGGTGAGGACATGCACGGAAATGGAATTATAATATGAGGTTCATCTCACTTAACTTCAGCCATCTAGAAATTAGTTCTCAGAGTTAATCATTGAGTTATCCAGGCTGATTTCACAGTCAACAGAGAAAGAGAGAGCACTTCTGAAAGTGGTTTATTCTGTGCTATGACTGGTGGGAATTTGGGTGATGCTTTTGTTCTTTCTCTCTTCTCTCTGTCAAGGGAAGATAGCTCAAGAGCTAGTCTAGATCAGGAGCCTAATGTTTACAAGGCTGAAAATAGGTGAAATGAGTCTTGTCCTAGACAGTCAGTGTTTAACACACTGAGACAACCATAGGGCCAGATAGCAGCTGATCTAGCTGGATCATAATTTGACCTGTGGATGGACACCTTCCATACAATCCCGGTTTCAGAGAGCGTCTGCTTTACGAGATGTAGCCTGCAGAGTTTTTGTGCTATAGGTCACAGGTCTGCAAATGCAGTAGCTAAGGTTGCAAACTCCTTTAATGAGATGTTTGCATTACAAATTCAGGTATGCTGGCAGCCCCGTAACTTTCATGCACAGGGAGGTCAGGATGTAAAGTGAAAAACAGACAGAAAACAGACTAAAAAAAGTATGATTTAATCTGCTAAAGAAAATGCTGTGGGACCAGTTTCATGGGTTTTGACCAGTGGCTCTGGCAAGGCTGCAGCTCTGCTCTGCTGTGGGCTTGTAGTTTCCTGACAACCCCTGGCTCTTGTGCGGGCTCTCCGAGGCTGTTGATGGCTTGATCAAAGCTGAGACGTCCTCAGCCTTTTGCGCCGTAGAAGTGCAGAATGAGAGCCCTTACCAGCTGGAGCTGCAAACGAGCACGCAGCCAAAAAGATCCTTTGCTGCACCTTGTGGGGTGCTCCTGACTTCCTGCAGAAATTTAATTGACTTTGGAATAGCCTTTTCATCTAATATCCATCTGTTTTTCCATCTATTTTTTTTAAATCCATCCTCGTTAAAACTCTTCCTTGAAAAAAAATGATTCGCAACAATTTTTTGTTTCTAATAATTTCACATTGTTAATCACTTAAGTTGCACACTCATACTTGCACATACGCACAGTCTGGTCTACATTATGGACTAATGGTCTGCATATATATATTTCTTTTTTTTCAAATTAAGCATGTACTAAAAAAAGCCTCACTGTTTTTAATGCAGACCATTAAAAAAAAAAACAAAAAAAAAACAAGCAGTCTTTGGAGAAAACTTTCAATGCCTTATTTTAGCCTGGGGCTGGTTTTCACAGCTAAGTTACAACTACAACACTGGCTTAGAATGGAAATGCTGGAAGAATTTTAACTCCAGCAGAGTTAGTGGGCATCACTATGATGCCATAAATATGGTGTAGACACACAAAATTTAAATTAAAAATATTCTTCAAAATATCTTCATTGTACTTTATAGTTAACTGTAATTGCCATATTATTGAAAACCCAAAGCATTCTTAGACATAGGAATGTGGAAAAACAAAAGAAAGCAAAATTTTATGAGACCGTTTCTGTACACCTGTCCCCTTCATTTGAATAAATCCAACACTAGATTTAAGAGCTTGAAAATGAGGAGTTATGAAGCATGCAGATATAACTCAGATTGGCTATTAAAATATTAGAGGCTTTTAAAAAATTGATAAGACATCAGAATCAGACAAAATACATCCAAGCTAGCCAAAGGAAGTAAGAAGGGAAACTGGAGACTCTTTATTAGCAATTTCAGATCCTTGAAGACTGGCAAAATCTAATAGAGAAGCATTATTTAAAAATGGTCCAGGGACATATGAGGAAAGAACATAGCTTCTAGCTTAAACTGTGGAGAATGTCCTGGATAATATTTTAAGGAATCAAATGAAAGGTACACTGGGACAAGTACAGCCTGATTAGAGAAAGCAAATTTAATTTTCAGGGTGGGGGAAGTCCTCATGTCTGACAGATGTACTGGAATCTTTTATCATTATTATTTCTGCCAGGATAGACAAGGCAATGCAATAGACATCCTGCACTTACATTTTCAGACATCCTTTGACAGGGTTTCCTAGAAGAGGTTAATGCTAAGATGTAGAGCCACAGAATAAGTGGAAAGTTAGGTTTAATGGATTTAAAATTGGCTAAAAAAACATAAAACAAAGTGTAGCACACTAGCAATCAATAAACCCTTTACCAACCAGAAAGGTTAGTGGTGGGATATATTAGAAATTATCCTAGGTCCGCAGATGTTTATATAAAAAATTATAGGTTACTACATATTACTGAAAGCAAGTTTTCAAATTTTGTTAATGGCATTCAGTTGCATGGAAATTCAACTGATGAGAAGCAGTGACATAAAAACACTATAGAAATTAGATTCTTTTGCTATCGGTGTAAAAAATTACATGACAAAGAGTGTTCTGTGCATGTAGAAAGTGGCACGATGAATCATGGTGCAAAAATTACACAGGAGAGAGAATAGATCTTGGTAAGAATTTTGTACTGAATCTCCTAAGATGATCAAACAATTGTACTACGCAAGTCCAGAAAATTTTCACTGAGCAAAGAACTTTCCAGTCGAACAGAATCATAATCGATCAGGTAGAAAGCAAATGATTAGTCAGATGAAACTCCAAATTTAGAGAAATACGATATCAGGAATTGAAAGGGACTTTTTTTGCAAAAAGGAAAAAAGATTAATAATAGAAAAAAGAATAATATTTGTAGATGAGTCCAAACTGTCTTTTTTTTTTGATCCAAGTGAAATATTTTGATTAGTTTTGAGTTACCTAACCTTTTAAAAACTTCTGGTTTACTCTGGCTAAATTTTTAAAAATTTCATTTAAAAAACAAAAATTGAGAAGTTTCATTTTGAAAATATCAAAGCAAAACGTGGGCGTTTCTGAACTACATTTCATTTCAAACACTTAAATATTGGGAGAATCTTGTAGTGTATCTCTTTATTGTGGTTCGTTTTATCAGATGAGATCTGAGCTCATGATTAATTTATTTCCCAGAATTATTTTTTTTGCCAAAGGTGGTAGTAATTAAAATCAATAAAAACTTCATCCACTTCCCCGAGGAAAAAAATATTTAGCTGATAGACCAATGCAAGGGAACCTGTTTGTAAGCAAGTTTGTATTGCAAGGTATTTTACAGACTGTGATTTGAGATAAATTACACCCTTTCCCCGGTCTTAATACACCAACTGAACCATTTCATGGCTGCTGGGTTCCTTGTGCAGGGACAATCTTCCGTTCCACTTTTGCACACCTACGTGTGAGAAAAGTTGTAATAAAAAAGGTGTATCTGAAAGAAATACTGAAGGAAAAAAATCCATTTCATCAGCATACTGGGACAGTGCTAGCTGTAGTTATTGATAACCCGCAGAGGGAAGAGGAGAGAAAGCACACCAGTGCACGCAAGCACACAAGAGCAAAGTTTTTTGCTCTTTTTTTTTAAACTTTTTTTTTGTAATGGATATATCCTGCCAAATGTTCCTCTGAAAATGATAACAAAAGTTCCATTCCTGGAACAAATTGTTTCTACAAATCATGATCCCAGAAATACAAACATGGATAAATGGTCCCATTTTAACGTTGAATGCAGTATAACTTACTGCAAGCAATCTGACAGTCTGCCAGCTTGCCTTCAGCAATGGCAGAGCACCAAAACTAAGACATCCAGAGGAGAAAAGCATAACATTTTAGAAATAATTTCTCAACTGAAAAGGTAAGAGTGAAAAAACCAGATAAATGCAGCAGAAATAGGAGATCTGACAAACAGCTAAGAGACCTACAGTGGCTTCTGCAAGAAGGAGCAAAATCCACGCTTTAGAAGTCTCCGGCAGAGCCCTTGGTGGAGGAGCAGGCAGTGCAGCTGGCGACCGAGCGCGGCACTGCCACACGGGTCGAGGAGGCAAGAGCTGCAGGATCGGCGGCAATGTCCCCTAGATCGCGATCCATGGGAGCTACTAGATAGTACATTTAAAATAGAAGCATAGCTCCTGTGAAAAGTTTGGGCCAGTAACAAACCAGCTTTCATCCTTGGGAATCTGTGGCTAAGCTGGAGCTGTATGTAAACTTTTACCAAGTATTTCCATCGTGACTTGGTAGTGTGCTGGGAGATCGTCTCGGCTCAAGGGGACTTTTGAAAGGATACAGCTGCAAGTCGCAGGATACGGTGGAGCAGTGGCTCCTCAGCAAAAGCCGAGCAGACTCACAAGCGTCAAAGGTTAAAAACTAAACAGAACAGGGAGCTTGACTCCTGCTTATCAAACAGAAATACACTTCTCAGAGTAACTAAGAGAGTAAGAATATGGCCTTGGTGCCAAGCTCCCAGTGAGACTGTTCTCAGCTGCCCTATGCATCAGCAGCAGTGAAACAGCAGCGTCAGGAACTGGCCCAAGTTGAGCAACATCATACATGAAAGTGGATATTCCTTATTGCCCTTGAACTTGTTATTATCTCACATACTTTTAACTCCCTAACCTTGGGATTATGGTGCTCTTGTCAGGTCCTAGTCTGTCTCCTGATCTGGAGGACTGTAGGGGTGGTTAGACCCTGGAGGGCTGTAGCTGCACTGTCAGCTCTCGCAGAGATTGCAGTTGGTTGTGGGCAAAGGGCAGAGTAGGAGACTCTGCACCGGTTCTGAGCGACCAGGCTAGGGAGCAGTTCTCTTAGGGGTGGCTCTGCTCTTCCTAGGGCTCCTCTGTGCTCTTTTAGAGGCATTCCCTGTTCTGCATGTAGATCTGTGCCAGACCTTTAGCACTTCATTATTACTGGCCTCTGAAGTCATTCCAGACTGAGGTATAGTTTATGAATGGAGGCCAAAGACACAGCATTTGTGAACATCACAGAACTGGCTAAAGGATGGCAATTCAGTTCCACAACTTGCAAGGGTCTGAACTTGGTTTTCATTCGTGCATTTTTATCGCATTCATGCAATAAAAATTCTCTTGCTGGTTTCGGGGACATAGAATTATTCTGAAATACTTACTTGTGGCCTGAGAAGGACTTTCTCTCTCTATCCCTTCATCTCTCTATTCCTTCCTCTTTCTCTCAAAATTCCAGCTAGAGCTGAGACACTGTTCTGTTAAAACTTAAAGCAAGATCAATACATTTTATGCAGTCCTTTGGTGTTGACAGAACAGCATGTTCTTATGAAAAAAAGTGTTTGACAAAATTTTCTGACTTGCCTGAATCACAATAATCACATAGATAAAGCTGCAGTCTGTACACTGTAAGTGTAGTTTACCCTCTTATTTATTCAGAATAGGAAAGGAAAAAAAGCACTGAGAATCTATTTGTTCTTTTCACAAACTCTCCTCAGGAATACAACCCTGTTACATCACAATTCAAGTACACAAATAATAATATTAGTCAGAATATTCACTCCCAAAGCAATTTTAACACCATTCAAAATATAATCCTTCCGTGCAATATACCTCATTTAACATCCATTAATGCATTTTCCATCTCAAATTCAGTGTACCTAGTAATGATTTATTTTTATCCGTTGTTTGAACTGATTTCGTGTTACCAACAGACCTGTACTAATCATGTGGAGTGCAATATGCAGAGTGTGCTTGCCAGATATTTTTTAAGTTTAGGCACTGCACAATTTACAAAACTGAAAGAAGAGAAATTATAAATGTTCTCTTCACTTGCAAGATAATGAGCTAAGGAAAAAACCCTTGACCAATTTTGCATTTGAAAAAAGAGTTCATTTCTTATATCTAAACTAATCCAGTCCCTTAATTATACCACAGTAGTTTGATTACAGGCAACACTACACAAAATCTATACGTCTTGTTTGGCAATGCATCAAGCCAAGGCACGTTGTCAACACAACGTTAACCATTTTGCCCTTCCTGTGAGCCTGATCGTACCAGGCACCTTTAGCTCCCACTGGGCCAGATCGTAAGATCCGTGCTCTATCCACACCAAGGGAAACTCCCCTCGACTCCAGCGCACGGTTTGCTTGTGCAGAGACTGCAGGAGTTGGTACCTGGGGGTTAAACAGCAATATGTAAACAGACAAAGAGTCAAAATCTTGCGAGTTAGCTATTCATTATGAAATATTCACACAGCTTGACTGAGTGGGCCTCGCAGCAGACTGGTGATGTTCTAGTCGCTTTATAAATAGGGACACTGAAGTGCAGTGTACTTATAACTTCCTCTCAGAGATGCACAAGTGATGTACAGAACAGATGATAAAACTCCAGACTCCTGTTTCTCTGCTATAATTTCTCATCTAAACTCCTAATTACACAGCACTTCACATTCTGAGATATATAAATATATATTTTAAGATGTACACTGCGCTAATGGTATGCATGGGGAAACGGGAACATTCTTTGGCATGACTGCTCAATATCAGAAGCGAAAAGCCTCTCTCCAAACTCCATTTCAGAGAAGTGAGAACCCCCAAACTACTAAGAAAAGTTGAGATACTTGGCAGCGTCCACGTGCCTGTTGCAGCATAGCCAGCTTTCAGTATTTTTCTAGGCCCCGTGTTGCATCTGCCTGTGTCTACGTTAGTAAGTAATGCAGGGCAGTAGGAGCCGGTATGTAGAGTGCTGCTGCTGAAGCCTGGTGTCCCCGCTGTAAATGTTTCACATGTTTTCACTCAGGATGGTCCTGTGGACTTACTAGCAGTTGGCCCACATTAGATGTGTCCCAGGGGTGCATCTTCTGGTTTGGTTTCTTTTTCAAAAAGAGTTTTTTTTCCAAAAGGTTTTGTTCAAAAAGTGTCCAGGTTGTTTATCAAAGCTCTAGCTTTGATACTGTTCTGTAATGCAAATCAAGATGTAATCAGTGGGGACAACCAAGAAGTTCAGATCAGGAGTGTGTTTTTGACTTAAAACGCTAATAGACATGTACCTTTTCTATCCTAAGAATATACATTCCTATTAAACTGCACCAAATAATGAAGAAAGATCTACTGAAATATTTTCGTCTGTCATTGGCTATTAAATCCTTCTAGAGGACTTTTATATGTGTTAACTATGTTATAGTATTAGTTTTTGCAATATATTATTGTAGTGTTAATGGTTAAACTGAAATTATAAAACTGAATGTTTTTCATAACACTTAAAGGCCTCTTTTTCTTTGTTAGATCCCCAAACTTTTTACAGGTACTATGATGGGTGCCATCTGTATGAGGAGCTGATATCCTTTCCCTTCAGAGATTGATAGGTACTACCATATGGTAGATAGGATGCTCAACTTTGCAACACTGAAGGCTTTTCTGGCAACTTTCCAGAAGCTTGAGGGCCACACCTGATTTGCATATGCATTTACATACAATTTTTATATTAAATAAATGCACACAGTTACGGTGGTTCGTCGAACTTTCATTGCTTCTTCCTTGATAGATGTACAGGCATTATTTGTTGTTTGAGTGGCTCAGCAATAAAAAAACTGTAGTTGAAATCACCCCGCAATTATTATTATTTATTGGCACTATTGCTGTGCTCAGAGCTCTACAGAGGAAAGCACGGTCCCCAGCTTGGAAAGCTTCTCTAATTAGTCAGAGAAAAAAGTTCAGAGACATACATTATACCAGGTGATTGAAAGATGTTGTTTCGAACTTCCATGGTGGTTGTTTGTTTTTTTTGTTTGTTTGTTTTTTACAAAAAATGCATCTTTTGAAGTTTTTTTTTTTTACAAACATGCTGAAGTATGCGTGTACATGACAGAAAAAACAGGCGTTAGCACAAATGGGTGGCCACCCTATCTGCAGACTGTGTATATTTGAGCAAACTATTAGTCAAAAGCACTGTCTCTAAGGCCGAGAGTTTTCCTGGCTTGCCCTGCTGCTGTGGCTTAGTGCACTGTTTTGCCATTTAACTCATCCTTCCCCTGGAGTTGTGCAAGGCTTTGGGGGATCTTACAGTAGCTCCCCTTTCAACGTGAGCTGCTGAAAATCAGCAATAGGAATAGATCCTGCCTTTAATTTTTCAGGTTTGCCCAATATATCTTGCTTTCCGGCTCAGGTCTTCTTGGCTAGATCAGGTTCCTTTTGTAGGGGACAGGCTACTGTTTACAGTAATGTCCTTCTGGCGCGAGAGTATTTAATACTAATATAAAACTGAAAATTAAATCACCTAAAGGGTGAGAACCAACAGTTTTAAGTAGAAGAAAATCAATAGTAGGAACTGCTGAGAGAAGGGCTGGGTCTTTCAACTTACCATTGCTGAAGATATGACTATTCATTCAAGGAACTCTGTGTCTCAAAGCCAAAGGGAATATAGGTTTATCGATACTATATTTGACCATTGAAATTCATCAGCAAATGACGGTATTGATCCTTGTTTATACTTGAATGTATAGTCTCATTTGAAGTCAATGTTATCAAGTCTAAGATAATGCTGAAGGACCTGATTTTGCAAGTGCTAGAGTGTATATCTTGTGAGCAGCAAACTTGCAGCAGTCTCTTGGATAGCTGTGTGTGACTATCAGACTTCCTCCTGGAAGGACACAGATATTTAAATGGTTTTGTTATCTACTGAAAAAAAATATAGGACATTATGGGAATCTCATATCCTCATAAACAGTCCTTCAGGGAAAAATGTAAAGGTTGACATACTTAGAAGTGAGATTAAGAATGTAGACATAATATTCAAAGCAAAGCTGAATCACTTAGAAAATGTTGATGTGGTTCCAGGACACAGTAATTCCCAAATAAATGGTAAAGAAGGGCCTTTTAAAAATTTATTAAGGTACTGATGAAAATAAATGAGAGTGCAGTAGAAATTTTTGGAGCAATTTGGGAGCTGGACCATTTTGGGGATCTGATCAGAGGCTAGACTCAGAGTTACAGGCACAATCAAATCCCTTGAATTTTAAATGTGTAACCAAGAAAATTGGTGTGCTTAGAGATGGCCAGAGGAGAAGCTGAAGACAGGAGCAGCAAGAGATTTCAGTGTTTTGGACATCCTTCTAATTCTTTGGTATGAATAGCAATATGATTGATGCAGCAATAACTGCAGTGCTGGAGGGATTTGATACCCAGAGGGAATCAATTAACTGGATTTGGGATATTGGAGCATTGTGACCTTTGCCTTGATCATAATGTTGACAAGTAAGAGCAAATGGAAAAATGTAAGATGAGTCTTTTATGCTTCCAATTGACTGGAGATACTGAGAACAAGGTGGATATCTAGATTGGCTGATATTGTGTTGGTCCTAGAAGAAGACTGGAGAGCGGCAAGTGGGTTTTGCCCAGACCTGAAGCTATTGGGTGGCAGGGGAGAAAAAGCTTATTTAAAAGCAGCTCCTGCCTTCTTTGCGCTCTTCATGGCCAAATTACATCCATCTAACATCTTAATTATTGATTTAAGGGTGAATGATGCTGTGGTTTCCTCCAGAGTGACTCTGAGTCAGGATTTATTGGGAAAGTTTATCTTATTATCCAGTTGCGGTCTTATCCAGTGTCCTTTCAAGGAGATATAAAGGGGAGCTGTCATCACTCTTCCATGAATCACCACTGAAGCAATGCCTTTGCCATTGCTGACCTGTGAACTGGGAAGACAACAGAGTCTTTCTGGGCTTTCATGGGGTGGGAGTCTCGCACGGAAAAATCAGATATATTAGGTACATTCTGCTGATGGGCTAATATATGGCTGAGCCAGCTCAGGGAGTCAGCTGCCTGGGGCAGTTGCCAGTGAGCAGGGCAGAGCTACGTTAGAGCCTGAGGAGGCTGGTGGCCAGAGCGGGAGGCAAGTCCAGGAATAGAGTCCTGCAGTATAACTGGTGGGCAGTTGCTTAGTGGAACGGGGAAGGGTCTTAAATCTTCAGAGCCCCAAGATGTGGTGAAGAAAAAGGCTTCAAATGTAGGCTGAATATCATGTGAATTGGTGAAAATAGTTCACACTGAATGTTTTTTTATCCATTAAGACTTAATTGGATTTAAATAGATAACTGGTAAATTCAGGATAATAAATCTGGACTCCTCAAAGATCTGCAGTCTGTCTTTCCTACTACTTTCTGATGTGATGAGTAGATTTGTTTTAAGTTTTGATATGTTTTCCCTATATAAAAACAGTCTTATCTCTTTTTCTGTATAATCATGGCACCTAACACAGGCAGATATGCCTTTATGATTGCTTGTCCCTGCTGAACTAGGATTGTATTGTCAGGAGCCTTTTTCCTTTTCTAAGGTTAACTCCCAATTTGACACAGCCAGCCAGCTGTGGCCTTCATGTAACTATTTTCAATATGCATGCTATGCTCTGTCTTTCTGCTCATCTGCTGGTGAATATTCCTAGTTCTTACAGTGTATATCTTTATATGTCTTCCTTTTTTCCTAGTGCAATTCTGTAGCTGGGGAATGAAACAATAGGTTTCATAGAAACTTTCGGGGTAGCTGGAGATGAAGGATTTGGTTTATGCTAGTTACACACAGAGGAACTCAGAAAGTGTAAGACGTTGATCTGCATGACTAAATTCTCTAAAACAAGAAGTAAGGAAGAGAGCGCTCTATGAAAAGGGTTCAAATAAATCATCCATCAAAATTTACTTTATTTTCTGAATTGTTTAGCTTTTTGAACATTTCTTCGTTTCCTCTTTTCTCTGTTTCTCTTGACTCATTCTGTTATCCTCTTTGTGCTCATAAAACTCCCCACAGTAACTTTTTCTGATGCCAGGGCAAAAGTCCTTTCATTATCCTTTTCCACTGAATTCACTCTGCACCCAGTTCTCCAGTTCTAAATTCAGCTCATTCTGGATACAGTTGGAAAGCCTCCCATGCAAGAAATCATTTAAGAGTATGGATGAATTAAAAAAAATGTTTTCTGGTAATTATAATTTCTGCTGATTATCATTTTAGAGTTTTTGTTGAGATTCATATGTGATTGTATTTGCTTTTTACCAACTAGTTCATCATGTACATCTTTAAACAAAGAACTAAGAAAAAAATGTGCTCTTAAAGTTATTTTACTTGTATTTCCTAGTAATTCATTCAAAGTGTTGTATTTAGTACTGTTGTGTATTGTAGAAGATTCCTAACTCCATGGAAAAACATTGGGTTTAATTTTAAATATTTAAATTTGCCTCCAAAAGTTGGCTGGAAATTCTAAATTTGAACAGCCAGACCTGTCAGCATAACTAGAACTGTGTTACTTGTTACTTACCCATTTCCCTCAAAATGCCCTGGTGCTTAAAGCTGCTCCATATTAATTTCGACTTAACGTTGCTTCATGACACTTCAGAACACTAAATGTTTTGGTTTGACAATCTGAAGGCGTTTCTACTTTGACAGCCATCTCTTAAGGGTGGAACAAAAATACCTTGTGATATTGATCTAATTTTATTTTTGCTTTCTTCAGTAAGAATGAGCATAGTGGTTGTTTTGATTCCTTTCAACCTCTTTCCTTGCCAGTGTGTGCACTGATAAGAGCTAAGAAAAGGACAGGAAACAGAGGAGTATTTTCCCTGACTTTTCTTCAGAAGACGGCTACTATAACTGCGAGGAATCCCGGTAACCTTGTTTGTTATATTAATTCATTTGGAACAATCATGCCACCTGCAGTCATGACTCTGCATGCTATACGGTGCTGAAGGCAGCCTGCTTCCCAGGGAGGATGGCTTCCAAACCAGCTAGAGTCGCGCTTAGAAGTACCCTCTTCCCTAAATGCTTATGGGAGAAGTTACATAATCAAACAGAAACTTGAAAAACCCAATTCATGCAGGACAGTGCTGCATTCGCAGTATTATTTTTTGTGTTTGTGTTTTTCACCAGCTTTTTTTGTCAGCTGGGAATGAGATCCAAAGCACATGAGAGCTTGTACTTTGAAAATATTTTCTTAGATGACAAGAATGCTCTGAGAAATTCAGTTATCACAGTGTTTGGGCCTTGGAAATGGGCATGAAAAAGACTGCAACAAAAACTCGAGGTATATGGCTTTATTTGGTTTCAGCTAAGCTTTGTTTCTCATTTAAGCTGAGTTCCTGGGAATTACATTGCACAGATAGAGTAAAGGTATAAAACAATTACAAAATAACCAATAAAATAGAAAGCTCTTTTGAGCAGTGACAGCATTCAATAATTGTGTCAATGCTGCTTTAAAAGTTTCAGTTTCTACAGCATCTCCAGTCCCAAAGTGTCTCATCTGCTTTCTAATTTTCCACAAGATGCTTTTAATATTTTGAGATTGATATTGAACCACAGGGGTCTAAAAGGTTTCAAAAGATCTTGCATATGCATTTGGAACCAAACGATCAATTAGATTAATAAAGGGGAATTGTAATTTATATATGAAGCCTGTAAGCTCTTGCAGAGAGGTATGGAATAAGAAACCAGGCAATGTCTACAGCTTGGGAAGGGCCAGGATGTTAAGGTGAGAAAACAAACATACTCAGCAGGAAAAGAGTCCTCGCCAGTTTTGTAACATTAAACTGATGCTTCGTGTTACAAACATGTATGAAATAGTAAGAAATGCTGAATTTAATACAGCACCTGTCAAGGTAATTATAGTCTAAAACCAGTTGTATCTGGGGAATGATTCTCCTGCAGAAAGAAAGGAAAGCTTGTAAATGTTAAATTGTTATTAATTTCTACTAGCTGTCCTGTTATGGCTGAAACATTGCCTTTAGGCTCTTCCTTGCAGTTATAATGGTATCTCTTTCGCTGCTTCCTCCCTGAAGGATCACTGGACTGTCAGTTTTATGTTTTCTTAACTGATAGTCATCAACCTCTGCTTAATCATCTTCCTCCTTCAGCTCAGTGCTGCTGGCAGGGAGCGGCCTGGCTCAGGGTTCCCGAGTGCTCCCCAGAGCGCCGGAGGAGCCGGACTGTCCCGAGGGCGGCCGGTGCCTATGGCTGAGCCACGGAGGGGAACTGCCGGCAGAGCTCGTCAGGCAAAAATTAATACAAGCTTTTCCATCAGATAATACATTTCTATAAAATAGAAAGTTTTTGAGAAATCATATGTTTTTACCAACATATTCTTGTGAAGAAAATCAGCAGAAGAAATCTTCTCTTTAAGAAAACTACTACATTTTAATTTTAAATGATTTTCCACCAAAATTCTATTTTAATGTTTTTTCCAAACACCACCAAACTGAAATGAAAAGTTTTGATCACCCAAACCAAAATATTTTTCCAGAATAGTCTTTGTTGAAAATTTTTAATGGTCAAGTTTTGATCCTGTTTAACCTCTTGAAATCCTTTGTGAAATGGAATTTCTGTTCTCTGCAGAGTTCAGTTTATTGGGCTTAAAAGTGGTGTTTTTAGCAGCTCTTCATGCTTAGTTATGTGTTCTTGAGTGCCTGGTGACAGCTCCAAGCTCTTCTGCATTTACTCTGTGCTGGTTAGAAGCAAGCCAATTCTGCTATGGAAATCTTATGATCATATGAACATGAAATTGCACTGAAATGACTAAAGTTTACGGACAAGACCATATGTTTTCTAACAGGACTTGGCTTGCTTAAGGCCAGCTCAGACCCGAACCAGCCTGAGCTCTTTGCTGTAGGTAGTTTTATAGGTTTCCTGAAACATCTGAACCATTTGGTATGCAGTATAGCTGACAAG